>NC_055964.1:16773772-17088772 GCF_018492685.1 Alosa sapidissima
GCAGGGAGGGTAATGTGCATGCATCTATAGACACAGACATTAGATATCATTGTTAGGAAGAGGGCAGAATAGCCACAGCTACACAGTCTCAGAATCCAAACAGAATTAATAATGGTGGATAATATAGAAATAAAATACATGCCTCCATACCTTATTTGCAAAAACATCAACCTACAATGTCTATGCATTTAGGGAGAATTCCCTATCTAAAAAAAAAAAAAACATAAGCAGAGTGATCCTTCCTCTGCTGTTCAGAGGTATAAAACACTGTTTAGATGTATAAAAGTCAGCTTAAGCCACTCTGTCATGAGTCAAACTGCTGCAGAGCAGACGCTATACCGGCAAGAATGCCATCACAATTTGTGCGCCTGAAGGGTACCTATAATATAGCCATTAATATGGGCCTAGTTTCCAAATCCTTCCTTTATTCCTGTGAGCCGAAGAAGAGGGACATACACCCTGCTGTGCCTGTCCCCTGGGGGACTCTGCCTGCCTGCCTGCCTGCCTGCCCGCCTCCCTGCCTCCCTCCTCAACAGGCCGGGGATGGAGCTCCACATCTCTCCTCAACCTGCACTCTCTCCCTCACGCCTCCTGCCGTGGAGAAACCATGCATCTCCTCTCTGTCGACTTGCCGTAGCCTCCCCTGCCTAAAATTAGACATGGGGGATGAATGGAATCAAACTTTTGTTGAACTGAGCAAACTTTTACCTGTAGACTCAGAATACATTATCTCGCTAATTAAAGTGCTAATTACAGCGTTCCAGTTCTAGGCATTTGCCTTTGTGCTGTAAAACACACAAACACGACACATTAATGCGGCCGCTAACATCCCCTCGGAGGTTCTACTTTTGGAAATGCAACTAGCACCCCGCTCCTAACTGCTCATTACGGAAAACAGCGCCATGACTTTCCTGATGTGTCGTGGCTTCCTGTTTTCCTCTGATGCTGTGATCATCTCATTACAAATCATTTATTTCAAACCCCCATTACGCAGTGGTGGCTGAGCCACAGTGGGCTTTGCCTCCTAGTCTGTCAGAGATTAGTTCAGGATCTCGTATAGTATGTGTGTGTGTGTGTGTGTGTGTGTGTGTGTGTGTGTGTGTGTGTGTTGTGTGTGTGCCACTGCATTTTTTTTATCTTTCCATTCCACCTTTTTTCTCTATTTTCCCGCCACTTTCTTTACTGAAAGAGATGCAGAGAAGCAGGCAGCCATTTTAAAGCCCAGAACTGCTGTGAGTGCTGCTAGCTGTGAACAGTCTTATCTATGAAATTGTTTGGCTATGCAGCGAGGTGTGAGTGGCTCCGGAGTCCCCAGAGAGCCATGCCAGTTTTGGACGCCGCAAATTTGCCTGGGCACATTCCAAAGCGGACAGACTGGTGATGGGCTAAACAATTTGTAACAATTTTGAAGGAACACGGCAGAACAGACTGTGCGAGAACTGCAAAACTGAAAGCACTCGGCAAGGAGTGTATGGATGATCCATCTTCATGACCGGCCTTGAACCGAGGGGGAAAGAGAGAGGAAAATGCAACTTCTGGGCCAAGATGATCTTGAGTAGTGATACGCCAAACTCAGTGCACTCGGAGACTTTTCCCCCCACTAGCAAATGATATAACGATCGTGTCAAGCCTTCGGCTCTGAGCTACAGCCTGCCATTATACAAGGACACTTCAGTAGTCTGTGCCATCCAACAGCTGTGGGGCACAGCGATAGCATCAGCATTGCCTACCGCACAGCACACGGTGCAGTGGGAGACAAAAAGAAAGGTGGTGCAATTTGGCCAGACGTCACATCATTGTCTCTGCGTTTGGTTCGAAACCCCCAGCTCTTCGTCTTGCTTCAGCACGTAAGAGACAAGCTAATGAGAAAGTATTGATTCGCCTGCAGTATCCAGTGGAGACGAGAGGAAGTTACTCTACCGCTGTAACTCAACCCACCGTAACGTCACACCGAGTTTGTTTCGGATGGGGTGGCTTTCAAAGGACCAGGGTGGGGGGTCCTGCATAATGATGATGTCATCGTGTTTGTTCAAGGAGGTGGTAGGGACATCCGGGGTCAAAATGAGATCAGGGAGATTAGTCAACCATCTAGGTGTCGGACCTCTCCCCCTTTCCACTAGTCCTTTTAATCCTGAACCTCCGACTCATTGAGAGGCCAGGCTTCTCCTTACTTTCTCCACCCTCCCCCTCTCCCCCACTTCCACCTTCCATTGCCTCAAGGCAGCAAAATAATCAGCTGGGCTTCCTTCCACATCCTCATCCACCCACCCACCACCCGAGGGGAGCAAGCTGAAGTTGTCCTGGGTGGCAGGTCAATTACACGGAGCTCGTCCAGAATTGGGCTTAAAGAGCGATGTGGCTAGGCTAGGCTAGGCTAGAGCCAGGGGGTGAATGAGTTCCTCTGGGTGGCACAAGTCAAGGGTGTGGGGAATGAAAAGAGGGGGCAGGGATGGCTTGCTCTCGTCTGGGCACTTAGGGATGAGACAACAAGGTTGAGTGAACAGAGAGAGGAGCTCAAGGGTCCAGGGCCCTCCCAACCCGATCACCACCCTCCTCCTCCTCCTCCTCCTCCTCCTCCTCCTACTCCCTGAATGGGTGGTCCTCGATAAGAGGGGATGGATGGGGCACTGGTCCTCGCGCGATGACTCAGTGGACAGAGAAATTGCTGTCCATTGAAAAGGCCACGGAGTCATAGCTGTGTGGGAAAAGTGATCTGCCGGTATTCTGTTAAGGGGATTACCAAAAGGCTATGAGTCAAACTCAAACTCCTCGGTTTGTTATTCAGGGTCTCGAGACACAAATAAGAGAGTTCAATTTCACTTAAATTTCACACACTCAAATACAAAAATATACACAGAGATACACAAACAATCCCAACAGTGAGATGTTTCATCAAGGATGAGAGACTTTTAAAAATTATCACAGCTTATTGAAAAATAATGATTCAAACTATACTGTTTCACAGTCCCATATTATTTCAGACAGAGAAAAATAAAGGCTCCTCTCCCACTGGCAGAAGCAGGCTGCCTGCAGAGGTCTATTTTTAGCCCGCTCTTGTTCAAAGCAAAACTCCCCACCCTTACTACCAATTACTGCTTAAAAAGTCAGGGCTACAGGTGGCGAAGAACAAAAGGGTACGGAGGAGATGGCATTACACGGAGCTCATCTCAGGGGAAGGCCCCCTTCTTTCTCTCTCTCTCTCTCTCTCTCTCTCTCTCTCTCGACTTGTAACCCAGCGCCAATTTAATGCTGCCATTTGCTGAGGATGTGCGTTTGCCTGCCAGTGTTTACAATGTTTACAATGCTGGGCCCCAGCTCACAGAAATCAATATCAAACGGCCGAGACAGAGCTCTCAGAAATCACTCACGGCGCTGGCCAAATCAAGTCACGGAGAGCTTATTGAGAGTGGGAGAACTGTCTCAGCTCCATGCCGAGGAGGCCAACTGTCTAGTTTTCTTTTTTTTGGTCGCTGTTCTTGCTGTTGTTGTTGTTCAGCTGTATGTCACCCTCTGATCACAGGCAGGTCAGGAAATGGTTACGCGTATACACGGAAACAAAGGGGGAGGGGTGAAGAGAGAGAGAGAGAGAAAGAGAGACCAGAAAGAGGAGACACACACACATACACATACATAGTGTATTGATGAAGTGTAAATGTTTGTATATATTTGTTTGTTTACTTTTTTGTAATTATTATTATTCCTGTGAACGCTTTGGACATGCATCATATGATTTGTCGTGCCAATAAAGCATATTTGAATTTAATTGAGAGAGAGAGAGAGAGAGAGAGACAGAGAGAAAATCATGAGGGGCACACTGGCCTTTGCAAAAGGACCAGGAGGAGGAAGAGAACAACACCAAAGAAGAGGGCCATATCTTGAAGACTGTGATGAGGTCAAGGATGCAGTCACCCTTGTGCGGATATGCCTTTCAGACTGCAGCTGAGGCCGCGCGTGTCATGACATAGGGAGATTCCGAGGGATGCGGCTCCACGGTGTCATTACCCAGCACTGAGCATGCTCGGCCTCAAAGCCCACGAATCCCCTTTAGAGCCCATGGTGTGCCACACCCGAGCCTGCAGAGACTCACTCTGGCACAAATCTGTCTCTTTAGATGCCGCCCATGGTTCACCATGATTGATGTCATCCTGTACTCGCAATTATGGGTGAATTTACACCACCAGCTGTGTGTGTGTGTGTGTGTGTGTGTGTGTGTGTGTGTGTGTGTGTGTGTGTGTGTGTGTGTGTATACACAGTAGGTGGGTTGTGACTGGATTGGAAGTTCTTGATGGAAGGGAAATTATTTCTTGAAGCCATCCATCCCCCATCCACCACAAAGCCACCCCCCACCCCACCCCTTCACAGCAGTGAAAAAGCACTGGGTCATCATGATCCTGAATCTATTAAAAGAAGCCCCACGCATACTTCAAGCCCCCTGCCTCGTCTTATCTCCAAAGCCGCCCAGTCATAGCAATTAAAATTCCAACACACTTTCCACCAGTCTTAGAATAGGGGTCTCTACTCCTCGCATTACCTCCTTCTCTCTCTCTCTCTCACACACACACACACACAAAAACGACAGAGAGAGCGTCACAGACATAAAGAGAGAGAGAGAGAGAGAGAGAGAGGAAGCTACAAAAACACAATCACATACCAAGGAATCTAGAGGACACTTGAGGGAGTTAAAACATATACTATCTCTGTAACACAAAACAATAACACCGTTTTTAACAAATACTACATTCTACATCGGGGTGATTGGTCCCACTCATAATCAGACACTATAGTGCATTGGACATTACCAATGCGCAGGTAAGAGAGTGTTTCTCTCATCTTTCACTGTGACAAGATGTCATTACCGTCATTGGGTAATGCATATCCTAAACTGATACACTGTAATAATTTGAATCTTTGATAAATTATGCAGCTTATGCAGGGACATGGAAAAAAACCTGTCCTTGTTCCTTGGCCACCAGCTCCAATTACTGATAGCTGAGCTGAGATGCTCGCCTCGCATTAAGAAACAATTAGCCATTTCAATCTGCCTGTGTGAAAATATTTTAATCAGTTTGATTGTTAAAAAAAAAACATCCAAATTCTCACACTCACTCTGCCAACTGGTGTATTAGCATACCAATGCCAACGTGAAACATGTTGCCTCTAAATCCTATTGGGATACCATTTGTGAGGGCGACGGGAATCTTGCAAATGCCGCTCACGAAGAACAAAGCATTCTATTCGACAGTCACACTAACGCATCTAAATCACTCCGCTGTTCCATTCTGCCTAATAATGCAGCAGATATTTTATTCAATACTTTTTACGGCATGCATAATTAGTGGTGAAGCTGCAGTTAATTATTCATAAGTAATCTTGTAATGAAATGATGTAATGGTGCTCTTTCATTGAATCATGGTCTTTCATACATATAGATAGATAGATAGATACTTTATTGATCCCCAGGGGAAATTCAAGACAACCCAGACACATTCTTTAACAGCAGAAAGAGTAATTAAAGTATATAATATAAAAACACAACTAAGCAATAAGGACAGTAGAAGATAAAGAATATGCTAAATATACTAAAATACAAATTATACTAACACTTAAATACAATGTATAAAAATATACTAAAATACAAATTACAAAAATACAAATTATACTAACTAACACTTAATCTAAATCAATTCTAAAAACAGTATCCACATAGTGGTGATTAATCAATCAGAGGCGCTTGCAATGACTGAGGCAGGGACTGAGCCTGTGATTCTCTGTGCATAGTAAGGTGCTCTAAGGTGCTCTGTGTGAATGAGTGTCATGGCGGTAGTGCAATGGTGATAGTGGTCATGGTGATAGTGCAATTGAATTAAGTCCAACAGTGCAACAATAAAGTAAAGTCTATATATCTATATATTTAACTATTTATGAAAATGTATAAGTGTGGCCACAGTTCGGCTGTGGCATGGAGGGGGGGGGGGGGGTTATGCATATGTGCTAATGTGCTAATATAGCACGCAAACAGTGAGGCATAAAGACCGTGGTAAAAGTGACTAGTGGACAGACAGTACCAAACATGGAGGGGGTGAAGAGGCAGACAGACTATGCAGAGAAGTCTATCTCTCCTCTTCCCTTAAGTGAGGCAAATGACTTTCTCAGTCTGTCAGTTGTGCAAGGCAGTGAGCGAAGTCTCCAGCTGATCAGGCTCTTCTGCTTAACAATAGTGCTGTGGAGTGGGTGACACTCATTGTCCAAGATGTTGATCAGTTTGTTCAGGGTCCTTTTGTCAGATAGTGAAGTGATGCACTCCAGTTCAGCTCCCACTACAGAGCCAGCTTTCCTTACCAGCCTATCAATTCGCCCTGCATCCTTCTTCCTTGTGCTTCCTCCCCAACATACTACTGCATAGAAGAGGACGCTGGCAACAACAGACTGGTAGAACATCCTGAGGAGCTTACTGCACACATTGAAGGACCGCAGCCTCCTCAGGAAGTACAGCCTGCTCTGCCCTTTCTTGTAGAGTGCATCAGTGTTGGCTGACCAGTCCAGTTTATTGTCCAGGTGGAGACCCAGATACTTGTAGGTGCTAACCACCTCCACATTGACCCCATCAATGTGGACTGGTAGCAGAGTGGGCTTAGATTGCAAGCGGGGGACTCCAGGCATGGTTAAAGCAGTGTGACCAGGTCATGTAAGAATGGAGTCATGTGAACAGGCTACAACCTTTTGTACTAACAAGTTAAGACATTGATGATACCATTATAATGCTACTTGCTGATACTGCTTTGTATTGAGCACAAGGAATGTGTAAATAAAGTATGAAGATTCAATTTCATTTCATACAGAACATTAAAGGAGAATTCCAGCGATTTTTCACATAGATCTCGGTTTCTAGAAGTCACCGAGTACTGTTGGTACGATAAAAAGGGTAAAATATGGGTTCCACCTACTGTAGCTCAAGTCGGACTTCTCCTTTAATTCTACAGTGACCAACTGAGCAAAAGCAAAAGGAGCTTTGATGTACGACCATCTCAGTGGTCACTCACTGCATAATAAACCACTAGGCCTCATGCCCCCTTTCAGACCTCAGTGGCCCCTAGTTAAATAAGTGGCACAGTGGACTGCTCGAGGTTGTGAGGAAAAGGGAGGGGGCACTAGAAGAATGATGAAAGGAGGGCCGTGCAGAGATCTGCTGATACGGGAGGGACAAACTTCCTGGACATGACGGACTTTTCCCACAACTCATGGGACTGGAATGTCACTTCGGGCAAAGCTTATTTACTGTCGGTAATAGGCAGTAGTTCTCATCTTGAGGCCACAAACTTTGAAAACAGGGAATGTTTATTACACTATCAAATAGCTGGAGGTGCTCTGTAGGTAAACTTGTAGCCCTGTGAAGGATGAACTGCCGTTTCATTGCCCCAGCAGAAGTAAATCACATGCCTTTGGGATTACACATAAACAAACTAGTCTATGTAACCACTGATTACCATATATTTTCCCCATCAGCCGTGATGGATTTCAGACCAGGCCGGTGCGTACTGTATGCATGCATGAGCCCTGAGCATGTGCAGGGAGGTGGGAGCC
The DNA here is from genome assembly GCF_018492685.1 of Alosa sapidissima. Lineage (NCBI taxonomy): Eukaryota > Metazoa > Chordata > Actinopteri > Clupeiformes > Clupeidae > Alosa > Alosa sapidissima. The sequence goes on from NC_055964.1 coordinate 16,781,354, forward strand.
GAAGCCGGAGCCCATTTGGTGTGCTAGGCATGTAGCGGCCTCACCAGTCAGCCGTGAAGGACACCCCGCCACACGGAATGAACAGGAGATCCCATGATTAGTCACACCTCGCACTCGACGGCCCTCACCGTGAGGTGGTGCATCTCAATGTACACATGCATGCACACACACATGCACTCACATAGAGACACACACATAGTTATTAGCCAACCTGCAGATATACAGCCCATACTCAGAACCATGTGTACATGCAAGGACACTGCAAAGTGTGCTCTTTGCCTTGCTGTGCTGCATACAAATATCTGGACACTGCAGCGTTCAGAACAAAGATGTCCAGTTGCTATCTATGGCCTAAACGAAGCAATCGGGGGAAAAAAGGTGAAGCAATCAGCACTACAAGATAGAGTGATGATGCCAAAGGACAATAAACCTGAAAGCCCCATCAAGAGCGTGTCACGCCATGAATGAGCCACTTAAACTCAACAAAACAAGTCTGATGAGAATTTACGAGGCATAATGCACCAAACCGAGTACCCACTGCCGTGTCCCCTCTGAGACAAACACCTCACAGCCAAATGAGAACTTACTACAACAGCCACTTCAGTTCAGTTCATCTGAAGAGACACGCCGAGTGCACAGCTAATATTCTGAAGTCACTGCCCCGGTTCTATTCAGGCACCAGGGCCCCAGCAGACCAACAGATACTTGGTACACGGAGTGCACCTTAACACTCCGGGCTATTCCATGTGGAATATCTCGGCCACTAACTTTCGTTCGTTTTATCAAACGCAGGCAGCTACAGTACTTAAATAATATATGGGAGAGTGATGATTAATTTTAAAACTTGAAAGAGTCCAGGAGGTGCACACAGAGAATTGAAAGTCCAGAGTAATTACCTCCAGAAGAGAAATAACAAAAAAGCAGGAGAGTGGAAGCAGGCACAGCCATTTTTAATCAAGGAGAGAGAGTGACAGGGAGGGTAATATAATCACCTTCTAATCTTACATCCGTGACATGATGAGAACTTCAACGCTTTCTCGGAAAAAAAAGCAGTGCGCTATTCATCATATTTCAGACAAACAGATGACAATGGCTGAGTCTTTAGCTAACTGCATCAAGCTGACAGCTAATCAGGCTTGATAAATGCATCTCCATTTTCAGGACTTCCGGTTCTATTGTGACAAAGCACACATCCTGAGGAGGTCTTGATTGCTTCAAAGACCTTATTTCTCTCATCATGATTCCTCTCCCATCACTGTCATGCTGCATCCCTGTGTCCTCTGAACCTAAAGCTTTCATCCCGAGACCACGGAAAAGGTGCCATCCTGATTCCTGACAGAACTCAAGTCATCCATCCAACCACTCAGAAGTCAAACTCATCAGCTCTGTCTGGCCCCAAAATGGGTTTGAGTTTGATGAGACTGTCCCCGTAACTGGGGACACATATCGCTCTTAAAATAGCCTCTCCACTTTCACACACGTACACAAAGTAATACCTAAATGGCTTTCAGGGGCTAACAGGCAAATCAATAAACAGTCACAGTTAAATTCAGTCTGCACTACCACCAGCGTACTCTCCATTTTAGACTCGCATAGGATGCCGGTGTCTCAAGGCTGAGGGAAGGTCAACAGACGAACCGGCTGCCCCTGCTTGTGCAGGCAAGCGTGGCACAAACCGCCACTTCAAACACGGGAGCTCGGCTCTTGACTTAAACACAAATGACGGGCTGTTGGTATGTCCGACCTCTGGCCCACAGATTATTATTCACTTCCGAGACGACTATTAAAGCAGCCTTTCATATTCCAACTTCAGAGAGATAATTAGGGTCTCCTTCATCAGCAGTGCAGCAGTGACCTTGGCTTTTTCTCAGTAGATGAATATTGGAGAGTCAAGTGGTCCATGTCGCAGTCTGACGTTTTTCCCCTTTCCTTGACTTCACCCGTGGTTTCTCAGGCAGGAGATTTCCTAATTACATTTTGCATTCAGGTACTGCTGAGACTGCCAGCAAACAGACGGGAGCCAAACATCTAGAAGTTCATCATGAATAATCATTGCAGAGAAAAACATTTCTGCAGCCAATCGTTTTGACATATACATTGATAAGATGTGATATCTGCTGAAATAGAGCAACCTCAATCTGTCTCTGTGGAGATGAAAACCATTGATCTAAACAAACAATATATTTTATGTTTTTTTTTCCATGATAAAAATGTAGCTACAAACATCTCCCGGCAATGATAGGTAGGTAGTACTAACATTGATCATTAAAACGTTTAACCTCACATATTAAAACTTTTAACCTCACACATTCTGAATCTATTTTTCAAACTTCTGCAGGGTCCTTTCAAATTCTGAAAATCATTTCTGCTCTGAGGAAAGCTAGAACACAACGCAGAATTTACAGCCAGTAAAGACTTTTCCAAATGTTTCTGCCGTGGTGTCTGATTGATGCGTTTAGCATCATTTACTATGACCAAGCTCAAAAGCTCAAGGCTCAAAATCACATACCCACATTAACAATATAATAGTCACTTCAAAGCAATGTGGCTTGGGCTTTCAGAAAGAGGTATTATAAGGTCCAATTATGAGCATTTGGTTAATTATATGGTACACTATTGTTTATTTCATGTAAAATCTTCCTGATGCACATGGTCCAAAACTCATAGTGGTATTGCCATTTCTGCATTGAAATATCATCTGATGCATTCAGTTTAAAGGCTTTCACCAAACTTGTCACAAATCAACTTCTGCCCACTCAACGCTTTTTACCGCTTGCTCTGACGCACTTCATTTTCTGTGCGACACATTTCGCTGTAAAAATAGGGCCGAGAAAATAAGCAGATTGATCCTTGGGTAATTCTCTGCACTTTGCTGATGAATGTAACAACAACAAGCTTTGGTAATTGGCCAAATCTGTCAGGAAGGCAGCAATGAAGGATAACTTCTCAACGGCATCAGACAAAGATAATGAATCTACTCAAAATAAAACTAATTACACCGGGCCCATGATGGCACCATTTGATCCATCAATACCCCTCTGAATCAGAAGCCATGGCTAGCTCAGATAATTGAAATAAATGGCTGTTCAAAGTATGAGAAAATATATTGATCTTTAAAAGGGTCATGAATCTTTGCAGTTGTTTGTTGGTCAACTTAATTATGACACTTGAGATAGCATGATCTTTTGAGAATGCAGCAGTTATTACAGAATCAAGGAAGGCACAATGAATTTACTCCAATTCAACAATTTAACTCAAATATAAAGGTGCTCTAAGCGATGTCACACGTTTTTTTAGGCTAAAACATTTTTTGTTACATAAAGCAAACATCTCACTATCCTCTAGCTGCCTGTCCCCTAAACACACCGTAAAAAAACTCAGTCTCTGACAAGACAGCCCAGGCTCCACAAATGGCAACAAAAACAAACTTGTGCAACCCGAGGGGTATTTCACAAAGGCAGAATTAAGACATCCAAGATAAGTGATAAAGCGAGGTTTGAAATAGCGTTGTCTGGTCATCCTAGCTCAACTCATTTCACTAACGCTAATCCAGGATCAGTAGGAGCGACTATGTCAAGTCAGGTGTAAGTAATTCAGGATGTGTGCGCGTTCTCGTTTCTGCCACAAAGAACTCACGGTTGAAATAAAAAAGATGCGGAAAATAGCGTCAATCCCTTTATTAATCAGCTTAATCCCTTATCTAGGTTTTGTGAAATACCCCTCTGCACCACGAAACATAGCAAACAGTGTTCCAGCCAATAATCGACGAGATGCGCGTTTAGGAGGGTTTCAATTGCATGAGAGGGAGGGGGAGGGAGTAACCAGCTAGCTCTTTGTTTTGTTTGAACGTCAACAGAAGTGACGTTGCCCAACATCGCTTATAGCACCTTGTGACGGCCTGCTAGGCCTTCTGTTTGTTTCTCCTTGTCTGTCCATCCAGGTGGGCGTGGCCGACTCCTTAGTACTAACGTAGTACGCGCAGGTGTTTTCAGGCTTTTAAGGCGCCTCTTCCGTGTATCCAGAGACGTCCTTGCTTATTGAACATGTAACACGCACACAGCACATTACAATCTCTACAACACCCTCACATCACTGACTACTGACTACTTCCTGCTTCCATTTGTGAGCTTTAAGTGGTGAATAAATTGTAAAATTGTACGCTACGCACGCCTCGTCTCCCTCTTCTTTGGTGAGGCTTCATTGAGGCCTTAACAACCTTTGACAATTAATACTATCAACAAAGTAAGAACATAAAAAATACATTGAGTTATTCAAATGTAAACAATGTAGAAAAGTCCCAAGCATTTATCAGTTTGTGAGAAGATTGTTTTATTTATTAAAATTGTCACACTAAAGCAAACTAAGCATGGCTAACACAGTGGCATCTGGTGTATGTGTGATGCAACCCCGTCAACAACTGCTGGGTCCTCCTAAGCTACCGGTATTTAATACTCACCTTTGGATGATGAGAAAGACCCATACAAATATCAGGCCGTCCTGACTACCATCAGATGTGGCCCACGGCAAATATCTCTAAAAAGGAAGAAAAGAGAACAAGTATGAAACAGTGGTATGGGAGAGAGAGAGAGAGAGAGAGAGAGAGAGAGAGAGAGAGAGAGAGAGAGAGAGAGGGGTTTTTGTATGAGATGCATCTCAGGTTTCTGAGAGAGCTGAAGCACGATTTATGTTGTGGCATTTTAGGATTTAATTTAGCCTGCATTACTCTGGGAGACACTCCTGACTGCCATGGCTCCCCGGCCCATCCTCCCTCATGGAATAAATGCCACTGATAAATGCCACTATAAATGAAAAGGAAGGCAGCAACAGAATCTTTTCACCCATTTACTCACAAGCTACTGGGCTCACTATAAAAGGAATAACTTAATACACACTGACATTACACGGATGCCTTCGGAAAAAAATAGAGAGATACTTCGGTCTATCCACAGAGTTACGCATTCCACTTAACTCTGAACTTGTGACATCGGGAACCCACGCAGCTGAAATCAACACAAAACAGCTGGGCAGGGAACGTCTAGCGTGACCCTAAAACGCGCTCCCACAGCAGTCAGTTCGCCACTCTGACATGCAGATGGCCAGACCCCAAGGTCAGGCTGGCAAAATTAGGCACACCAGAGAAGGGCCAGGACCTTTATTTTCCAGTCCACCAGATGGGTTCTGGAGAGGTGTGGGGGGACTGACACCCTACAGATGGAAAAGGGGGCAAAAAAAAAGGAACGCACATCTGTGCGTTTGCATGGAGCCGTCACAACAGAGCCGGATCATCAGCTGCACCCGTGCGAGTGCGTTTAGCAGTGAGGGAAGAGTGCAACTGTCAGGAGTGACCCACAGCGCCTCTCCTCACGCCAAGTCAGATGTGGAGCAGATCCCAGAGGGCTACGGGTGGTGGTGTGGGGTGGGGTGGAGGGACTGGGGGGTGGGGGTTGGATGCCACATCTGTCCAGCCTTAATTCCACTGTCTGGTCCTCACATAGTTGGAATCGCAACAGTAGGGAGAAAAAATAGTGTGGAAGAGATAATACTAGTCTGGAAATAAAAAAAAAAGATAGCTTTTTCATAGCAATGGTCTCTAAATCGTTTAATTCCTGGCTTAACGGCTACCCTGCATGTCAAATGAAATAATAAAGTCTCCAGACGGGACCACAGTGCACTGTGCCTATCCGGAGGAAAGAAAGGGAGTGTGAGAGAGAGAGAGACAAAAAAAAGTAATTTACTGTGAAAAGCCTGCCTTGTTTAAAATGTGACGACATTTACAATTCCTGAGAGACCTACGAGGGTCGAGCAGCAGCAGCAGCGGTGGTGGCCTCATTCACAGCCCAGGCAGCAGACTGCAAACCTCTGTCTGTCCTACTCGGCACTGCTCTGTGTTTTCTTGCACTTTCCACACCAATCAAACTCTGCTCTGTGAGGTCTTTTGTGTGAGCTTACAGCACAACAAACAGCAATTAAAAAGACATGGCCCAACATGGCCTTCCATCACCGTCTGATTTTTTATATCACAGAGCCTTGGTACCACTGTGTCTGCTTAGACCAGACCATTTATCTTGCTCGAGTATTTGCACATTTAAATATAGGAGGCAGGAGAAAGCATCCCATAATTACACCTTTAGCCCAGGCTATTGGGGTATTTTTTTTTTTATTTTGGTTTTTGAATGTAGCAATTTAGCCGCTTAAAGACAGAATTGGGAGCCTCTGTGCGGCAGCATCTTGCTGCATAAGGGCTTATGTGTTCAGGAGGGTCTGGTTACATTGCACAACCACTGCCCTCACCAGACACAAAGCTGTATTCTTTAAATACCTTAGCCCAGGGCTGAAGGCACTGTGTTATTTTTGGGCAAAAGAGGTTTAGGGGGTTCCAAAAGTTATCCCGTTTCTAAGAATTTTTGCAGGGGAAGACACAGAGAGCCTTTGACTTTTGTGGAAAGCTCTAAGCCTTTGAGGAAAAGAGATCATTGTGTTCTGTTGGTTGCAGAACATCTGAGAAGACATGTACAAACAAAGGGAATTTTGGGGTAAATAAAAAAAGAAGAAGTGGGCTGGGTTGAGGGGTGCACAGATTGAGGGGTGCCCAGGCACAAACCAGGGGGTTATGAGGCCAGAGTTGCATCTGGCTCCAAACGATTAAAAAGCAATCTGCTGTCTATGGTCCATCTCGGGGCAGCTCGCTCTGTGACAGGGCCCTGATAAAGATGAAGCTGTGATGGAGGCTGAGCTATCTAGCTAAACCCCCCACCCCCACCCCCACCCCCCCCCCGTTTCAGTCTGCTGGGCGTCTGAAAGCCAGTCATCCAGAGCAGCCCAGTTCTGGCAGAAGAAACAGCCGTCCCACTGGTCCAGAGGCAAGACCTAAAGGGGGAAAGTCCAGTTTCAGAGAGCACGAGCCCTTCCTTATTATCCAGAATCACAGAGAAGCACACAGCAAAGACATGAAGAATGGGGCTGGAACAACACATATGGAGGGAGTATGGCTACAACCTACAAGAAAAAGGTTTACGGAATTCAGCCCATATAGATAGGAACCAAGTTTATTTGTCATCAAAAAAGCCTGAAACTAGTTCTTTTTTTGTGGGGGAGAAGACTAACTCCGCCAGAGTGCCAAAATGACTGAGGATAGCCATACAAGCCAATATGACATTAGTGCCCACTCAGACATCAGTCTAGTCGATGAGAAAAGGGGACAGAACTGTCTGTGCTGTTGTCTGTAGCGACTCTTTTGGGGATTTCACAGGCCTGTCAGCGGCAACTGGGTGGGCAGCCACCAGGCTGTGGGGGCTCCAAGAGGAAGGTTAATTGAGACTGACAGGTGTGGTAATGCCACACCGCCGCTGGCCTGCGGAGGGGACGCCCGTTCAAAGGAAAGGAGGACATCCATCCCAACGACGGAGGACCGTGGCAGCCGCTGGTCTACAAAGGGAGGAGGGCCGTGACAGCGGAGGGCATGTAGGATGCGATTGAGGGAAGTGGAGTGACATGGCAGTGCTGGTCGAGGGCAATTTCCTCGGTGCTCAATGCATGGCAGCTCTTCTCTGCCCTCCAGAGCTATTTATCTCTGAAATGAAATGTATCGCCTTCCATTTGAATGTAAAATGCATCAGTAATGAAGACAAAATAGCAGCGATACAGATTGGGGCAGAAAGAACATAAAAATGAAAGTTAAAATTCCATGTGGTAACAGCAGTGGATTAAACATGCAAGCTAATGAAGCCAGCACCATTCGGCCTGAAGAAAATCATTGTTTTGATTAAGACAATGCTCCCTTTGTAAAGATTAATTAAAATAAGATGAATTAGCAAGCTCAGGTTTTCCATGGATCTAATGAGGGACATAGAGGCAACATAGCCACCCTGCTAGCCTCACGCTACGGAGCTCCCTTGTTCTGAATTATGATCTCATTTTCCCATGCTGCCCCACTGAACTAATTTACAGCGCTACAGCAACACATAGGCCATCACTGGAACTCCAATTCCCTGTGGTTTATGAACGTTCATCACACCTATCTCTCTCTTATGCGTCTTTCCTCTTAGCCCATCAACAACTGAGGAGCTGTAGGTACTTCATCATGTGATTAATATGGCAATGTGAATATTCCTTCATTAAATATGTAGCTCTCTGCCAAATCAATTATTCATCCGCTAGCCACAAGTATTGGATGGTCTTAAAAGTCTGGGCAAAAACAACAGAGAAATTTATAACCAGCATGCAAAGTACAAAAAACACCAGTTGGAAATCCTGATGATGAACCAATTGCAATAGTATTCACCATGAAGTTCATAATAACCTTCATCCAAATGTCAAACCAAAAATCTGGTTGAATGAATGATGGAAGAAGTGATTGGTGGAAGGTGGAGAACTTGCCAGTTTAACCTTTGGATTTCTCGCTCACACACCTACAATACGTGTGAAATGTACACTGGCAGTAATTAACAACATGCATGGACAACAACACCCAAGACCGCGCCATGTTCACCGCTAATTGACCGATCCCAAGCCCCACCTCCCATTGTCAGACCCATAGTTACTGTTGCTAAGTCGGACAAGTTTGCAGGAAAGTGTGCGAGAACGCGTGTTCAACATGGGGACACAGCACCCCCATTTAGCCGAGTGCAACAGTGTATGCTGGATTTCTGGGCGTCAAGTAATATTGATATATTCAAAAAACAGAGGCCAGAAAGGCCTTCAGTATGCGGAAGGACACATTCACAATGTCCGCTGTTATCAACAAGGTGGAACACCACAAATCGAGGACAAACCAATCCGGTGTTACGGATCTTAATGGGATATGCATGTTAACTGGGGATAAACAATTAGCACGTTATCACAAGCAGGTAGTTTACCTTATTTGCTGCCGATGTGACTGATTCAATAAGGTCTGTGCAAACATATGGTGTTGACGTGCCATAACAAAATCTAACCATATTTCGAGGATTAATTGAAGACGGGACCAAGTGCTGCAGATCCAAGTTCCCACGCAACTTGGGAGAGTGGCTAGCCTAGGCAGCTCATGTTGGGGAGGTGGAGAGATAGCTTCGCTTCGGTAGGCCGATAGCCTACTTATTATTTTGAATGGCTGCTTTAGAAGGAAGAGTTAAAATAAACATGATACAAGTGTATTGAAAAGAAACCACTAGATCTATCTGAGATTAAACCTACCACGCACGACATATCTGCATGGCAGGCAGACGCTATCAAGAGTAATTGCAGACGTGATTTGTCTTGCATAAGACTTCATCAGTGCCCGCTTAGGCTAAATGTGGGCAATGTATTAGGCCTTTGGCGATTTCGAGACTGCATAGCCTATACAGCAAAGCATAGTTTTGAATCGGCACATGATTTGATCTTTAGAAGACATTCTCTCGTTCATCCATCAATAATGCATCGCAGTAGGATATTGCGTTTGTTGAAAAAATTATCGTTAGCTTATTTCTTTGAACAGTCTTCTATCCCAAGTTAAACATGGCAAGGTAGCCTGTGCCTAAAAGCTGAAAGTATTCTTGTTGTGTGTAAGGCGATACGTGATTGAGTATGAGTATGAGTGTGCGAGTTCAGTTCCTGCAAGGTAGGTATAATTTTTTGCGTAGGCTTATATTGTCGTTTTAACAGTGGAAACCAGGTTTGGTTATGTTTTTGTGTGTAGTTATTAACACAAATAAAGGGAACAATTTCGTACACACTCAGATTTCTTTACTGAAAAGTAGCAGCCTATCCAAAGTTATGCAAACTTAGGCCTGTGTGGTAGCGTTTCACAAGGTCAGGATATCGGATGTCACTTCTACAAGTACCCCAGGCATATTTGAACCTTTTTGAGCTCTTTAGTTATTTAGTTACTTAGTCCACTTGCAAAAGAAGCATTATAGCATTCGCATAACCGGCGTATTGTCATACAGAATGGACACTAGAAAATTCAAAATTGACCGAGGTTGACCGAGGTCCTCCGAAGTCCTCATTGTGACATAGTAAAAAGGGGCGGGGCTTGGGATCGGTCAATTGTGTGTGGATTAGCCAGTCACAACTCAGAAACGATTGGTATTCGGCTGTAATGGCCCAGGTAATGGTCTCTATGGATACAAATTCATTCATCACTAAACACGCAACATAATAGAGCAATAATCCATGGAGGGAATTAAAAAGGAGCTCAGCAACACCCCTCATCCACACAAGCAAACAAACAGACAAAATGGCTACAATAGCAACTGTTACCTCGGACTGTAAATCCTGTACATTGTGTACCCACTGTGTCCACATGTGGCTTGACCCCACTCCCTCTCAACATCCCCACCCCCCACCCCATCAGCCTCCTCAAACAATCAGGCCTGCCGAATACAAACTCCTTCTAATCCAGAGACTGCAGCCACCACCACTGGTTGGCTCCTGTCCAGTGAGCCCTGGCCCTCACAAATCCTAAACGCTGCGTCAACACCCGGGAGCTGTGCATTCAAACAGCTTCATTTGGGGTACGGAGACCCACAGAGCGAGAGATGCAGGGCGGGAGGCCGCTCCATCAACACAAACAAAAGCACCATGGTGGCAGAGATGCATCGGCGGAGAGCTGGAACTGTGGGAGAGCGCTAAACAGGGAACACTATCAACGAAGAAGAAGCAGCCAACTCTTCTGTGCCGCAACATTCTGTACCTACGTAGACGAGAGCGACTCTTAAAAAGACCTCTGACCACTAGCTGGAGGGGGGTAGATCAAATTGCAGAGAGGAGCAATTGATGTGAGCAACTATGATTCCCCACAAATAGCATGATCCTTGTGAAAGGCTCCAAGCATTTCTATTGGTGCTGAAATTACAGTAATTTGGCATGCTGTGTGTCACCTTCAGAAGGGGAGAAACACAACACACCGCCTTTTGAAAAAAGGAAAAAGACAACGTGTAGGGAATGACTGCTTGTCGTGTGAACAAACATCCGCCAACAGAAAACTGATAAGTGACTCTCGGTCTGATGGAGAATCGCTTTGTGTTATATCAATCATGGATCTGACGAGCGCATCTCTAAACACGGGTGCCGTTGCGAAGCCAGCCAGTCTGAAAAGAGATCCTCAGCAGCCGAGGCAGCCTGGTAATGGACCACCCCCATCATCCTGTCACCCATCATTTAGGGGAAGAGCTCTGGCTCAGCCTTGGCTGCCGTCAGGCCATGTCTTATTAATGTTGCCGGTCCTTTATTTATTTAGTCTTCTTTTTTACCCACGTTGCTCACTACAGTTCCCGTCAAACCTGGCCCTGTCTTGTCTTATTCATGAGGGCTGCCATACCGCTAGGCGAATAGCGCGGTTCTCGTTAGCCGACAAAATAAGGAGGAACGTCCCTCAATCTAGAAAGGAGTGACTATCTGCAAACACAACAACAGAACCATTAAGTGTTTCAAGTCTCTGAAGTGCACACAACTCTCAAAAGGACAAGTGCTTTACTCTGGATGAATATCCTATTCATAACAAAACCTTGAAGACATTAGCATTAGAACAATGCAATTATTCCTCTTGTTTCCTATGATACATAATGGCAGGCTAAAAATAGCTTTGTAGTAGATAACATATATAATATATATATACATACATACATACATACATACATACATACATACCACACTGAAAAATTCCTTTAACTGTGCTTAACGTACTGTAGCTCCAAGTCTAGTTTCACAATCTTGAAATGGGAAGGGCATAAAAAGTACTTAATACATTGCATCGACTGGAACGGCTGCCAGAGAATTCTCCCTTCCCTCCCCATATGCCAGGAGACAACACCATGCACACTTCATTTCTGGTGGAGTGCAAATTAATTGGAGCAGACAAAAATCAATAACACTGGCTTCAGAGAGATTCAAAAATAATTGTCAGATAACAAAATGGAGAACCTGGCTTAGATGGGGTTCTTAGTGACAGTCCACTGCAGACACTATATAGCTACTTTTAACTACTGATATCTTAAACATGGGATATTTCGGTGGGGAACAGAAGTATATTTTTATTGACATTCTAAAATCACTCATGATAAACACAATGGGTATCAGATTGAGTGCCAATCCAGATGCATGGGTAATATCATCAGCCCAGACACTATTCATTTTCAGAACTGCAATGTTTTCTTGATCCCATCTGAGCCAAACACTACTTAATTAAAAGCATATTCACGGCTTGTTTGTTAATTACACTTCCACATTGTTTGTCATCATTCTTGCAGGGTTCAGCGAGTGGTCTGATTGAAATCCTCCTGCTGGTGTTGGGGTGTTCATGTGATAGGGTTGAGCTGCCAAGGTCCAGACTACTGCAGATCTCCAGCAGCCATGCCAGATTAGTGTGAGAAAGAGAGAGAGAAAGAAAGAAAGAAAGAAAGAAGAGACAGAGTGAGAGAGAGAAACAAAGAGAAAGACAGACAGAGAGAGAGAGAGAGAGAGAGAGAGGACACAAACAATGATGGTGAAAGTGGTAAGCTTATAATGTCTTAGAGTCTACAGTACATGTCTTTCTTTATCCCTGTTATTTTTTTCACCCAAACGCACAGAGTTGTGTAAACACAGTCTCGCCACCAATATTTACTCACAGGAACTCCACATGTGATGGTGAAAGGGAGTGAGGAGAGAACAGAGCAAGAGGGAGAAAAAGACAGAGAGAAAGAGCGATCCAAATCAGCTCATTAAAAATGCCTGTGGGCAATCTCTGGTCTCCAGCCTCTAAAAGTCAGCCATTAACGCTAAGCAGATGTTAACTTTCATCAGGGATACCCGGGTGACTTCACACAACGCAGCACAGATCCCCACAGAAAGGGGGCCAATTTGCCTGGTGGTCACAATCACAATAATGTCATGTGTCGCCCCCACTGGAGTCCCTCTGTACTGTCAAACCTACAAGTCAACATTCTGCCTTGTTAGGGTCTTCTGGCTTAGAACAGGGAGAGGGGTAGAGAAAGTGTGAGTGTGAGTGTGAGAGAGAGAGGGAAAGTGTAGCTGAGAGAGAGACACCCAGATGGAGAGAGCACAGCTGCCCTCTATGGACGGAAGGCTGAACTGCGTGGGATCAGACCACTGCTGCCCTTCCTCATCTCTTGCATCTCTCTCCCTCACGTGGAGGAGGCTGCCAGGATCAGGTGTGGAGCGCTAATGAAGCCGCTAATCCTGCTAATGTGGCAAAAGCACCACTGCTGACTCACTACAACTGCCGTTGCAGCATTGCAGTGTGTGTGTGTGTGTGTGTGTGTGTGTGTGTGTGCGCGCATGTGAGTGTGTATGTGCGTGTGTTTGTGTATGGGGGGGGGGAGGGTAAACGCATCCAACATGTTTTCTTCCCCAACCCGCCTCTCCCCATTGCTTTGTCTATGGTCAGTTTCATTGGGATTTACTCATTTCTCTAAGTTGGTTCCCATTGTGTGGAAGATAACACCATAAAACACACACACAGAGAGAAATGGAGATAAATAGAGATAGATAGAGAGATAGAGAAAGAGAGAGAGAGAGAGAGAGAAAACAACAGATCCTCCATTGGGGTGAAATCCTATTGAATCCTCGTCCTTTTGCTAAATTCAATAGCCATGCAGCACCAGTGACGGCAGCAGCAGCGTTGGTGTTTGCCTTTTGCATTCTCAGCTTCCTGAGCCCCATTGCTGTTCTGCAGACGTGTGCCGCCGTAACAGTGAGGCAGCGACAGAGACAGCACAGAGGGGAAAAAAATGAAGTAAAGACAGAGAGGGAGAGAGCGAGCAAGATAGAGACAGGGGAAAAAAGGATAGAGACAGGCGAAAATCCTCCAGTAACAGATTTGCGGAGCAGGCTTAACAAACTGCCCCTGTGTGTACATGAGGCTTTAGGAGGAGAGAGACAGTGCAGTTCATGTTTCTCCCCTGCTGGGGCCTTCCGCTCAGGGATGCCATAAGACATAAGACCTTGCAGGAAATGACTGTCCTGTGGGGAACAGTATGCTCCGGCGCATTCTACCGCCTCTACCTAGATGATGCGCTTGTGTCTTCATTTCTGTCACTGAAGTCAGTCACTGTGGATGTATTTTAGAGAAAATGGCAGTGGTCCTTGATTGGGGAAAAGGCTGCTGATGAAGACATTAATTGAATGCTAAATGCGGAAATGAATCAATGTTTTTAACATTAATTACAAGAGCAGTCAGTTCTATTTTCTTTCCACCTGCCTTGCCACACCACACACAGGTAAGGGATGATCCTAAAAGGCTTGTTTTCTGCCTGTGATGTAGCTGTGAGGGGATGCAAATGTTCTGCCCTCATGTCAGCACGATGACACACAGACAAAGGCGGTCACAACAGCACAGTAGCCAGCAACCACAATATTGCCAGAACGCTTCATCCAGCCTGAAGGATTCCACACAGTGCAAATGTCCTTAGAGTTCACCATTTCTGCCGTTAAGGTTCGCTGCGTCGGCGCATACGATTAAAACAATGTGTGGACATAAATGTCAGCACCAGTCTCTCCCTTCTCCACAAATAAGTTGGGATGAAAGGGGATAGCAAATCTGAATTGGCATCTCTCCAAGGCTGCTGTTTTCGCATACCAAGCAGGCCAGGGCCTAAGCCGGTTCGGTGAACGTGCTGCTTATGCAACGGCAGCAGCGTAAACGGGCCCATTAAAGGCCGGCGGGAGTCAGGGGTCGTTCTCGGGTTGGCATGGTGAACGGGACCCGTTCCGCCAAAGTGAGGTATCCAGCGGGCCGTAGCGCATGTCAGCTAGGAGGCAAGGGCTGTGTGGCGCGGCGTAGCATAGCACAGAAAATGTAGAGAACACCCGACACATCTCCAGTCACGCATGTCCGTGATCTGACACACATGTTCGCCTTCTGTCATACACATGAACGCACACACACACACACACAACACACATCACACACACATGCTAACAAGTGCGCACACACACATAAAAGCACACATGGACCCAGGACTCATATGTAGGCAGTTACAAAGGAACACACATGCATGTGTGCACATCCAACATACAATGTGTGAGAGTAGTGTTCACATCATATGGTAACATGGAAAGATGAAAATGATTTGAGAAGATTACAGCAACAAATGCATGTAGAATCTTACAGATCACAAGTCCTTAAATGATATTTACTGTACATCCTTTACATCTGACCACAGGAAGCCTGAAGCGGTGTCTCAGATAATTAGAACTGTGTGAACTACTGGGCAGCCATGTTCCCACCAGCATGCCAGTCCTCTTGACGCCCATCACCCGGACATAAACCATTAGGCAGAAGGGTCAGTGGAGGACGTTCATGGGTGAGGTCCCAACTGCTGCTCCCTGGGTGAACCACCAACGGCATGCCAAGCAAATCACCTAACCCCTCCAGACACTCCTCAGCCCTGGCAACCCAGAGTGGACCAAGGCCTGGCCTCTGTCCACCCCGGGGGAGGGCTTGTCAGTGCGTTTAAAAATAGAGCTGTCTGTAATCAAATCAACACAGGAGACGGAGCCTGGTATTCTGCTGGACTCAATGTCCACTGTGGGTCCCCCGCAGCCAGGGCTTGTTCTTATCAGCCACCTTTGGCAAGTTGCATAAGGCATGAGGACACAGGAATGCTCTCCCGTTGGACAATACTGTGTAGGTTTGAGGAAATTGCTGGTTTCAGACTGTGGTTGCCTTTTTATGAGGTCAGTTCCTCGTGCATTATGTAAAAGGCTGGCCACAAAGTGAATCTAAATTCTAGTTGTATATGCATATCCATATCTTGCTTTTTGATGGCTTCTTTTTATTCCTTATGTAAAGCTTTTCGATTCAAGGACGCACATTTGAAAGAAACACAATGTGCTGCATTGTCAAAGGATAAACAAGCTAGTCATCCGAGACTCATTAGATGAGAGAAAGAAATGTGGTTTGCTGCTGAACTTTCTATGTTCTATGTTGTCAGTCTTCCCATTTCTATTATCATTTGGGCAAAAGCTGAAGTTTTCTTTCTTTTCCCAGCCTAAACGAGCACAGCAGTCCAAGAACAATCCAGCATTAGCAGCAGTCACAAAATTAATCATCTCCAAACACTGGAGAGACAACTTTAGAAAACTGCTCTGGAAGCAGTTCCACTCCACATAGTGCAGGCTAAACTACTCAACTAAAATTCCATCAGCTTCATAAAGCTATGGTGCTACGTATACAACGGTCCAAACCATTTCACGCTCAAATTGCTCAAGATTCAATATAGTCATGCATTAGTGACCCCATTTTGAATGTTAACACAGAAAAACAGCATACATGGGTATGGAAAACTCATTAAAATGACACAGACTAAATTGGTGGTTTATTGTGTATGGAATGGCCAACGCATGAAAATATTAGTCCATTTCCTGATCCCCTACATCAGGCTTAGATTTGTAATATAAGCAAACGCTCTATGCACACAGACCTGAATTCTTGACATACTGGCTCGCTGTGCGCAAATGAAAGAAGAGGAGACATACTGTATAGCTCACTCGGAAACGTGGAGCTCTGCCTGACTGGCATTCCCCATCCAGGCTCGGTCTCCAAGACAACTGGCCTCCATCCGCTTTTCCCTGAACCAATTACACAACCCCTCCAGTCTGGTGCCTGGACCTCAGAAACAGTCATCAGATTTCTGAGGTTTAATTCTGACGGTAATGCACTACATCTTCTATAGTCAGACAGGCTGTCGGGGACATGAACTCTGTATCTTAAGAAAGATGTAAATCAACTCTTGAAGATGTGGATCTGATTTTCTGTACCTGCCTGAGTGCCTTGATAGAAAGGCACTGAGAAGAGCTTAGTGGTAATGAATGCCCCGGATGAATGGGAATGGAAGTCTTCATCTGCACTGCAGCATGGTCTTCAGATCATACAAAAATGTAGAAACCAAAACTGAACTCAAAAACTGTCACCGGATGATT
Organism: Alosa sapidissima; assembly: GCF_018492685.1. NCBI lineage: Eukaryota > Metazoa > Chordata > Actinopteri > Clupeiformes > Clupeidae > Alosa > Alosa sapidissima. The sequence goes on from NC_055964.1 coordinate 16,798,235, forward strand.
TGTTCTCTGCTTCGTGTTGCATGCAGTGATAAAATCATGTTAATTGTTTTTCATTGGCTAGTGCTCCTGTTTGGTTTGCTTGACTGTGGAATCTGTGCAACCGAAAACCACTGCAAGACACATGCGACTAGAGCAGGGGTGTGACACCTCCATATCAAGTAACAAACTACTTGCTTCCTGTAAATCCAAGCAAGCCTAGAAACTCAACACCATGTCAAGCAAACTCATCTGATATGCTTCTCGCGGGTATGGACAAAAGTGAAGACACAGGATCGACTGAAGTACAAGAGTAAATAAGAGGAGGGGGGACAGGAACTCCTTATCGTAGCATTTCTCTGAGAGTCCCCATTGACAAGAATGACTGAATGCAGTTATCAATCTGTCCCCACTAGCTCCAGAGAACTAGCAAGCAGTAGTAACACACGCGCACACACACACACACACACACGCACACGCACACGCACACACACGCACAGTTCCCCTGACGAACAAATGGTCCTTCTCAAACAGACAGGCAACAGACTCTCGCTCGACCGCATGCCTTTGGGCGATTCGCATGGAAACGGCAAAGCTCCCGTGAATAATTGTCCCGGAGTCTAAAGTAGCATGAAAATACCTCTACTTCAGCGCCAAGAAGTTAATCCAAATTAACTCCAGCTAGGCCCTCCTACACCTGTCGCTTTGGCCATGGCTAAGGACGGAGCTTTGCCGCTTCATTACACAGCAGTTCAAAAGGAAAGAGAATGTTTTCCTTCGCTGGCAGAGACGTTTCAAAGGAGAGTGAAGCCCAGAAGAGAAAAGACCTCAGATCAACAAACCATAGCCCCCTGGTCAGCACATTTGATGCCCAGATCCAGACTGGTCGGCCAGCACAGACCTGTAGAAATATTGACATTCAGCAAGATCGAATGGATATCAAATATGCCTCCGAGGAGAGATGATGCTTTCCAAACATGCTGTTAAAAGCTGCTGAGCACTCAAGTTTAAGATTGCTAGATGACCTTTTCCTGTGAGTGAGGCTCTTCCAACAGAGGAGCACATACAATACTTGGTTAGATCCAAAATGGGCCGAGTTAAATATTAATCATCTGATAAATATTTCAAAGGACATGATTGCATGTAATCCTGGTTATTATTTTGCCAACTGACCACATGTAAAATTACAACCAGAGACAAATGAATTTGGTACCTTGCGGTGTCCTAGGCACAAGAAAAGCATGATAATGACCAACCAGTGGTATATTACCTGCAATACGAAGAGCAGGTGACTGGAAAAAAGGCAGGAGGAAGAGAAAACAGACGGAGGAAGAGAAAAGAAATTAATAAACGAGAGAAGGGGAGATTTGTAGGAGAAATGGGCAGGCGGGTGGAAATACCATAAGAGACGTGTGGACAGAGGATCCACCACGGCTTCTTTACCAAGATATTCCATATTCTAAATGTCAGACGCTTCTTGGGCAGATAAAAGGAGCCACCGATAAAGAACCAGGGTTTGCGAAGGAGGCGTCATCCATCAGAAGCTGCATCTGATTAGGCGAGCACAGCTCTGAAGAAACAAAAGATTATGGATCATTATTTAATGTGCCACTTGCACCCAGTGAAAAACGGAAATTTTCTGCCATGACAAGTATTAATTGGTGGCCTTTCGCTAGGTGATAACCTGGGGTACTAGTGGCCTATTGTCGCAGAGCTGCAAGAGGAACGATGAAGATATCTCACGGTCATGGCTTCTACACACAGTTGCGTGCGTTGCAGTGCTGAAGACGCATCCCATTTACTTTACATGGGCTCACGTCATCCGTTGCCGAACTGAATTGTGGGTCCGTTGCATCGCGTTTCTCCCATCGCTCGCGTTGAGAAGTTCAGCTGTTGCTGCACCGACAGACTGCACCGGCCAATCAAGCCAATCGACAGACGGCACCAACCAATCAAATTACGGTTATACTTTCATTTGTCAAAGTCATTGTTCAAAGTCATTTGCATATCTACCGTCTGTACCGTCTGTGTGTAGAAGCCGTCAGCCTTTGAGGGCCATGAGAAGGGACATGAATAGAGTATGTCCTTATTGAAGAGGGATATCATTTGTGTCTGTCATCAAAAAAAAAAAAACAATTATTCAGAGGCTAAAAAAAAAATGGTACTTTGGGTAACAATGTTTATAGCACCCGAAACGCCTAGGGGTTAAAAAGTGACCACGTCCAGACGGGGAGCGCTGGGAGTCCAGGTGGCTAATGCCCGGGAGCAGAGTGTCCAAGCAGCCCTCCTCCTCCCCTTCCTCCTCCTCCTCGATGAGCGCCTTCGTCTCACCAGACGCCTCCAGCTCGCCGTCGGCTGCCCAGGCACAATGCACATGTGGTGGCTGTGTAAGTGCATCACTTCCAGTTCACTTCACCCACCCCTCTCTACACTCCACACCCCACTTAAACAGCCTGGACTCAAAGAAACCACAGGAGCTTGCTTGATACAGCAAAGCGATGGTGTATCCAGGACAACCAAGTTTGTGGGGTGTTTGTTTATTTTGTGTGTGCAGGGATATTGTCAAGAGTATGTGTGTGTGTGTGTGTGTGTGTGTATGTGTGTGCAAGCAAGTTGACCACTCAGCATGAACTGCCCTATGAACCAGATTTACACTCTGAGAGGTGGATGTACTGGCCTGAAGAGAGAGAGAAAAGAGAGAAAGAAAGAAAGAAAGAAAGAGAGAGAGAGAGAGAGAGAGAGAGGTCAGAACAGTGCAGCAAAGCTCTGACCTCTTTCTGGAAAAAAGCCCATGAGTGAGAGAGTTCAACGCTACACAGTCTGTATGTGTACACACACACACACACAAACGCATTCCTATACGTTTAAGTATATGTGTGTGTATGCATGCACATGTGGAGAGGTATGCATATTAATGTGCATCCACAAGAGCGTGCTTGTGCATGCATTTATGGGACTCATCATCATCCCTGCAGAGGGAAAAATAAGGAAGCTCATGGGATGGGGGAGCCACAAAGGGTTCCGGCCATTGAGTCAACACCAACAAAATGTCAACCATCTGACTCAATGGAACTGGAGAAATTCGTCCAACCGCACTCCCTAGGGTCCTGTGGGACACTGGAAGGCCAACAGGCCAGCAAAAGCATGAAACGTGCATCAACCGCTCCCTCAGCCTCTTCGTGCTACTTGCTTTTTCAAGGGGCCCTTTAGGCATGTTGGTTGTGTATTCAAATAACCCCTCTCAGATGTCAGGGCGCTTAATGGCACGGAGTAATCTACTTACGTCTGCGTCGGACGGCACGCTTAATTCCTCATGCCTGGCATACTACAGCTTAAAGAACACACACAGAGTCAGTGAGTAAACACTGTGCGGGCATGTTCAGGTCAACAGCAATATCTTAGCCGCAACAGACCCATTGTCTGCGCATGGTTTAACATCAAAGTTTCCGATTAAGGTTGCGCGTGGCCTGCAATTATGTAAATAGCCAAATGCAGAGCGACGGCACGGTCCTGACCGAGGGTTGCGTCATTTTTCCATAAAATCTAGGCGGTCAAATTCGACCCACAAATAGGGTCTGTGGTTAAAAGGGTGGGGCATGGGCAGGGAGATCAATGCTTTTCTTCTATTTATATCTGAAAAAGAGGGAAGGGCGAACCGAAATATCTATGGCTGTAGAGCAGATTCAGTGAACGTCCGTCAGAGGCTTTGGTGACCAGCCTGTGCTTTGATCACCAGCTAGCTAAAGAGTAATGGGTTGGTGTGCCATGTTTGTGCATGTATTTTAGCATACAGTGAAGGACCAGAGGACAGCATGTGCAGCTCTTGACTGACTATAATTAGCTCTTTGCAGTAACCCGATTAATCTCCCTATCCTGCTCGCTCATGCACACACGCACAGAGATGCACAGCACACACATGTGTAAGCAAACACGCTCGCACACACAAATACACATACCTCAAAACATGGATGCCTGAATTTCTTTACACTCTGAAATGAGCGAGCTGTCAAGTGTGCTCAACGAGGCTTTGCTCATCCTACCTGAGCCATGTCAGCATTCAGAAAGCCTGCTTTACAAGTACACACACACGGATACTACACAAACAAACAAACACACACACACACAAAGTATACAAACATGGATAAAACAGAAACACAGACACAAACACACATGGATAATACACAAACACACACACACACACACACACACACCAGTTACTCATAAGACCATGACAAGCTCATGGTGTAGAGTCAAGCTCTTCACGGTAGTAGCTCACCTGTCTGACAGGAAAAAAGGGGAGCACTGAAGGAATGCCAGTCAAATTAAAACTAAATTAAAATTGCATGCGGGAGTTGAGACTGAAACGCTGGAGCCATCGCACTAGAAAAGCTGGCTTTGGCACTCTCCAGGGAGACTCCTTTGGGTATCGTTTTGATTACTGAGACTTCTCTCTTCCATCTCTTAATGTGCAACAGATGATACACCCAAAAACATCACCCAGCTTTTTTTCCCTCTCACAGATCTTTCTAGAATTTTCTTATGCAATAAATAGGAAATCAAAGACACAGAAAGATACACTAATGATCATTTCTCAGTCGCCTTAGTAACCGCAGAGACGTGATGCAATCTCACTTGCCGCAGATGAGATGGGATGGGATGGGGTAGGGATGTGGGGTGCAGAGGGGAGGGGGGCGGTAGTGGAAGGGTTGTCTTGTGATCTCTTACAGGAAAAGGTTTCTAATGAAGAGCCTCACTGGGACACTTTGGAATTTATGTACATGTTCACATATGCTAAAGGTTCAAAATACCCTTTTTGAAAGTGTTTAAGGCAACGACTACTGAAACTGGCCTAAACTTCTTGATATGCAGCCATTAAAAGCCTACGGGAAAGTGATGCTAGTGTCACAGAGTCTTACTGAGCAGATGCAACACATACTGTATGTGATCAAAAACCAAAAATCTGGAAACGGAAAGCTTGAAAAATAAAATCTGGCAACGATGTCAGAGCTCTCACTTGCAATGATGAGAGATGTTCTTTGTCCCCTTTTTTGCTGCAGCTCGGTTGAAATCCATTTAATACAAATGACAAGTATTTAACACATTTAATCCATAACAAAGTATCACCAATTAACAATTAACTACAGATAGAATGTCATTACAACAACACAAAGGGGGGGGGGGGCAAAAGCAGGTTGAATGGGAAGTGCCTTGTAATTAGTCCCCGTGCCCCAGCAGCATTAGCAGATGGGGGTGAGCTTATCTTGGTGCAGCGTAATAAGCACTAATGGTTGCCTGCACTCAGTGTGATGAAGGCTGAGGGGCCAGGGGGGTCAGCCAGCAGGCGGCCAGGCCGGTCAGGGAGGCTTGGGGAAGGGAGGGGTGGGGTGTGGGGGTGGGGTGTGGAGGGTGGCGGGGAGGGCATGGCTGAGGAGTGGACACAGTCTGAGAGAAATGGAAAGTACAGAGCGAGCCAGGTCAAAAGGTCAGCGTCACTGCCACTGCCGGCGGCTGCCCACCTCCAGCATTGGCTGGGCTGGACCGCAGGACTGCCGCATCATGGTTCACGTGTAGGAGGGAGAAGGTTTAGCCAGGTGATTGGCTAAAAATGTTGGCAAAAAAAAAAGAGGTGAGCCAGCTCTGTGACACACACACACACATGCACGCACATAGCCACACGCAAACACACACACACACACACACACACACAGAAATACTAGAGGAACCAAGGATTTGTTTGACTCTAGTGGTATTGAAAGAATGCAAAGCTTCACTGTTCAATGCATGTTTTGAGTAAAAACAAAACCTGAAACACACACACACACACACACACACACACACACACACAAAAGTACATAAAAAAACATACATATAAAACACACTTCAAACGCTCATACACCAGCCTGTATTTTTGGTCACACTGTGGACACGGAAGTATCATTTCGCTTTTGTACAGTAATACCCACGTGCTCTGCCAACCTAAATACCCAGCAGCGAGGTAAGAAGATTGAAACCTCCAGCGCCTCAGATACAGTCATCTGACTCTTAATCCAGCCCTTGTGTTCAAGGGAGGAGGGGAAGGTCATGCATTCTAGGTTACATCCCCACAGAACAATAAGGCAGAGGCGGAACAGAATCCCCTGAAGCCAGCGGCCATGTTCCAGCACACCGACAGGAGAAAAATGAAGACAACACAGCGCAGCACAGCACAGCAACCGTATGGCACAGCATGGAAACGAGCCTGTGCTCCTCAACGGCTGACTCCATGGTTACAAATAAAATATATGATGTGAAGTAGCACAAATGTCATTTGTGACAGTGTGTTATGTTTGAGTAATACACAGTTGGAGTGCATTAAAGGTGCTTGACTGGATGGAATGAACACTCGTCTAAACCACCCATTGCTATGCTCATATTGTTACATAACTGCAATTTATAGCCCATCAACCATTTTTATATTACCAGGCTGGCACTCTACATAAAGCATTTTGCTGTGTGTGTCAAGCTTTTCATATAGGAGCTCCATTACAGCAATCCACCATGGGGCAGTCAGCTCCCAATGCTTTGATCTGGCTTGTACAGAATCGTAATCGCCCTGCACTATGCATAGGGAGGAAAAATATGATGGCAGCAGCTCTTGCTATGCACAAAATGTATTTCACATACTGATTTATAGGCTGTATGGTCTCCCTGGTTATGTTGCTAACTGCATTCACAGCTTCTCCAATCGGGGGTGTGGGGTGGGGTGGGGGGGGCATAATTATCGATTCCATAAATCAGTGAGGGATGAGTGGAGCTGATGGGTTTCCTCCTGGGATTGCACATCGCTTAGCACATGACAGCACTTTTTAGTTTTAAAAAGACTTCCCACTGTAGCACACTGAAATTTACTTTATGATGACAAACACCATTACCTTCTCATGGAACTGTTCATGGGCGCTACTGATGTCTGACAGTGACATATGTGGAGCCTGGTAAAGCAGCAGAATGACATGTTATGAAATCAACCAGGCGCCACGAAACGCACTGCAGCCTGTATTAGGAATGGACAACAGCAATAAAGCACGCCGCTTCAAAATGAAACGCCTCGCTCTGTATGAACGTGTATTAAAGCAATTCATCTTTCTCTGAAAGACTGCGGCTGGTGGTTTTTTTTTCCTTTTCTTTTTTTGTGAATAGAAGAAACATAAGGGATCAAAATGAAAGACTTGCAGGATGGGGGGCATGGGGGGGGGTTGTCTCTTTAATCTGCCTACATCTTGCTGACTGGACCAGCTGTTGGAAATGTTGCCGAGCGCCTCAGAGGCCAGGGGCTGATGCCCAAAAGCCCAGATTGGGCTGGAGAGACTAGAGGAATTGAGTGTGGAGCAGGGGAGACAGTTGTGTCCATTATGGAAAATGAGCTCCGGACTAGGATCCCGATACTCCGGGTTTTCCGTAGCAGCCTCTTCCAGTGCGCGCTGTTCATTATCTCACCACAGAAGAGTGCAAGGCCACTTCCCAAGGTAATCCCCCCTCGCAGATCCTATAATGTCTTAGGTCCATCAGACAAAAGAGGTTCAAACAAATCTGACCTCCATGCAAATCTGACCTCCAGTAGGCTTTGGCTATCCTTTTTTGGTGCTGCTTTCAGACAGATTCATTATTATAAAACCAACAACAACTGTTGTTAAGGAGTCACTGAACGCGATGACACTGTGCCCTGTGTTTGATCTCCAGTGATAAGCTGTTATGTCCATAGTGGATGAGCCGGCAAGACTTTCTCCCTCTCATACAGATTTAATGATCTGTTTTTAGTGTCTGTGATGATCTGAACAGATGCCCTGGAGTTTCTATGCATTCGTCATTCCTAACCATCCGGCTCATGAGATACTTAAAGTGGTGGCCCGGTCTGAGGATGACATATGAAGAGCATTAGCAGAGGCACAAACATGAATTTAGTTGGAGCGCTTTCTGGCCCGACCCGACGAATGTTTCTCAGGAAACTGCCTCCATTTCAAAAAAAAGGAGAGGAGATTGAAATGGAGAGGATGTACTACACAGGACCTCCTCCTCACATGTATTGAAGGGTATGTTTAAATTCTGAACAGGGATGATTCCCCCTTTGAGAGGCTGTGCACATGAAGACCATCAATTGCTTTGTTCGAGGTGAGACCCCCTCTAACTCTCAAAGGAGTGGGAGGCACGTCCGTGTACTGTACATGAACCCTAACGCTGTGAGAACTCTCAAGAACTTGACCCCTTCTGACAGATGAGAACAAAAATAAGTGTAAAAAAAACAAAAACAACAAGCAATACCTTTCACCTTGTAGAAGTTGTAAAGAAAAATGTGAGAACACACATGTAAATGAATAGAGTACTCTTTAAAATGTGAAAAAAAAAAGAGTTACCCCTTTCTCTCTCACTCACTCTTGAACCTCATGGTACAGCGGAATTTTTTGGCATCTGTTCTGTCTGCAGTGTAACCGCCATCATTCCAACAGAAGTAATTGAGGTCGCTCAACTTGTCATGGTGCCTAATTGTTTCCTGATCCATTTCCTGCATATCAAACAGCGCTGACACAAGAACATCTATGGGAGAAGCCGGTTGACAGTAATGCAAGGGAGAAAAATGTTCATGTTTGTGGTGAAACCGGGCAAGAGAGGGCAAGAGACTGGCTCCAATTATTATCGCCGCACTGGGGGCCTGTGAAGCTAATGCGGTTCCCGAGGTCAAACGATTCAGCAGTGCGACGGGAATTCCATCTGACTTAGGGGGACTTTCAGAAAGGTCAAAAGATTCCAATGGAAAAAAATGGCATGATAAATGTTGGGAATGAGACCAATTAGTTGTCTGATGGAGAGAGAGACCGACAGTTTAATCAAACGTTGCATCTCTTATCAATTCATTTCCTTTGGTTTATTCTTTTAAAATAACAAAATACAAATGCCTTCATAACATAACTGAAGCAGTGAATGCATTCAAAAAATCATTGCATGGTCTGTGAACTTTTCAATTGCAAATAAATATTATATATGTTTTGAATATTCTATCAATCAATCAATCAATCAATCAATCAATCTTTTAAATACAGCATCAACTCTATCACAACATGTTGTTCAACATGCATGTAGAACCTCACCAGCAAGCAGAATACACTTACAGGCTTCAACACATCTTAGGCTTTCATGTCAGTGTTGAAAAGACAACTCCCTCCAGATGTCTGATATCAAACCACAGCACGTGGAGGATGAAACTCCAATCTGAGCAAAGCGTTTGATGATCAGAGATCATTAGCAAACCTCAGAAACAAACGAGCGACACAAACGGGCCTAGCCAGGCTGCCCTTGAAACCGAGAATAAGCTCCATCTGAAGCCAACACAGGTGCACGTTTCAGATAAAGAGGATGTGCTACTTCCTCCAACAATCTACATCTCATTTGGAGCGTACCATATCAAACTGAGTCACTTGGAGCGTACCAAATTAGTCAGGCGGTCTACTTCCCGTCATTCTTGCAGGCAGTGCAGGATTCGCTGACTGCTGGAGCGTGTTAGAATGGAGATCCACAGTGGTGCAACTTCAAGGTAGCACCTCACACCATGGGTTATGATCACGACACAGAGAGAGAGAGAGAGAGAGAGAGAGAGAGAGAGAGAGAGAGAGAGAGAGAGAGAGAGAGAGAGAGAGAGAGAGAGAGAGAGAGAGAGAGAAAGCTCCAGGCTGTCCATTTCCCACAGGACTGCAAACCCCACTATTTCATTAGAGGCAGGGTCACCCTTGCACACACACACTGACAAAGCTTCGCCATGCGTGTCCTATTTGTCCAGTGTGATGACATTCCTGTCCCATTTCTCAGACATGGTCCATTCATGAAATGATGACACCACTGGAATAAACTGGTATGACTCACTGTAGTGAGGCTCTTTTTTCGGTGTGTGTGTGTGTGTGTGAGAGAAAGAGAGACTCATACTTGCAAACTACTGTGTAAAACATTTATATGGCAAACACGTTTCGGGAGGCATGTACAAGCTTTTGATATGTGACCTACAATAGCATAAGAGTGCATGCACTGAGCAGGCATTAGATGAGTTATAGGGTGTAGTATGGCTTCTCCATCACTGGTCAGGTGGCTTCCTCTATAAAGGACTGCCCTTGAATTTCGAACCGTGCAGTCCCTCCTCAGCCACCTCCCCCACCCTTCACCCATCTTCCAAAGCCCTCAAAGAGCTGTCACCCCAACCCACCACACCCCCACCATTCACTCTCTCCGAATGATGAAATGCATCCCTGCTCTCATGACACCACCCCCACCTCTCTCTCTCTCTCTCATCTCTTCCTTCTTTACTCCCTCCCCCCATGGTGGCAATATCAGGGGGTATCCTGCTGGGGCTGCTGCTGCTGCTGCTGCTTCAGTGATCTTCTAAGTGTTGGGGCTTTCTATCCAGTGTGGCAGGCTACGCTCTCCAGCCAAGACCTCTGAATAACACACCGCTGGCTGGCTCGGAAAACAACTCACGTTACTCCTACCTGCTGTTGGAGGAGGACGGTTTTTAATCAACACCATTTGTTCAGATGGAGAGTCCGAGAGATGCGCAGATGAAATCTGCCATGGATCAATACTACACTACACAGGCCATGTTTCTAGTTCTAGCCCATTTTATTTTTTTATTTTTATCACCAACTTTTTTTTCTTCCTCTTCTTTCTCTAGCACTCACTCTTCCATCTGTCACACGGCCCTCTTGCTCTTCCTCTCTCTGCAGCACGGTGTCCAAGAGGGCTGTTCTGGTGGAGTGCAACACATTGTTTCCCGATTAGGAGGCACTCAGGACTCTATGGACACATCGTGTTTTTTTCCCATTAGTTAATTAGCTTGCAAGGGGGCGAGCGACCGAATGAGCGAGCGAGAGAGAGTGGGAGAGAGAGGGAGAGAGAGAGAGAGAGAGAGAGAGAGAGAGAGAGAGAGAGAGAGAGAGAGAGAGAGAGAGAGAGAGAGAGAGAGAGAGAGAGTGAGAGTGAGAGAGAGAGAGAGAGAGAGTGTGTAGTAGGACCTGGTCCATACTGCAATTACCACTCTAACTGATGACTGTGGGACGGGGCCAATGATGGCTCGCACCAAAAGCGGGCTGAATTATACCCACACGATTCGTGCAATTAGGAGGCCATTTGAGGAGGACAGTAGCCATAACTCAAGAGTGTGCTTCATCAGAGCTCTCGCTTTCACGAGGGAAATAAAACGCTCCCTAGCCAATCCGTAAGCCCTTATCAGTCAGCGTGACAGCAGGAGGCGGAGCAATAAAGCCATCGCTTGACTGACAGGTAGAATAACAATATAATGGGGAGAGGGAGTCTTGTCAAAACCATTTAAATTTAAACCATTTTAATCCAGACCATAACAGCAATGAAAATGTTGTTTGGATAACTGCTACCTGAAAGCCATGGGATTTCCAAAGGAAGGATATTCACAGTGATGTCCCTGAATTACATGAAGCCATGGTAAAGCAGAGTAGCATTTCCGCCACTGAATCTATCCCACTATCACATCTCCAGATTATGCCACAGTTACAATGCAGCTGAATGGTATAAAGCCGGACCATTCTACTTTTTATGCTAACATTAGCTGGTACCATTAAGTCTGCTGCTAATAGACAGTATCCAGAATGTTGTTAAAGAACAGGGCACAAATGTCTTCCTGCCATGCTTGGTATACTGTAAATATTATATCAGTAAACATTAGGGGTTTCATCAACTTATCAACAATTAAAATTACTAGTCAGTACTGTAAGCAGCAGTTAACTAGTCATGCATGGACAAAATTATTAAAGGCTAAACAGGCTAGGCTTTCTTATGTATGGAAGTACTTCAGCGAAAATGAGACCACAGTGGTGACTGGTAAGTGAGCTGTACTAATGTACAACAACACGTCTGCTATGGACCATTTAAAGATGAAACACCCGATTGCCAACAGCTAGCACCAGCAATGTTAGCACCTTGCACTTTACTAGTACATAATTAATGACTACGAGTATCAACAACTATTTTTGGAAAATTTAGCTTGAAGTTACCAAGATAGGTATTGACCTTGAGTTGGGGCAGATCAGGCATGATCTGATCTGACATTTCACTGTAACCGTTCACAGAATCCAGGCCATACATATTCATGTGCGAAGTCCAGGTAGAATATTTTGCTCAGTAAATGCTGCAGATATTCTGCGACTAGACATAAAACAGCTTAAAGGGATGTCTCCTGGGTGAAGACTGGGTTTTGCCATCCAGATGCCTCTGCAAAGCTACCGCTGATGGAATGCCAACGTGTGCATCTGCAAATGAGTGTGAGTCTGTGTGTGTCTATGTGTGTGTGTGTACACAAGTGTGTATACGAGTTCATGTGTGAGTGTGTGCACGCTGTGGGCGCTGGCACAGCAGATCTGATTTCATGGCTCTCTCTCCATTCTGTCTCCCTCCCTCCCTCACTACTCACCACACACACACACACACACACTGAAACTGGCTATCTGCTTTCGGCTGTGTGTGCACACCACGCATGAGGCACGCTCTAATAAACCTCTCTCACATTCTCCAGGTTTGGGCCGCGTGGCAAAAAAAAAAGCTGAGAAAAAATAAACATATGAAAAAGAGCACTCGGAGAGCACGGGCCTCCACCAAGGCCAAATGTCATACTGTATGCTGTGTCACGAAACATGAAGACTAAAAAAAAAAGTGGACGAAAGTGAAACTAAATTTGTGGAACGGCCCAGTAATTCGTATCTTGTTTTCGTATTTAATGGGTTCGTTCTTAGACCATGCTTGTCATTGTTTTTACATATTCATGCTTACTTAGACAGACAGACATGCAGGGAGGCAGGCAGGTAGACAGACAGACAGACAAATTACTTTGGAAACATAAGATCCTTTGTAGAGGTAAAAAATATAATAAAAGATAGTAGTCTCCATTTGTGTGCGAGAAAGCAGATGTGACGGCTCGTTCGCTCACGCTCACCTCATCCAGCCTCAGCTAATCAAGGCCCCTGCCTTTCACACCCAAGACTGTGGGGAGAGAACGAGAGACTGGAGAGCCTTGGCCTGGTCCGCCACGGAAGCCTCACTCACATAAAGGAGCATTGATGAGAGAGCTGGCACATCCACTGCCGCATTCTGCAGCAGACAGAACCGCTCTTTTATTCCATGCCAGCGTTTAAGTGGAGAGAAAGGAGAGAATGAGGAGAAGAGAGGGAGGGAGGGAGAGAAAGAGAGAAAGATAGAAAGAATGTTTTGCCACCTCAAGTGACAGTCTTTTTATGAACTGATGCTGCCTGACCTCCGCACAAAACATTTGTCTTTCTTTCCTTTGTACACTATCACACCATCAGGGTGTGCCGGCCTGACACGTTGAACACACAACGTCGTTAATGGCCTGAGCTCAATGCCAGTGACACTTGAGCCCTCTTTTCCTAAAAAGGAAGTAACAGCTTGTTCAGGGCTCGAGAACGGCCTCTGTGGAGTCCGACTGAGAGAAATGTCAACTAATATAAGGATGCCACTAGATTTCCTGTTCATTCCTCGGAGGCATCACTCGGAAATGGCCAGCTTTCCCATTATTTTTCCAAGAATCCAATTGAACATCAGAGAAAATACATCTCAGATACTTGGATAATTGTTTTTTTTTTTTTTTTACTCCAGGATGTGCCAGTATAGCAAAAGTCTGACCACCTGCTCCCCATACCTGTTCTAGCAAAAAGCAGATAAAACAAGCAAAACGAGGGAATAGACTCATAATGTCCAGCATTTGTCTCCTAATAGTGCTGCTTCTCTGAGAACATGGACCTTTGGGCTTTTTTCCCCATTCCTCAACAATAAAAGAAGCTTCCCATACTAATTACTGTGGCCTTCACATAGGAGACTGAGAACAGGAGCGTGAACCGGCATCCAAAATAGGCTCGAAACAGGAACAAGAGCTACCTCATGGGTAAATCTGTAGTTTCTATGGTTCTGTGTCTATACAGATAAGGGGTTTCGGATCAGGACCTTCGCGTGTAATGAGTAGATCATTAGGACTCTACCGCATCAGTTGCTTATCTGTTTATCTTCAGCCAAAAGGCTGCTTAATGTACTTCAACGCAAGCACGCTGGGTTGGTGATTTCAGGAGCAAGTGCCACAGTTCGACCCCTCACATGAGAAGCCGACTTATGGGCGGCTTAAACGCGATGTGATCCACTGCGAGGCAAGCCGTTCAATTAATTCGCTTTTTAATTCTTTTATTTGCCACGGCTTACGTGTACAGTGGCCTATTATTTTCCTGCAACTTGCAGGGGTTTTCTTTGGTGATTGCATAATGGGGAACGCAGACGCTCACTGACTACTCCTGGTCTAAAGCTCATTATTATTTCTTTTCTGAGTGCGTTTTGAAGAGCCAGCTTTTGAAATGCATTCAAAAACACAGTCTTCTGAGCTCTACTAATCCCCTGCTATTCCGGAATGGGAAGACCCGACTCGAAGAGAGCACGACTATGCAAAACAGTCAGGAGCTTTCTGCATACATCTAATTAAAAGAACTTTTCAAAAGCCAATTTATCTCTGAACAATAGCATCAAATACAGCGGAGAAAACAACTAAAAGTAATTCAATTTAAATCGTTCTGGTGGAAAGGGAGATGAGGTGTTTGGCCATGTTGCTGGGTCATGGTTCCTAATTAGAGAAAGAGAAAAGCCAGTGGTAGCCCAGAGACAGCCTTGACTTACCTCCATGAAAACACATATATACAAACACACACACAAACTCACACGACATTTTTTAAGTGGATCCTCCTGACGCAGCTGTTTTTGTTACTGTTACTGAAGAAACAAATAGCTCCTCTGAAAGAGCTAAAGCTGAGGCTGTCCTTAGTATAGGCAGAACAGAGGATCAAGCTCCTCTCCCTAGAGGCCCAGGGCCATGCTCTCCCTCGACTGTGGAGAGGGTTCATTAGGACAGCACTTTCCCACAGCAACCCCCCCCCCCCCCCATACCCCTCCAGTCTCCACTGCCTCAGCAGCACACCACACACGGGGGGGAGGCCAGGCAACACAAAATGTATGGAGCTCGGTGCTGTGGCACCAGCTTCTCTTTCGCTGCACGGGCAGCCCCAGGGCTAAACCATTAGCGCTGAACAAACAGCACCGTATGGTGCTTTTCCTGAGACACCCCAAATCAAGGATCAATGGATTCTGCCATCAAAACAAACAAACTGAGCCATCCTAGAAAATAACTATAACAACAAACACAGCCTGTCCATGACATGACACTTTGTCTGTTCAGAACACCTAACTAACTAACGAGCAGCTATAGTTTCCTATGCTTTCCTACATTTAAACTGGCATACCAACGCAAACAACAATTTAAACAGGATGGAGTTTGTTTCTGGGATGTCCATTGATGGCGTCACATCAGCCTTACTGCGACGACATCAGATATGGCACCAGCACGGGAGCCCTTCCTTTGACAATGGCGAGGCTCGTTCCCTGCACGGTCGCGACATGCGTTCATACACAAAAACCGCATGTCAAAATAAAGGCGATCAAACAGACGCCAGTGAGAAAAGGCTGCCAGTGGCACTGCGTTACACAAAGTTTGCATCATCCTGCTTTTAGATATCCGGCAGAAAATAAGGGCATGCCAGGAACAACCAAAATAGCAGCATGATGCACAACAATTTCAGGGGTGGAGTCGACGCTAAAGAGACTCAAAATAAACAAACATTCAAAGAGCTCCCCCTATTGCAGAGGACAATGCAAAAAAGCCAAAGAGTTCTGGCGACGAGCCAGCAAAAAATGCAAACAACCGCACTAAACTTTGGCTCATTCAGACAATAACAAATTGCTTTTCTTCAATGCCATCATTTGCTTGCCAGGCTGAACGCTCGGGTAGACGCCGAGCTGTTGTTGGCAGGAGGCAGATGAGCAGTAGAAGTGAGAGCTTAATTCCTGAACTTGCCATCAGGGCAGACTGCAGGATCCCCTGATGGCAACCATGCAGGTGGGGAGGATGTGGTCTGCAGCTTCATTCGTCAGCCAGTCACACACACACACACACACACACACACACACACACACACACACACAGCTGTGTTTACCATCAGAGGGTGGCCCAGTGATTACAATTAAGCAGCTCTTATCCCTCCACATAATCAAGTCTGGGCGTGGAGCGTCAGGGGGGGTAATCCCCAATAGTGTGCACTCTACCTATCCATCAGGATGGCCACTCGAGGGAGACACGAGGAATGGGTTTCTCCGCCTTGGCGTCGACGAATGCACCCGCAAGCTTGGGCACAGGGAGGATGAATTACATGGAATAATCACAGATTGTTACCTATGAGATCAGACGAGCTAACTCCCCCACCCCCCCACCCCACCCTCCCTCAATGCAGACAGCTCAAAGCCAAAACAGGGGCAGGGATGTCCAAAAAGAGAGGATTAGTAGATGCTCAGATCCAAGGTGTGTGTGTGTGTGTGTGTGTGTGGGGGGGGGGGGTAACACAGACACAACAGATTCCCTTGAGATGGGGGGATATTTGTGAGCGTGCCTTATCTCTGCAGCCGCTGCTACTACTACTCTTTACTGGGTCTTTCTTTATCTCCCTCTTCCTGCCAGGGGCTGGAATGAAGAAAGGGACAAGGAAATGGAGGGGGATATGGGGGGGGGGGGGGGGGGGGTGAAAACATCGATAATCCATCCTTCCTGAAATGCTGTGCAGATAATGGAAACGGGCTACGTTGAAATATAGTGCACATTGGGTGGCAACGGCGATGACGCATCAGTCATGTCCGCCAAAACTTTATTCCTGCGATCTACCGACTAATCCTCTCAGAGAAGAATAGATTACTTCAGCAACAACAACAACAACAACATCAACAACACATTCCTCACACATGCATGTACAGCACTCAATACACAAACATTATGATCAAATTAACATTGAACATACACAATCAAACTAACACACTCACAAAATCCCCATCAATTTAAAATAACTTTTTTTCAGCAGAATAAGAAGATGGAGTTCATAGTGTTTAGAATTCTATTATGGGCTGTGGTTGGCAAGGCTGCCTGTAGGGAGAGAAGGCACCGAGCATACAGTGCCCCTGATTGTCTCATGCTTTTAGCTGCTGTCATTCCGAGGTAAGGGTCGGAGGGATCAAACGAGAAAATGTCGGAGGGAGGGATATTTCTTTATTTGGCCCATTTTTTCCCCCTCCTTTGAAAAAAAAGCAAAGGGATTTGGGCTTTTAATTGCGCTGCCTTTATGCCGAGAGAGCATCCCGTTTGGCTTGCATCGGGGGAGACAAAAGCGAACAGATTAACCTCCAGTCAGATGTCACAGCGCACTGGCAGGCTGTTGTTTTAATAACGGTGCCAGGGTACTGTGGAGAAGGGAGAGGCGATGCTGCAAAATCTTGTTTTAAGAAAAATCACTACTTTGGCAGTCATTTCAGGTCAGCCTGTGGAAAAACACTGAGAAGAATGAGCTCAAGCCTAGTGAGAGAGAATGCGCTGCTCATACCAACAGTGAAATATTGCGAAAGGCACTGGCACTGAAAAATTGGGACAAAAAGCAAGCAATGCCCCCAGATGCTGTTGCGGTTCTGACACAAGGGACTCAAAATGCAAGGCTACAGTATATGTTTAGCTGGGGCTATTGTATTTGAAGACCGAACTAGGCAATACAGTATATGCTATGGCTGTGTTTTGGCAAGATTCTGGCGATAAGATAGGCAGATTTATGAAAACTGTCATTGTTTAAAGACACACACTATCTGCATAAAATGTAAGTAAAAATGTTTATTACTAATAATTATATTATTTAACATAGATTACAACGCTACTATTGAGTGGCCAGATTTAAGCAAAACACAAATTACACAACATAATACTGCAATATTCACATTGTCCTACACCCCCTAATTTGTGCTATACAATTGTTTATCCTTTATCATGGACTGCGTTTACATGAACTTCAGTATCCTGGTTATGAGGCTTATCCCTATTTTGATCATATTCAGGATATGGTGTTTACATGAACACAGAGAAACCGGGTTATTAATAACCCTCTATACATGATGAATATTAGTATCCCGGTTGGCAACAATATAGTTCTAATAGCACACCTTATCCCGGTTCATAATGCAATTGCAAGTTTGCATTAGAAACCGGGATAAGGTGTATACATGGAGCAGTATCCTGGTTTCTTTCGTAGTACTCCACCTAGCATAGGGTTTTTCAAAACCGGGATAAGGACTTATCCGGGGTTCTGAAATCGAGATATAATGTTTACATGCGCAAATACAAAACCGGGATACTTCAAAATCCTGATCATAATCGGGATACTGATGTGCATGTAAATGTAATCAATGTATATGTTTCTCACAGTTGGTTATGGAATGGCATTTAATAAAGGACAACTGAAGGACCTTCCCAAAATGCATGCCTTCCCCAATCATTCCCAAAATTTGCCCAGATTTATTTTTCCTAAGCCATGCTTCTGTGGATGGATGGATAATCCGTGAATTTCTTAAATATAATCACATTTGAGCAGATCATGGGCGCCTCGTGGCAGCAGAGACTCGGAGAGCAGAGCATATGCATTATGCTGATCCCTAAGCTCATCCAACCTCTTTTTTCAAGTCAAAACCAATCTATGGGGTCCTCAGAGGGGGGTTCAGCTCCTTGGGAGTCACAGACCTCTGTTGATGAGCAGGGTGAAGGGGTATAGGAGTGTATGTACCCATGCATGTGTGTGTGTGTGTGTGTGTGTGTGTACAGATTTTGATGATGTGCATGTATTTTTACAAACAAATCCACACACTGATTTTTTAATACCACCATTATTATACTTCATTAAGTACCTAAAGAACCCAAAGGATAGACCTTGAAAACCTAATGAATACACCACACAATTAATTTCTATGTAATAATAATTAGGGCTGTCAATCGATAAAAAAATTAATCTAATTAATTACATACTCTGTGATTAATTAATCTAAATTAATCGCATATATAATTTTTGCTGTGAAAGTATTTTAAATATTTAAATTCAAATGAATCATTGAATAATCAGCATTAGTGACATTAAAGTTCAAAAACTCTTTTATTATTATTTTCATTGTTCAAATAATTGCCATAATAATCTATGATATGACCTAATATGCTGAGGAAATAAATTCAAAAGTGCTTCGGGAAGAAGTTTTTTTTCACATACAAGGCATTTCAGGCCACAGATATAACCTAGGGGACACAATGAACACTCCCCTCAATGTCAACACTTATTTCTTTGCATTGATGTGTGACTATAGAGTTGATGAACTCCGGTGATATGCAAATTCCTTGCTGCAGACATTGCAGAGGACTTTATTTTCAACACTTTATTTTTATCAACACCATCAGGCCGTTTTTAAAAGTAAATGTTCCAATCAATGATCCAGGCAGCACATTTTCTTCTCTCTCCTTCATTTTACAGTCTAATTTTTACTGACTAGAACGGCTCGGGGTCAAAGGTCATACGGAATCGATTAATCTGCACTAATTTTTTTAATCAGTTATTTTTTCTCAAATTAATTAATCGAAATGAATCAGTTATTTTGACAGCCCTAATAATAATAATACAACATTATCAAGTAGAGAAGAGACGAGGAGAGGAGAGGAAGAGCTAGATGCAGAATTAATCCCCACAGCATGCAAATGATGTCACCAGAAAATGCTCCTATACACAAAACATTTCAGAAATAGTAGCTCATTAGCACATGAAGTGATAAAAGGGAAGTCCACATTTAAAAAACAAACAATCCCCTTTACAAAACCGTCTATAAGTAAGTGATATAGTCCAATCACCAGGACCTGATACAGCCAATCATGCACTGATTACCAAGTCAATCCTTGGCTATGTCCTTCAATGCTATGTGCAGTAACTCATGAAAAATGCAAACATAAAAATATATTTTTTGTAAACAAACTAACTAAAAGGAATTCATCCAAAATAAAATTTAATATGGCACACTACTGACAGACTTCAGAGCCTCCAACAGCAAACCATGTTTTCGTTTTACGTGGCTGCCTTTAGCTTTGTTTATGGAACTGCCTGCACTTCCACACAAAGAATTCGGCTAAACCACCGTGCCATTATGTGCCAGGCCAGGCAGAGCAGGCGACGCACTGTTGAGAATTCCGGCGCATACCAAACAGGCTCGGGTCTTGGGGTGTCTGGTGCCACACGAGCAGGTGCCGTGGCCATAAAAGCTCATTCAGCCTCTGCTGCGCCACCTCTCTGCCCACACGAGCACTCTACCGAGCGCCATGCCAACTCCTCTCTGGCAGGCTCACAACCCTTAATGTCACTGATCACTCCCACTCAAACAGGCCATCACCCCACATATACAATGCACACATCATGGCTGACGGGCTGGAGAACGCTCACTCCTGGGGTGACGTGCGCAATAATGGATGATATTCCATCCCGATGCGGCACAAATGTGGGATTTAACAATACTCCTGTAATCCTAATCTGACAAGAGATCAACAAGGTGAGCCACCTGAATGGGCCCAAAATGCACTGCATTTTCCTAAATGCACACACACACACACACACAAACACAAATCGCAATCCATGTTTGTCACTGGATTATGTACACAAGTGAGGACGAGGCAAAAACAAATGGAATGCGTGTGTGGATGTTAGAGAGCTCCATTAACATATGAACTTGGAGAGCTCCATTAACATATGAACTTGGCTCTTGATGGACGTTTATGTTAGGGAGCAACATTCCCCTGAGTCTGTGCCTCACATTTCCAGGGATTCTTTGAATGCATGAAGGGGATGCAAATAGCCAACATACTGATATACTGGACTTGGACATCACAGAGAGGCCTCATATATTCCTGTGCACTGTGTATGGAAATGGTTGATCATAACCAGACAAACAGACATGATTTAATCATACTGTAGCAAAGACTGAGATTGTTTCTTTCAATAACTCACATGACTAAAATCAATTGGCCCTATTTTAGCGATCTAAAACGCATGGTCACTAGTGAATATCTTAATTAAATTTAGTGGGTTGTCCAGTCCGGGAATGGTTTTGTTATCAAACATCAAGGCGTTCCTATGTTTCTTAATCAGTCATGGGTGTGTTTTGGGCGTAACATAATTTAAACCAATGAAAATGACATCTGTCATTCCCTTTAATAGCAATAATGGAACTTCAAACAGCGCATCAGTGTTTTGATAGGCAGCAGCGCATTTGAATGAATCTGCTTGCATGCAAGACTGTCTGGAACAGGTATTCCACTAAACCATGCTTTACTAAAACCTAGCAGAGTATAGCCTATTGCTCATCTATTATTTGAACTCAATGGCAAAGTGAAACTAACTTCACTGGCGTCATAGTCAATGACAAAACAGTTATACAGTTAATTACTCTCACTATTGACTTACAATGGGTTACCATCGAAAACATAGCCTGAAAAAATCCAGACTGACTAAAAAACCTAAGGTCATTTATCCTGCAGAGGAGTTGCTGCTTACATCTTGTGACAGTGCGTCTTCAGCTGTGCTTCATATGCGTTTTTTGCTCTAGACCAGGTTTTTCTTGGTCAGTGGCATAATGATTTTTAGATTGTGCAAGATAGCGATTTTCAGATAATGCGCCAGACCCTACCCTAAATCGTTAAATGCCACACCCCTGGGCGCAAAGCTTAATGACTCGTGTGTAAAATAAGAATAAACTTTGCGTCGGGATGATAATCCACTTTGTGCCAGGTTTTGCCTCACGAAAATAGGGCCCATTATGTGAAAGAGACTGCACCTTTTCTATTAAACACATTTTGTCTGTCATCACATGCATTATACAACATGCTATAAAAACTGGAGTCTTCAGATTTTTCAGTAATCAGTCAAAGTATTACGTGGGTATTCTATGCCACCTTTGGCTATCCCAGGCTTGAGTGACAGACATTGGATACAACTGTAAGTCACCCATCCTAATCAGCAGCATTTTGGCTTAGAGATTATCCTCCTCCAATCTGTTTGTGCTCTAATAGGCCTGCGTCCAGCAAAAACGCCACACTTTAATTTATAGGCCCCGTTACTCATCATCATTAAAATACACCTACTGTATGTTCTTGTTTTCATATTAGCACATTATGTAACCCAACTGGTCAGTCATACATATATATATATATATATATATATATGTTATTCAATGGAAAATGGCTGTTTGATTCTAAATTTATCCAATCAACATTGCATGCCTTGTCAGTCATGTGACTTTGCATCTTCGAAATGGTCAGCTCAAACTCATCCAAAAATCGTTTCAATTGTTACTCTAATCAATATGCATACAAAAAGGAGCTCTCACTGTGTCTTCATCAGCCATGATCATGTTCTAGACTTCAAGTGCTGTCTCTTTCATCACAGTGTTGTCATGCACCAGATTTCAATATTGTTACTTCCTCAGAGTTTTGTCAACAACTCTTTACTTGGAATCACTGCATCAGTGGATGTCCAAATAAAGACACTTAACAGAGTCACTTACACAAGACCAAAGCCAAGTGTTCATTATAGGATGAATAGTGCTGCTTTCTTATTGTGCAGCCAATTGCCTCCTGCTCACAATGGGCCTCTGGAACAACATCATGTTACCTTGTAAACTTCAGGGGAATGTTGTTTTACACAAAATGTGTTGTATTAATGGCATCAACAAACTTAAAGGTACAGTCAGCGATTGCGCAGGAAGTCGCGTTTGTTTATGTTTTTATTTATATGTGTAATTATAATATATAGTTTCAATAATATAATTAGAATATATAGAGGCTTTTGTCCAAAACAACGTGCATTATATTTTAAGGGCCAAACAAAACACACCAGAGAGGTAGCTCACCCCAACCTTCAGTATTCTCAGAGAAACTGACAGAGTTTTGTTTTTGTTCGGGGGACAGGCTGCCCCCACTTTGTTTGTTTACAGTTTTTGGGCCCCGGCCGTGGAGCAACTGGCTGGGGCACCTGCACTGTACGTCGGCGACCCAGGTTCGATTCCCGCCCCGTGGTCCTCTCCGGATCCCATACCTGCTCTCTCTGATTCACTTCCTGTCACTCTTCACTGTCACTGTCAGGCATAAAAAGCCAAAAAAAATATATACTTAAAAACTATACGTAGGCAAATTTCACATAATGTACATTGTACATACTGTTTTGCGTCATTTGTTGCTGGCAGGTGCTGGTGCATAGAAGCTTAGTCACTTGTGTTGGGCTCATTGTCACCAACTTCAGTTTCTGCATGACATATTCACTACACTTCTCTTTCTAATACATCCCATTTCATTGCATGAAAGCTTTTGTGCATGTTCGCTTCCTTTTCATTTGCTTGCATTCACAGCTTAGCTTGTCAACCATTTGCTAATGCTCCATACAGTTAAACTAGCCTAGGCCTATTGGCGGATATAAAAACAAATATAGGCCTACTTTTTTTCATGAAAGACAAAAAATAGTTTAAATTTAACTTCAATGATTAAGGAGCATGTGTGTTTGGATCATAAGCATATGACCTGTATAAACTCTTGTTCATTCTTCATAAAATACCAACATCCCATGTAGCTGTTAAGAGTATTCAACCATTGGCCCAAGCAGTGTGAAATAACTCAAAAATAAGTGTAAAAGCTGAGACTTCCCACATAGCAAGAAGCTGGTCTGAGGGCATCTGGCATTCTGCCCATTCCCCATTTTTGGCAATTTTGACCAACATTTTTAAATATTCTGATGGTGGGTCAGAAGTGGTGGTCCAATATCTGGAAGCCTAATTTCACTATCTGGGTTTTTGCTCACAATTTGGTCCCCCTCACTTTGAACTATCTCCTGTGCCCCTGTGCAACACACTCTAAAGGAAAACACACTGCCTGTGTTTCTGTGAGGGGAAAACTGTCATTGAAGCACAAGTTGAGCCAGCAGCTTCCCAGAGCATGACCTTGTGACAGATCGCTGCAGCTATTTATATTCATTCATAGTACACTGAATATGCATGGCAGTCTTGCTGCATCTATTTTTTCATGCAGTAGTCATGTAAAGCGAATCCAACACCCCACTTGCCTCTCCAGTGATAGGGACAGATCTGTGCCTGTGTTTCATAAATCTCTCTGAGAGGAAACTTTGAGATCAAAATGCTTCCTGAAATGCACATTACAGCACATTTTCAACATTTAAAGACGATTTTACAGAAGAAAAAAACATTACAGTTTTCATCATTCAAGGAAAGACAAAAAGGAGATGTGTCATCTTTGGTATAATACTTATTTTGATTTGGTATTATACTTATTATGACATCTTCCATACAGGCCAAAAAAACTGAATTTTTAATGGAAAAACAGCTTTTTGGACAAGCTATTCCCATTCTACAAGTCGTGCTCAAACGTGCAAAACAAACCCCACAAGAATATGGTGTAAACAATCATGTAGAGGATAGTAGCAACAAATTTACAGTATGGTGAGGTAGGTACAATGATGCCCTATATCCCTGCCACTACAGTGTTGCTGTTCAGGCTTTCAGAGACTGACATACACGTAATTAGACTTTGTATAGCCTCACTATTGCACTAGCACACCATCACAAGCTAAAAATCACACAAAATCAGTAGTAGCCTAAATACAGCACTCGGCGTGCGCATCATAAAAATGATTAAAAAAAATGAATGATATTTGATGGCTGACGCATTCTCGCAAAGGCAATATTCATTGATGATTCTAGCCTGAACAACAATAACATAAACTCTCATTTATCAAAATCATTTCCTGACAGCAAGCAAATGCACGTCTTCACATTGATACGCCAATTCCCTCTATCAGTAGGCTACCAATCCAAAACCGCGCAGCAACGCGTGGCGCATTAAAAACCTACTTTCAGCATTGTAAGAGCTCAATCTACAAAACATCATCATCTTCCCTTAAGTGAACAAATGAAATGCATACAACACATTAATAATTGTAAGACTACCTTTTTCTTCACTCGCCTCAGAGTGTGGGTTGGGAGACAGCACGCGTAAGGAGAGCTGCGTAAACTTGCCAGCGGTAGGCTATCAGCGGATGGTTCTTCAGTGTTGTGGATACTTCACCTCAGTAGGGTTGATTTCTTCAGGAGGAACTGCTTTCAGGAATGCAGTATCGGTGTGTGTGTGTTATCCAAGAGAGTAGAATTAAACGGCAAGAAATATTAAGAGGTTACGCGGAATCCAGAGAAGCACCGTGCTATTGTCCGGCGAGTGAGATATTCCGTATCAAAAAAGCCATTCTGGATGGATGTCCATGCTGAAAGTGCTTTATTAGATTATTTCTCAAAAATCTGCAAGGAGACGTTACGGTCGCAGAGCAGACAAACTATCTTTACTCCGTGTTTCTTTCTTCAAGTTTGTAACGATATTTCACTCCAAGAGCTTCTGCAACTGCTGCTGGGTAGATAGGTAGGTAGCGGTGGTGGTGGTGGTGGTAGGTCAGGTGTATTAGGATCTCCAAACTGCGGACCACAAAGCAATAGCCTAGCCAATTTTCGAAATATGCGCTTACATAGTAATCCTTATCTGGGGTTGCAAAGCATTCATAACGAAATATTTTGAAGAGGTCTTCCTTTAGTTTTTTCTTCGACACGTCTCTGATCTACTCTAATTGTCGAGATCACTCACTCTCAGCGCAGTATTACAACCGCTAAAACAACACAGACAGCAAGCAAGCCTATCAGAGAGAATGCAAGTTTTATCCCGCCCCCTGTTTCGGGGCAACCTTCGAGGAACAAAATACAGTCGTTCTTGATTGGTTCGTTTTGTATTATCAATCAAGAACGTATTTATCATATCATTGGGTAAAAAGCTGTCAATAGGCTAATAAGATAAATGAAGCGCTTTGCATTGATGTATGAAAAGACAGGCTGCGAAGTTATACAGTGCATCTCCTCACTGAAAATCTATAAAGGTGAAGTATTATTACTGCTGCAAAATTGATGTCATTGATGCAGTTTGCAATGTGGAAGAAAAACTGTAAAACACATATACATGTGGCAAATAATGTATAGGGCAAATTCAGATAAAAAACAAAAACATTTTCGTAATTTTAATTTATTTGCATTCAAGTTGTGGACCAATGTTTTTTCCTCCACAAATGTTTATTTTGTAGGCCAAGTTGCCGACTTAAAGCCCTGCATGGCGAAGTAACTGTGCTGTGAAAACTGTGCTGTGAAAAATTACCAGGCATAGCAATGAAGTGTGAACTGTAAACACAGTGATTCAGTCAATTGTAATAACCTTAATTCTCATTCAGAATATATAAGTCACTGTAGTCCAATAGGCCTACTGTACAATACATGTGATTAGGCCCATCACAGAAAAACTATCGAACTTGCACTTCTATTGCTTCCATTGTGAGTGGATTTAGGAGTGGGATTTGTAAGTAAGGCGTAGCCTAATGAAACATCAATGCAAACAACAACAGAAAATAAAAAATGTATCAGAACTAAATGGGCAATTAAACCCTGCTGCTCTATGTGGTAGCTTGAATTAGTAGAGGTCCTGGGTAATATTTGTATGCACTTCATTTAGCGGAGAATATCTCAACTGTTATAGACTAATATGACCCCATTGAACAAAGTGGGAAGTGTGCCAAAATAAAATAAAATAAAATATGCAAATGAGGCAATATCTCATTAAATATGCGTACATATAAACCCTTGAAGCTACAGATTTTCTGAAGTGATCACAATGTTCACAGTGACCATAAGGTCTTAGAAGAGTGTAAGCATTCTGATTTGATATAAAGAAAAGGGCTAAAAAACAGTCAACCTATTACATACAACTAGTGACCTACATGAATTGCTTTATTAACCTAAACTTTAAAAGCTTACATTTCCTACCTGTTCTAAATATTGCTGTCATCACGCCATCACCTCCAACTTTTTTCTCCAACAAAAGTTTACTTGGCAGCCATAGTGACCTAAGGTCGTAGCAGAGCACATGGCTGTAAAGCAAGATGACTTGTGAAATCAAGAAAAGTTAGGAAATCTACTCTTTATTCTTTGTGTTGGCATGTGTCTTCTTACGTGTCATTATCATGAGTTGTAGTTTTGTGTATTTAAATAATTATAATGAATTTGTATCAGTTTTATATTTCATTTGGTGTGTATTGTAGCTAGCTAGCTGCTAGTGTTTTTGTTTTGTTTTTTTGCAAAATGGGGAAAATGTCATCCCCAGATTAGTCTCAGACAAGTTGATGAAGTTACAATGTCTTCATGTCATGAAGTTATTCCTCACAAACAGATAAGTTGGTACATACCAATTACTCATTATACCACATAACAATGTTCTGGCTCATCCGCAACTCAGGAGTGAAAAGATCAATATTACCCTTCATGATATCTGCATAGCGCTGGGAGATGAGCTCTTCCAGCACTACATGTGCTGACTGGGTGCGATACAACCAGCAAAATATCAACCAAACTTGCAGCTCTGAACACTGTCCACAAACCAGACAACTCTTTTCTGATTCTCAATGGCAACTGTCCACAGCTTACAGAGTGCAATTCAAATGGCAGAAACATTCTTGGTCAAATGTCTCAAACCATCAACGGACATGGAGACATTTGACGACCTGCGCATTGCTGCGTTCGATAGTAATGCCCTTAAGATGGACTTTGAGAGGGCCGCTTGCACCTCAACTAATGCAAGAAAACATATACAAAGAGCCTATTCAACAGCAGCTTTTGGGTCCAAGCACCATTTACAGACACCACCTTGATCTTAAATGCAGATGCTTATGGTTTTATAAGAAAGGGCAGTTTATTAGTCCCTGAGATTGTAATCTCAAAACCTGAAGGTTTACCAGATTCCTGCTCGTGTGGCAAGTGTGCACACAAGAATGGGTGTCCCTGTCGGGTAGCTGGTATCCGTTGTTGCAAGTACTGCAAATGCAAGGGAGGCTATAGTTGTACAAATCCTATCACTGAATGAGGTCTCATCCCCATACCTGGACTCGTTGGGACCTGTTGTGAAAGTTTTACCTTGCAACACAGGGAATAAACCTGTTTTGTATTTTTCACTTTAACGTTCCAATGATAATAGCAAGGTTGGATATAAACTTAGTTTTTGCCAGGCAACATTGTACCAATTTCATTGTTTCATTGTAAGAACAATGAAAATCAATATTTTACAGATATGAAGTTATAATAATACAAATTATCAGTTAAAAGCTCCATAAATCTCCCCAAACATTCTCCGGTACAGTATACACACACACACAACCACACACACATATCCATGAGTTTGCACACTTACACCTATGCATACTCATGTACTTGCAACTGACTTTCTGAAAGTTTAGTAAACAATTTGTCTCAAAAGAGAAACACAGGGGGTAGGCCTATAGCAAATAGAGGGATCAGTCAGGCCTCAAACTACAGGGTACAGAGTAGCAAGTCTGCAGCTTCACAGCAAT
The DNA here is from genome assembly GCF_018492685.1 of Alosa sapidissima. NCBI lineage: Eukaryota > Metazoa > Chordata > Actinopteri > Clupeiformes > Clupeidae > Alosa > Alosa sapidissima. The sequence goes on from NC_055964.1 coordinate 16,826,674, forward strand.
ACCAAAAAGCCATGGATGTTGGTATGATAGTCAGGGCACATACTCAACCATAGTGATGGCATTCTATAAAACTTCATGAAGCACACTCATGCACTTCACATATACAGATGTTTCCCTATTAGAATATTTGGTATGGCCATATGCAAGTCCGTTATGGTTCAATGCTGCCTCAGGGCAACATGCAGTTTTTTGTAATTTCCTATGACACCTACATTGATATGTTATGAAAAGTTGTTGTTATGTTATGAATAATACATGTTAATGTATACCTGATAGTCACAGTTGATAAAAATAAAAGGTTCCTAGGGTTAACCTTTGAAATTCCATAGAAAATGTTTGGGGTCATTTTTGACCCCACGTATGGAAAAGTGTGGTACTGATACAAAAAATGCAATTACTTAAAAAATATACCAATTAGATACAAATCCAAATGGTCTTATGTCAAAGACAACCTATTTGAGGAATATGTGGAAGATTAAATGATAACAATTTAAAATTACCAAGATATTGCAAAAAAACAACCGCTGGGGTCATTTTTGACCCCACTTATGCATCCCTTGTTTGTATAATTTTCCATTCAATACAGCACAAAACACAATTAAAAATATCAAACCAGAATTCGTACACATATACATGGTCGTTGTAAACATTGTGATCACCTCATAAAATCTGTACCTTTAAGAATGTATATGTATGCATATTTAATGAGATATTGTTTGCTAATTTGCATATTTTGTTTTATGCATATTTTATTTTATTTTTAAGACAAAGTGTAATACAAAAGTATTTATCTTAATATGAAGATTAAACTGGTAGATATGTAGAGAATATCTATAAAGGGAAAAAAGTCCCAGTCACCTGTAGTGTGATAATAGTGTCATCTGTTGTGGTCATTTTCAGGACTTTCGTCCCGGGTAGAGATTTTGGCACACGTCCCACGTTGTTCAATGGGGTCATATTAGTCTATAACAGTTGAGATATTATCCGCTAAATGAAGTGCATAAAATCTTACCCAGGACCTAGACTAAATATGCTATGCGTTACAATTACAGCCTAATGTTTAATAGCCTAATCTAGGCTACAAACTCTCATACTGATCATTGTCTGTCTGATAGGTGTTTAAATTTGGCAAGGCATTGCATTCATCCTCAATATAAGCCTAGCCAATATTCTTCCCCATGCCTCAGAGCAGGTGGTTATAGCTTACATTACAAAAACTTAAAGGCAGGCTATTTGCAAAGCATCATGAATAGCCTACTTTGTGTGCCAACTGGGAGGCTGTGGACAAGCCTTGATGGCCACGGATGTACGGATGTTGAGGATTTCACTCAATTTACCTCACTGTTTTTATATATGAGCTGTTTCCGGATCAGATTCAGAGCATGATCAGATGCATCAGAAATAGGCTAGCCTATAACAAATTGAGATAAACTGATAGGCCTACCATCTTTTCAGCAGGATTGGATGGGTTATAACCCTATGTCAAAGTAGCTAGAAACTGTTAACCTAATGAATGATTATTTTTCTTGGATTGGCTGGATGACCTATAAGTATATCACTTTACTTTTGAGGCTATTCGCCTTTTGAACTTGAATATGCTCCAAGTCCCCTCCTCCATCTTCTCCTAGAGAAAATTGCCCCTCGGGGATAAATAAAGTTTTTTGAATGAACACAACCGCGGGTCCCACATCACCCAGTAGCCTATTACGTTTAACCTGATTCATGACTGTATCTTAGATAGATAGGTAGATAACGTTACTAGATAGAGTCTTGTCTTGTGGGGAATAATCTTCAGCATTATAATTTTGACATTTTCACGCGAGTCAGAACAAACAGGAAATATAGAAATAGACAGTGAACTCTGGACTGGGACCACTCAGCAGTAGGCTAGTATAGTAAGTGGGCCGACCTTGTTACCAGGCTGCGACCAATCATTGTATTCTTCTCTACTGACATCAAACACAACGTGAGCAGCGGTACGAGCAGTGCGACGGGATCTGTGCTAGTACGTGTGCCAGATAAGTCTGTGGAATTTTGACAGATGGACTGGTAAGTAACTAGGTTAATATAATTGTTCACTTCCAGGCAACAAGTCTGATTTGTCAGAGCAAGTTATTCCGCAACCGAGTAACGTTAGCATTTGTACATGAACGTTCTGGCAAGCATGCTAACATTAGTTTCCCTAACAAGCTAAACTACGCTCCAAGCAGAGACTCCCTGTAAACATGACAGTAGGAGGATGCTAGTTGTAGCGATTGTACAACAACTTAAGTGTATTGCAATCTATGTCCGCTATCTAACATGTCGGTTTTAACCAACTCTTTGGGCCAATCTGCGAACTTCAGCTACCCAGCTGGTAAAGTAGCTAGTAGCAAGCCAATGTACTGTGTCACACAGCTGCCCCACGGTTAGCTAGCTAACAGTTATCTCTTAGCTAACTTGCTAGCAAGCCAGACAGCTGTGTACCTGCATACTTTACATTACATTACATTACATGGTCGAGTTAGCTAACTGACTTTGTAACCATGGCTAGCCCATGCCAGTGTGGCCAGTCTTCTAACAAAAGCCATGGGGACATTTATCTGGCTAAAGTTTACGTCTAACGTTACATTTTGACAGTGAAGCAGCTCTTTGACATGTCAAGACCTAGGCGAACTCTAACGTTGGATAGCATTAGCTGATTGTGTCGTTAACGTAAGCACATTTCGCATACTTTCGAAGTAATCTACCTTACTAGTTGTGACAAAAGAACGATAAATCAAGTTTAGCATGGCAAGGAATGGCTTGCTGAATATAGGGTAAAGGGCAGTGACACATCACTGTTTTCCCCCTGCTCCACAAGATGATGTCAGCGTCCCTTTTATTGAAGTTAGTAATAAAAAAGTACGCCGACAAACTTGTGTCAAAAGAGGTATCTTATCTTCTGTCATAATAAATGTATACAATACAGTGAGTTGTTATTCCCCATTTTGGCATTATTTGACAGACATGACAGTGTATGAAGCTGAGATCAGTCTTGCACGAGTCCTCAGGATGTGTTGCAATTGGTAGGTCAGCAAGTCAGTGTGCCTGGGCATTTTGATGTGACTTTTGGTGTCCCAAAATGGTTGAGAAACTCTGAATGATTTAGACTACTCCCAGAACAAGTTTCAATTGGCAGTTAATTCACCACAGCCTATTTGCTCTGTGTGCCTTGTACTGTCAACTTGATGTAATGTTTTTCTTTGAAATACTCAATAAGGTCATATAGTGGTGATAGTATGTTGGTTGCATGACCGGTTATGAAACAAATTTTACCTTTATGCTGTCAACCAGGAGAACATTTCTATGAAAAAACTATTTTCACTTTTTAAAAAAAAAAATGAAATTGGAGGTCACTGTAGGACAGAGCCTATGCTGGTTATGAAATGCAGTGCTCTCTATGGAAGCACTTTGTGTGAATTGTTCATGCACACATCCCTAGGAGAATGGTGAAGCCCTAGCCGGATTTATCCAAAAAATGTGAACTTTGAGTGTGGCTACAACAGGCTGACACTGTATGATGCCCGTGGTAAATAAGGAGTGAGGAGATTGTGTTTAGTTTTAATTGTTTAAGGTCAAGCAGTGTCAACCTTCCAGGGTCTTTAATCAAAAGTGAACTGAACATAATTAGTGGGTTTCTTCTTTTCTTCTCGTGTCTCTGTGACACATGCAGGCCCTTTCACAATGTCCCAGAATTGATTGTACCATCCACTCTATGAAAAAGCACCTCCTGAAAAAAGACCCCCATGTGTATCATCTTCTTCAAGTTTGACCCACGGCCTGCATCCAAAAATGCATACAGGTAAGAGTTGAAAGACCCACACAGATTGATTTCTCTTTCTTTCAGCACCAGATCCAGTTTCTGCCATTTGCAGTGTGAATGAAAAGTACTGACAAAATAGTAAGACTATTGTTAAACATTTAATTGTCTTTATTTCATGTTTCATTGCCATTTAAGTATTTAGACTTTCTTATGAAAAAAGCACCTCTCTTTGGTCAGTGAAGTTTTTCCATCTTGCAACTCACTAACAATTGCTTCATTGTTTTGAGACAGACCTTTGACTGAGTTTTGTCAGACCTAAAGTTCTCCACCCAGTCTGCACCAACATCTGCTGTAGCGGAACTTTCCCACAATTCCATTTGATCTGTCCCAGGGAAAGTCTTGGAAGGTCATGTTGGCCTATGGCTATGGACCAGTCAGTAAATAGACCTGACTGAGTGATTTTAAGCAGAGCTTAAAACAGTCGCTAGGACTGAAAGAGCTTTACTGTCTGCCCCAGAAGCCATGTCCTAAGGGGAGGATTTAAAACCCTATATGAACAGGCTCTGTTGCCAAATCATGCAAGACAGTGCATGCCCTTTTTTTTTTTATCTAAACAGCAACATATTTCCTGACATGCAAATTCCGTATATAGACCCATGTAAAATCCCAGGTTGAGAATTCTACCAAGGAAATCAGCACTGCTAATTGCAAGCTCATGGCTGGGTTAGGTTCCGCTACACATAACACTACTAATGTATTTCTACATAAACATTGTTCTGGACAAACTGTAGTTAGAATTAGGGTTGCAAAATTCCGGGAATTTTCAAAGTTGGAAACTTTCCATGGGAATTAACGGGAATATATGGGAATTAACAGGAATAAACGGGAATTAATGGGAATAAACTGGGAATTTTTAATATGGAAAGTTAGTCTATAACAGGGAACTTAAATGTAGTGGACAAAACCCCATCTAGAGCATAATATTAGTTAAAACAACCTGATTTAATGCAATTTCAATCGAATTTGTACCCTGCACATCAGTCAGTCACATGCACACAGCAATCAGCATAGGCTAGACATAAAGGAAACCTATGGTGCGTTCATGTGCATGGGAAAAAAAGGTTCCAACCAATCGGATTTTGTTGTTGAGTGGTGTGGTGTATCTTGAGCAGTTCAGTGTTGCTAGTTTAGCATGCTAGTAAACAATAGGCAGAGAATGGGATTCCCACTAGCATGCTAGTTAACTTTGTATGCTAAGCTAAGCGAAAATACAAACATTCAAATGAAATTGCTTATTACGAAACAAAATGTTTGTTTATATATGAAACAGTTTGTATGAATTACCCAAAAATTCACAGTTAATTACCATAAATTCCAATTAATTCCCATAATTACCTTTAATTCCATTAAAGTTTCCAATTTGGAATATTTCCAAAATTCCCCAGCTTAACTTCCCATGGTAAGTTTCCGGAAAGTTTCCGCCCCTTTGCAACCCTAGTTACAATCCTTTGTACTGTGGGTTGATGGAAATAGATTTTTCCTCCTTTCATCTATGGTCTCGGGATATTTTTGAAACACTGTGCTATGCTATGCTATGCTATGATAAATCCATTATAGACTTTACATCTGTGCTCATGGGAATACAACCAAACATGAGACACCTGGCTGCCATGCAGCTGAATGTGGGGTATTTCAATCACCTACACACCTGTTGTCCTGTTGTAATTACACTGCAGTGGTTCACAGCTGCCGACAAATGATCCTGCTCCCAGGCACAGTCATTAACGGAGAACGTTTCTGGAACGGCGCTCGCCTGAAAATGGTCGTTAGCCTTTGACCCCTGTTAGGCATTTAGGTTAATTTATCATCATCATCATAAAAAAAAAGCTATTGTCCTTTTCAATGATTTGTCATTACAGTTAATAGTAGCCCAATTTGTGCAATACTCTTTGAATATGGATAAAATGCTGTTCATGTCTCCCTCATGTCTATTAATTTAATTGGTAGTGTTTTAGCTCCGATGTGAAGCACACTGTTTTACTGCTCCAGGATACAAATGAAATGGCTGGAGCCCTATGTCTATGCTTTGTTTCCTCCCTGTAATTGAAAGTGAAAGTGAAAGTCTCTGCTGGGTAGAAAAGACCACTGACTAAAGATGCACATCATCCTCTGCGGGGGTCAGTGCTAAAGGGGATAACTCCAGTGGCATGAATGTAGACTGTCTCTCCAACGCAAGAAGTTGTCTAATTGGTTAAGTCGTGGCAGATCTGATTTGTGCAGGTTGACTGCAGGTAGAGGTCAGTAGTGAATCATAATAACCTCACATGTGTCCGGAGGAGGTCTTCTGCCCCTGTTCTGAGTAGGAACATGACCAAATGCAAAGGAGGTACTACTGTTACACACCATATATTTCTGAAGGACCGACACTCGTCATAAAGGCTAATTGAAAAAATGGAAATATATGCCTTAGGAATATATCACTGATGGTCTTTCTTGTCGGTACTATATGGCCTTCAAAACATTTCCCATGAGGAAATGTATTAATATTCAATGTCAGTGTGAATCCATAAAACTGTTCATAAATCTGTCAGTGTTAGCCTATGCAGTGAAGCTGTAGAACGGTATTGTGTATTCAGTTAAATTTCATGCCATAGACATGTCATGTCATGGACTACACACATGTGTGAAGGTGCTCTTGGGAACATGATGGGAAATGTAGGCAGCCGCATGACGACTGCTACACCGCTAAGAAGAGGTCCTCCACTGGCACGTTCTGCTGTCTCAGCACTGACATAAAACACAAGCCAAACATAGATAGAGTGGATGAGAGGCCTAGAGAGAGAGAGAGTGAGTGTGTGTGTCTGTGTGTGTGCGTGCGTGCGTGCGTGCGCGCGCGCGCGCCTGTGTGTGTGTATGTGCGCATGTGTGTCTGTCTGTGTGTGTAGCGCGGGCTGCCAGTTGTGATTCATGGACAGTAGCAGCACATTAATGTGAAGTCCCTAAGTCATGCACCATTGCTGTGCTAAACAAGTGACAGTTGTGCAGAGCTAGTAAAAGTCTCCAAAGATTAATGTCAAATGCAGCATTAGGCCGAGCAGTGATAAAGTTCCTGTTCGGGTCTGTAAATGCTATGGACCAAGTGAAGCAGCACTTGGCACCAACTTTTGTTGGAATTACTCTTAATGGAAAATACATTGGACATTGCAGTGGTCCTAGGCAGTAGTGCTTTGTCACTATTAAACTATTTTAAGTATTCCCTCCCATACTCAGCTCTGAGGTATTGTAATGTTTAATCAACAACTGATTCGGACCATGTCATTTCCGTTTTTCATTGGAGGCAACAGCCAAAAAAATGCTCTCTGTTCACCCTTGATGATGAACTGCACACCAGCCACAGTTTTGAGCCCATATGCTGCAACTAATCTGGGACATTCACATGGCCTTTGCTTTGCCATTAAATAAAAATGATGTAGGCACATCACACAAGAGTGATCTAGGACTCTGACTCCCTATGCTGGAGCCGCACTGGCAATCAATGTCAATCAGTTGAGACCAATTAGCCAATACATCACTCTAATGAACCCTGGGTCTGTGATGGGCATTGCTGGACTGAGCGGAGAGATGGAGTGCAGTTGCTATGAGGATCGAAAGAGGAAGGGTTTCTTTCTTTCTTTCTTTCTTTCTTTCTTTATGCCTTTCTTCTTAGCCTCCTTTCTTCCATTGTGTAATGCATCACCACTTTGTTGTGCTTCCATTCATCCATTTGTATTCAGCTAATTCAGAAACTGACTTTTGGAGCCAATAGCTAGTGTAGTTGATGGCTACCAGAAGCAGAGGACCTGCTGGCAGCAACAGTTTTTTCCCCCTGATTATTTTGCTGTCAGTGTTTAGGGTGGGGATTGTCAAAGAATATATACCATGTGCCATGATGGATTCAGATCTATTACTGGCATTGTGCACTGTGCATTTTATACTTTTGCTCCGTCTCTGTCCACCCTTGTGCAGTGTAAATCATACATGTAATCACTATGTTTAATTTGACCCTAAGGTCATACAGTAAGATTCTTACTTTTTAGTGCTTGATTGTCCTTTGTAAAGGTTTGATGGCATTTTTTACTTACCTTGCATCACTGGCACTGGTACATGTCCACGAAGAGAGTTTGAGAGTGTTAGGAACAGGAAGGTGTTTCATGGGAGGAGCACAGAGTAGTGTGTGGAATGTTGGAGACTCCAGCTTAGCCATCTCTTCCCACAGCTGCCTCTGCACAGCAGGAGGAACAGTCGTGCTCTCATGCCTTGCTCAGACTGATGAGCACCGGGCGTGCAACCTCCAGGGTTTGCCAACTCTGCACTTCTCTATCTATCTATCTCTCTCTCACTTTCTTTCTTTCTTTCTTTCTTTCTTTCTTTTTTTCTCTCTCTCTCTCTCTCTCTCTCTCTCTCTCTTTCTCTCTCGGCCAAAGGAGCATGGTCTCTGTGGGTTTCTCGGGGGGGGGGATATAGCCTACAAATTCATTCAAGACATCAACTGCAACAATAAAACAAGCTGTGAACTTGGGTCATGGGCCTTTAAGCTTTAATGCTGCTTGTACAGCCTCAGTGGCAGAAATGTGTGGGTATTTTAATCTTTTGTAGACAGGTCTTGGTCTTTACCAACTTCCATTATTATTAGTCTGCCAAGGTTATGTTTTGTGGTTTATTTATTTATTTAATCAGCAGGATTACCCTTAACATGGGCCAAAGAAGAACTCAATAAATCACATCCATTTGTATCACACCCAAATAAAAGGCATAAATGAAAAATGATGGATGAGGCATTTGATTTGGCCTTGGGGAGGTCTGTGCTCTCTGAGTGTTCTTCTGGATGTCTGTCTGATGCCTGCAGACTTGCACGCTGTATGTGATGTTCTAACACATGTCCTTCAGGCTGATCTTGGCTGCCAACCGAGATGAATTCTACAACCGTCCGTCCAAGGCTGCAGACTTCTGGGGCTCCAGCAATGAGATCCTTAGTGGTGAGTACAGAACATTTCTGACAGCATCCATTACCCGTCTCTGTGCTCTGAGAGGAGACCTCCCCCCTAACTCTCTCTCTCTGAGCTCTGAGAGGAGACCTCCCCCCTAACTCTCTCTCTCTGAGCTCTGAGAGGAGACCTCTCCCCTAACTCTCTCTCTATTTCCCTCACGGGATCAAAAGAGTATACTTATTTGTCCGTCTTTTGCTAACACTTGTTTGGTAGCCGCCTCAGCAAGACTTGCTTTACAGCGGCAGATATTGGTTTCCATGTCGACAGACCTGATTTAAAAGGAATTAGTGCACTGCAGTGTAAACGGCCCACTGATTCTCCCTGTTCTAAGCAAGCACTTCCACATTACCACAGTTTGCCTTGACTTTATGCAGCATAGTAAAACCTAGGAGTGAAGGCAAACAGCGGTAGTCAGCACATAGTGTCTCTTGCTGAGCGGTAAGGGCATTGCCTCAGACAATTTTTCAGTGTGAAATTTCCGTTACTCAAATGTCCTCTCACCTTGCAGTTGTTGTAGATATTTGCTGTTATTTGTTAGTCCACTGGACCATTGCTCCTCCGTGCCCTTGCTTGACTTTCAGGCTGACGTGCTCGAGGGTTGGAGGACGTATACCCATTTCAACAGAGAAATCACATTGTCGGCACACGCAGTCATCTCAATCTAGTTACTAATCCTACTCATGTTAGTACTCAGTACTTTCACTTCATTTGAACTCAAACTGACTGTGTCCATCCAGTTTCTCAAGATTACATTACATTAGGCTGACACTTTTTAACCCAAAGCAACTCCCAACAAGGGAAACAATCAAGGTAGAGTATGATATGGACAAGTAGCTGGGTGAGCAGCCAGTGTAGCTGGGTGAGCAGCGGGGTGACATGTGCCCTTTTGGGTTGGTTGAAGACCAGGCATGCCGCCGCGTTCTGAATCATCTGAAGGGGTTTCACTGTGCAGGCTGGGAGACCTATCAGGAGGGCAAGTTGTGAGATGATTATGGCCTGTACCAGGAATTGGGTAGCATATTGAATCCGGTAAGGCCTGAATTTCCCAATGTTGTTAAGAGTAAAACGGCACGACCAAGGCAACATGATCGAAGAAGGTTAGTTGGTTATCAAGCATGACTGTTACATTTCTTGGAGCCCTGGTAGGTGCAACAGACAGTCAATTTTGATGTTGACGTGACGGTGTGTAGTAGGTTTAGCTGGGAGGACCAGCATTTTGGTTTTTGTGAGGTTTAGCTGGAGGTGGTGTGCCTTCATCCATGTAGGTATGTCTGAGAGGCATTCAGAGACCCGTCCAGAGACCAAAGGGTCATCAGGTGGAAATGACCGATAGAGCTGTGTGTCGTCTGCATAGCAGTGGTATGAGCAGCCGCGCGATCAGATAATCAGACCCAGCCAGGTGGTGTAGATGTATAACCGATGACTGATACCTGTTATCATATCACCGTACGTACAACACTTGCTTCCTTGACATGCACTGAAGGTCGCTAGTGAGATTTAACATCCAACATGTAAAATCTGGCACTCAGCAAGCCAGACGCCAGGTGTATTAGTACGACAATTCTCCTCAGCAAGCAAGCTTCACTGCGTCGCTTTATTCCGCCTCTCCAGCCCGTTTACGCACACTGACAAACTGCTTATTTACTGGAAGGCATCGAAGCCGTGAGGAAAACTGCCTTTAATTGACTGATGACCCTCTGCTCTGATGCACAATAACGCATGGCGCACAAATCAATCACCCCGTCCCACATGCAGCGAAGGCAGCGCCTGCTGCTGTTTGTCTGTCTCGCCCTCCGCCCGTAATCTGGGGGTCAGACACCAATAGGCGGTGTTTAATTGATGACTGCCTTTATGTGGTTCAGGAACCGTAAATCTTGGAGCTGACATCGAGGGCATTATCTGTCCAAGGAGGGGAGATGACCGCCACAGAACACCAAAGGACTGACACAGCGTGTCACTGAGTTTTTTTTGCGATGGTGCTCAGTTGTTAAACCTTCCAAGTGGAAGTCATTCAGCAGATGGACTGTATTTAAACTGACCAAAAGGCATAGCTTATAGTGGTGCTCAGGCTGCTGGGGATTTTCCAGAGTGCTTTTAGAGCAGAGAAAATACAGTACAACCATGGTGGCGTATCGGTTTCCTCAAAGGCTTTTAAGTCTCCAAAACAAAATGCATTGCCTTCTAATTGTCTCATCTTTGCTTTGCCTTTGGGGAAGCTGTTGAGTGTGGATAGCATCAGTTTCCATCACCACATGCAGGTCGAGAGGCCACAAGACCAGTTTGAGTGTAGCCTCAGGTCATGTTTTGAGACCATTGCCCATCACTATACCACACACTTCCTGTCATCTCTACTCTCATGCCAGTAAGGTTACAGTATAGTTCACAAACTATATTACTTTGTCTTCTTACCTCGTTCTCTGGGTAGTGAACTACTCTTGACCTCGTGTTGCCTCACCCACCAATTGAACATCCAGGTGCTCTGTGTTCATCTCCAAACATTAGCCTATCTATCATCCTGAAGCACTCGGTGCACTACAGAGAGCACGTAATTGGCACGTCGGTGGTCATAATCATTTCGAGAGCCCATTTTCATGTAAAGGGCAGATGGCAGGAGTGTTCGTTTGTACGGAGGCTCTGCCCCTGCCATCCTGCCAGGCCCCGCCTGCGCGCCGTTAACAACAAGTTGCCCGAGAACAGAGCGTGTTCAGATTAGAGTTCAGCTGCTCTGCCTGTCTTCAAAGGGCCTCTGCTCCCTGGAGGGCCCAGATCTTGGCGAGACATCCGTGCTCTCCGAGGTTCTCCGCTCTGCCTGTCTTTGTTTTTAGTTGCTGCACCAACTACGTTGCTGCTACCTTTTAGGGTTGCCCTTTCTCTAGGATCTGAAGAAAAACTGTGCATTTTGTTCCTGATCAGAGGAGGTTTGTAATGGCCATCTGTTCATTGTGGAGAGTAAACGTTCACTATGTGTCTTTATGGAGCAAGGGGAGATGTCCCAAGGTTTAACTTTTGTTTTCTTTTTCTTTTTCATTCTCTCAAATACTCCTAGCTCGGATACGGTTTGGCTCATGATATTTATATAGATGCTACCCTTGCTAAGCTTATTTATTTTTATATATATATATATATATATATATATATATATATATATATATATATATATATATATATATATATATATATATATACACATACAGTTAAGGACAAAATTATTCATACCCCTGGCAAATATTGATTTAATGTTGACCAATATGTTTGTTCTGACTGAAAACGACACTGGTGACTTTCTCAGAGTAATCGGTAACACTAAAACAAGAGGCTACATTAAGATTCTGGAGAAAAAGATCAGGCAGTGTGCCAAGAGACTTGCCACAATAGGTGGAATTTGACCATTAAACCACACAATGATCCAAAACATACAGCTAAACAAGGGAAGAAATGGTTAACAGAGAACAATGTTAACATTTTATAATGGCCCAGCCATAGTCCAGACCTCAATTCGTCAAAAAAGTGAGCATCAGGCCAGAGTGATGGCAAATAATCGTTCCTGCCTCAAAACCAGGGTTGCTGTGAAAAAGGTGTGGTCTAGAATTATTGTGGAGACATGGAGAGGCTTGGTAGGTATCATATGAACCATTTTGAGAGCTGTGAATGCACATAAAGATGTTTCCAGTGATTGTTAAAAAAGGTATGAATAATTTTGGACACGTCATTTTTCATAAAAATGTTAAAAAAGACAAAAACACTTCTTTTTTGTCATGTGGCAGTGTCATTTTCAGTTGAGAAAATCAACTTTAAAACCATATTTGCCAGGGGTATGAATAATTTTGTTATTATATTTGTTATATATATTTATTTATTTATTTCAACCCATGGTCTAGGTTGAAAAGGGTGTCGTTTAAAAAGTGATATACTACACCTATGAAGTAGATCTGGTAAAAAAAGTTTAATCGCCGTTCCATATCAATGCTTATGAATGGTAACTATAACAACGATAATAGGCTGACGGTTGAGCCTGGAGGCAGGCTTCGCAACAATGGAATCAACTGTAAACAGCTGAAAAAAAACTTAACGATTTTAGCTCTTAAACTTATTTAGTATTAATAATTGATTTCATATTTATTTATTTCGTAAGTGACCATGGTATAAACGGGATAATGCCCTTCGATGTGTCCATTATCAGAAATAAATGGACTTCGCGGAAACTTCGTGTCGGACGGTTCACGCCTCCGCGTCGTCCATTTATTTCTGATAATGGACACCTCGTCGGGCATTATCCCTTACATATATATATATATATATATATATATATATATATATATATATATATATATATATATATATATATATATATATATATATATATAGCTGTTACTAAGCTTACTCCTGTGTCAATGTGATTCAAATGTGTCATGGCTGCCATCTCTGGAAGGCCTGGACCTGGAGGAGGGGAAGGAAGGTGGCTCATGGCTGGGGATCAGTAAGAGGGGCAAGCTGGCCGCACTGACCAATTACCTGGAGGGCCGGCAAAATCCTGATGCACAGGGAAGAGGTGAGTCTGGAAAACGGGCTTCGGTGTTTTAGTCAAGATGGCTGCTAATGTTGTGGAACAAAATAACAGACAAACCTGTGGCAAACTTCCTGAATTTTGTGTCCTTATGCCAGCAGAGACTCAAAGCTACCACCAGGTCAGGAACAACAGTAACGGGATATACTCCACTTAGGCCAGCTGCAGACTGCCCTCGTGACGTGAGCGTGTCCGCTGCGTGGCGTGTCCGTTTTTATTTCGGCTCCCATGTAAACAGGTTAGAAGTTGCACACTGCCTGCGTGACACACGCGGCTCGAGGCCGCGCTGAAAACGTGTGCATTCTAGAAATAGGACCGGCGCCTATTTTTCACATGACACGCATGCGTTTCCATTCAAAAGAGAAAGTGAAGAGATGTTTTAATAGGCAAGAGGGGCCGCCGCCGCAGCGCCGCGTCAGACACGTTTCTGGTGTGAATAGAGATAGAAAACTCCACGCAGCCGCGACGCAACTGACACGCCACGCTCACGCCACGCTCACGCCACGCTCACGCCACGCTCACGCCACGCCGGCAGTCTGCAGCCGGCCTTACACTAATGTCTAATGTCTAATGAATGGAGAGACCATCCCACTTTCTTGGTTCTGCTTGTTGTGTCTGGCTTAAAGTATCTCGGCCCCAGTCCCTCACCAGCTGTCTGCTCTGGATGTGGATCTGTTGAAAGAAAAAGCGTGTTAGTCTAATGATCAAGGCTGTCTAAGGCAGCCTAACATATTTAAATTGATCCCTCTCAAAGCCAGATTTCTGGCATGCATCTGACAGAACAGGTTTTTCGGTCTGTGTCAATTGGTATGACCTTTGTACTCGATCAATGAATAATTGGAATATTCGTCAACTATCAAACAGGAGAGCAGGTGAGAGAATGAGGGTAGAGACAAACATCTCCAGCGTTCTGTGTTAAGTTTTGATGGAAAACTAAGAATAAAAGAGAGAGTAAGAATAAAAGCTGAGACTTCATTTGCTAATTGTTTTCATAGATTGCAGGGCATTGCATGTATTGATTGTGGGAAAAAAACATACATTGTGTGCACCGACTGTGATGAATCAATACAGGCATAAATGAACACCTTCATTAATCCTTTTTCAAATGCACTCTGTGAACTAGGCAATGGTCGTTTTTCTCCTAGAACTTTGTTGTTTTTTTTCTCCCCCAGGCTTTTTGGTGTCCAACTACTTGACGGACAATTTGGACAGCTTCTCTTACCTTCGCAAGGTGTCCAACGAAGGGCATCTCTACAATGGCTTCAACCTCCTAACGGCAGAGTTCAAGTGAGTGATCGCCCAGGCGGGATTGATATCGGGAAATTGTCCGGCCTTGATTGAGTGCAGTTCCTCCTTAAACAAAAGAGACGCGGTGCAAAGAGTGCAGGGAAGATTGTTTTGTGAAGCAGAAAAGTTTCAGCACTTGCAGAAAAGAAAAAGCCCAGTATGTTTAAACAACTTTCAATATATTCTTTTTTAACAAGTTAAAAACAACTTAACTTCTTTTTTTAAAATGTCGACACTCCATAAATCATTCTATTTGTCAAATAATTTTGAGCGTTTAGCCAAAGACTTTACTAAGTTTAAGTAGGATACAAGAGAAGAAGAAACATCCCCAGTAGACCCTGGATGTTTAAAATATTTAGACATAATATTTTCTTGAGAAATGGCATCCTCTACATATTGGCGAAACAGGCATTATATTTCTGTTGAGCTGATCTAAGGACTCTGATTCATTGGAAATGTGGATAAGTGTATCTCTCTCTCTCTCTTCTCTTCTCTCTCTCTCTCCCTCTCTCTCTTCTCTCTCGCTCTCTTCTCTCTCTTTCTCTCTCTCCCTCTCTCTTCTCTCTCTCTCTCTCTCTCTCTCTCTCTCTCTCTCTCTCTCTCTCTCTCTCTCTCTGCGGCTGCTTTATGGTGGCGGATCAGAATGAAACAGAGATGGCATTGTCCCCATCTCTTGGATCGTTGAGAGCGAGTGCGGGCGCTCGGGAACAGCCACCTGCTCTCTCCAGACTGAGACGCGCTCAAGAAAGCCCATTTAGAATTCACTCTGAACACCTGTCTGTGCTCTCACTAACCAGGCTTCTGAGGGACCTTGGAATATATATATTTTTTTATTATCTCTCTCTCTTTCTCGCTCTCCCTCTCTCCGCTGAAAGAAATGTGTTTAGTTGATTCAGTAGGAGGTTCCTGTGATGTTTCTATACAAAAGACAGAGGCTATTTATTCATTTGCATCACTCTTGTCTCTGAGCTCCTTCTGTGAAGGGCATATCAAAGTGCTGTCTGAGAATATACCACTGGTTCAAACAAGAGCTTCATTCATTTGCATGGCGGGGAGTTCAAGGTGAATGGCTAAGTTTCAAAGCCACAGTTTCTCTTTATTTCTCACACCTGACTGAGAATTCCTGCTGTTAAATAGTTTGGAGGTGATCTATGTTTTGTGATTGTCTTTGTCTAGCTCCCCATTTCTCCTCCCAGATGGGGCCACGCATGCAATATGCTTTCCCTCCGCGTCTGATCCACACTTAATCTCAGCAAGAAATGTTTCATTTTGTTAGAATGCCATTTGGAAAACGAGGGCAATCGTATTAAGTGAAGTAACAGCTGTCATCTGTGCGCCATGATCTTAACAGACAAGATGGAACACATGCACAAGATGCTGGGGAAGGTGGGGGGGGCGATGGATGAAGTCATGTCTCTGTAGCAGGTGATTTATTCCATTGGCTGACCATCATCTGGATGTTGAAATCAATCCATTTCTCTCTGTCTGGTCCACGCCGGCGGCTCTGCCTTGTGCAGAGAACATGACGTATGGATGCTGACAAAATAGAGAGAAGGGGAACAGAGCAACAGCTGTGTTAGCAACTGCCATTGATTTGTTTGGCTTTTACACACACACACACACACACACACACACACACACACACACACACACACACACACACACACACACACACACACACATATATATATATATATATATATATATATATATATATATATATATATATATATATATATATATATATATATATAACACAACATCATTATAAACCTGTTAGTTTCTCATGAAGTGTCATATCTACACACAGCACAGCTCAGTTGGAAAAGCAACACATGCTGTAAATGCTAATGGCGAGTGGTGTGGAAATCTTGTGTTTTACCTGTAGCGGGATTGATGAGGTTGAGAACACAAGATGTATCAAGAGTATACTGTACATGGAATAATGGCTCAATCAGAAGATTTGTTTTCTTTTTTTTCTTCTTCAGTAATCACACGCACGCACACACACACACGCACACACACGCACACACACACACACGCACACACACACACACACACACACACACATATATATAAACGCATGCACACACATACATTAAAGGCACACACACACATACACACGCACGCACACAGGCACGCACACACACGCACGCATAAAGACACAAACACATGAACACATAAACACACACATGCACACAGGCATGCACTGACACACAGGCACACACACTCACAGACACACACGCACACACATACACGCACATGCATACAGTCACACGTACGCATGCATGCGCACGCACGCACACACACACACACACACACATAAAGACACACATGCAGGCAAGCAGGTACACACACACACACACACACACATAGGCATGCACGCACACACATTCACACGCACACAAATACACATAAACACACACACACACATGCAAACACACACACACACAGAAGCACACATACACAAATGCAAACACACACATGCACACACTCATTTACATACACAAAAGTTGCAAGAGTAGGGGATGGAGTAGGAGATTATTTTTGCGGAGAGAATGTGCAGGACTGAGCGGCGGTCATATTTATACATATAGCTGTATAATAATCATACAATAATCATAATTGTAATCTCAACAATACTAATACTACAATTTACTAGAGATGCACCGATAGATCGGCTGGTGACCGGAATTGGCCGATTTTCACGTGATCGGCCATGACCGGCGACCGACCGGTCAGTCTGAGACATGCCGATTTTATGCAGGTCAAATGCACTCGCGCGCCACAATTGTGACGATACCCAGCTGAGTTTGCAAAGTTTGAAAAAGCTAGCAACTAGGCCAACACTCAGGGCTAGATGTAGGGCTACAAAGAAATATCTACTGGGCTACTGGGTTTTTTTCTATGCAGCGAACGCTGTGCTTTGCCATATTGCATGGAATTTACTAAGCTGTCACTTCATTAGGCTACGTAAACGGCGCTCATCACTGACCATCCTTGCCGCTAATTGCCTGCCCACTGCTGAACCACAAGCGCAGCTGAACGGAGATAACCGATTGCGACATTAAAAAGAATCAAAGTTTAGCGATCATAGGCTACATGATAATAAGATGCCAACAAGTAGCGACATACAGTAGCCCTAACAGTTCTACTCCTCTTAAAAAAATACTCGAACTATTTACTGCACGTAAACTAGGGCTATGCCTTACCCTAGTCTAGCAGATTGAGAAGTGGATGTTGTGAAAGTGAACAAATGATAACCTATTAGAAAGGCAAACAAAAGTTAAAGTTGCTTTTTGACATAGTAGCCTACAATGAAGAAAACTGATGCTCTGAATACTGAATCTCTGAAAGTTTCTATAACCTAATTGATGCATTTAACAGGAATTTGGATTCAAGTTTTTCACGGCAAAACAGACGTGCGCTGTTTTCATGGTGGAGCACCTAATCGCTATTAGCACTTCTCCTTCCCTGTGTTTGCGTGATGGCCTACTCCCACATTTCCCTGGCTCTCCCATAAATGCATCAATGCATAGGAAAATATGTTCATTGGTAGCATGTTCAAATGTATCATGAAAATTGTTCTCATATTAAAAAAATGGTTGTTCCATAACAGTGCATTTATATTAGTAGTCTGTGAAATGAATGTCCCAGGTCCCACACTGGGAAGCATTATAGTTTGATACTGCAGCTGAAGTTAGACTTGAAGAAGAATCTGTCTGCTCACGGGTTCCATTTTTTTAACAGCCATTTCATTATTGATAAGTTGATTACATTTCTATGTTAACATGTTAAATTAAAGAAAAGATAGAAAATAGCTATTTGTGTTTGCTGTAAAATGGTTAGAAGAAATTAAATTGGCATCGGCTAAAATCCGTATCGGCAGGTCAAACTCGGAAATCAGAATCGGCCCAAAAAATTGCAATTGGTGCATCTCTACAATTTACTACTATAGACCCTTTCAACAAGGTAAACAAAAACAATGCTTGAACGTTCTATTTGGGCCCCAATCTACTTCCTCTCCATTATGATAGCATATGGAATGTTAAAAAGGAAGTCTTGTGGGGCCAACTATGATGCTGATAATGGAACTCTCTTGAAAGGGTCCATAGAACTTTTGTTAAGTGCTATTATTACAGGTGCATCAGATTTGCTGATGGCTTTGTATAACACAAATCAGACACTTGTAACTTACTGTAATTTAGATAATTGAACAATAAAGAAACATGCCTATATCTAATTTCACCGATAGTCTGTTCAGAGTTGCACACCACTGACTACCAAGACCTTTCTGATCTGATGGAATATTTGTATGTGTAAGCAAAATTAAGACACGTGCTTTAGAGTAGAGCTTTTTTCAACGAAACACTGATGAAGGAAGGTGTCTACTTAATAACCCCAGTGAAATGCTCTCGAAAGCTGCTCTGTTGGTGATTTTGTTTTTGATTGTAAATAGGCTTGGTTGTTTATTGGTCGCTGTGGGAAAAGCACAAGGAATTTAACATTTCTCCTGAGTATATCTGAAATGTAATATTCTTAACTTGGACTTTTTATGTCTGCGAATCACATTAGAGTACTGCATTATGTTGGCTTTTTAGTAGTGCTGCAATAGAAAATGCAGTTACTAGGCAATGGCAAACATTGACTAAGTGATTAATAGCAGTCCCAGTGAAGCTGCATGCTAACTGGTTGCTGATTTTGCAACATTCTGGAATTGCAGCATAAGAAACAGCTCTAGGTTCTCAGTACCATAGAGTGTAGAGAATATTACACCCTCTTTATGTAGCT
Organism: Alosa sapidissima; assembly: GCF_018492685.1. NCBI lineage: Eukaryota > Metazoa > Chordata > Actinopteri > Clupeiformes > Clupeidae > Alosa > Alosa sapidissima. Next base: position 16,846,127 of record NC_055964.1, read on the forward strand.
GTAGAGGCACGGAAGCCTTCATGTAAAGTGCACTGAAAAAAAAAGCCAAAACATTTTTGGTGCATTTTAAATCACCTGACAATTCACCTAAAAGCATTACAGATAAGCTGATAAAACCTCAATGATGAATTTGAATCCAGGTCGTATCACCTGGATTAAATGATGTTTGACTTCTGGTTTCATCTTCACATGCAGTTTTTTTTATCATTGGAGTTATCTGGGCCTGTCACGTTTGGCTATCGCTTGGCTTCTCCCTTTTATCTTGGGGGTCTGAATCTGTATTTTGAAATGTGAGTAAGTGACAGGCAGGAGATTATTATTTCATATCTTTTTCACACTGCACGTTTCATATACTTCCTTCAGTGCTGTTGATTATCTATGCAGGCTTCCAAGCACTTACAAACACTGCCATTAATAAATTATAATTTTCTTCGGGAGCTCTGTAGCAGCATACGCCTGTTTTTAGACACACAAAGTAATCCACCAATATGAATAGATGCTGCACTGTCTTCACACAAGTATATGTCTTATGTATTTAGTGGTTTTAACATTTTTTTTCTTTTCAGAAGAACTTTAAGCAGGTAGTGGAATTCTGTGTCACATTTGCACTAAAAGAAAATATGTAGACGATCTGCACTCAACTGGTTTACCACGTTGCCTCCATCAAAGAGAGTAGCGATAGATCATGAAATAATCATAACTGTGGTTAATATTTCGTTTTCCTGTCTGTGTGCCAGTTCTGCCCAGCGAGAAAGCCCGCCTCGTTTCATTTCCATACTCCATGGAGAATGGTGTGGGTATCCTAGCAATTGCACAATATTTCCATCAGCACCATCTCCAAGGCCTCCACGGTTCTCCGAACGTCTTCAAGGGTGTCCTCTGCAGGAACTACTACACATCATTGCCTGTTTAAGATATGGGGTGGCTATGGATGAATAGTAAGGGAAATAAAGGAGGACATTGAGATGTTGAATAATATATAAGATCATATAAATAAAAACACATAAGACATAGAACCTTGTACTTCACCAATGTCTTTTTTAGGCTCTGAATGCCCTTATTAAGTATAGTATAAGTATACTTTTTTGATCCCTGCATTTAACCCAATCGGTGAATTAGTGAAACACAAACAGCACACAGTGAACACACAGTGAGGTGAAGCACACACTAATTTCCTGGCGCAGTGAGCTGCCTGCTTCAACGGCAGCGCTCGGGGAGCAGTGAGGGGTTAGGTGCCTTGCTCAAGGGCATTTCAGCCGCGGCCCACTGGTCGGGGCTCGAACCGGCAACCCTCCGGTTACAAGTCCAGAGTGCTAACCAGTGGGCCACGGCTGCCCACAAAGTGGGATTGTGCTGAGAATATCAGTACACCCCTAAATATGTCTGTAATTAAAGTTGAAGTTTTTTCAGAACCAAGGTGTTGCTCTAGTAACAAAGCTAAACAATACCGTTAGAGATGCCATTGTTTATTTAAGTAAAGCTTCCAAAGAAATCCAAAGTCTTCAATTATCTGAGCTTGTGGAATCAGGCTTTTTATCAAAACTGTATGTTGATAGTAGTTATTCTTTATTTATTGATGTCTGTGGGTGATTTGTCAAAATTGATAGACTATTACAATGGTTACATGGTTTGTAGCATGTAATGATTAGATGTGCTTTGCGATATGCTGGTTGTCAGAGTAAGGTTGTTCCTGAAAAGGGTCTGCTTATATTCATTTACTGTATTTATATCTTCACCTTATATTATAGATCAGCTTTGTGTAAGTACTTTCCTTGTAAATGTTTTTCGCTTAATAGTCTAGAGTGTTTCTCACCTTAATACATAATAGATGCCCCTCTGTCCCCCTCTTCACCTCTTGAGCCCGTCATGAAGCATGAGAGAAATACAAGCAGATGTCAAAGAGGAGTTGACATGCTGCTCATTACAGAAGCCGCATGTGTGAGGATGTCCTACTGATAAGTTGTCGGGCAGAGCGAACTTCAAAGCGAACTTCAAATAAATAAAAACTCACCAGAACTTTCTCCTTCTGCAGTCAGACATGCAGACATCCTTTTATTGTACCATCTCAGCTTAAGACAGCTCTGTGATAACTAAACCACTGACCTGGAAAAAAAATAAAACTGGGATCAGCTATAGATAGTTAAATCCCCGAACGCTCGTCTTCATAGTGCACAGAAATGAATGCGAATGTGAGAGTGCTTTTCATTAATCCACTCGGGAGGAAGGAAGCTAGTTTAACATCACAGAGGAGGTAGATTTGGATCTTTTGGGTCTGTATCTGTTTGGATCTGTATCTTGTCCAAATCTGTGAACTGTACTGTCCTTGTACCTGCATAAATCATTCAAATACATGTTTTTAAACATGAGTTTAAAATAATAATAATAAATGTGCAATTGGTATATGCACTGTGCTAGTTGATGCATGTTGTATGTACGTTTTTATTTATGAAAACATTATGTAACCTTTTCAAATGAAGAGTTTAGTTTTCCATGGTTTGTTAAAAACCTAAAACAGTAATAAAAGTTTTATGCAGACGCCAAGCTCTTTGGCCTGCTTGATTATTTTTTCCCATTGAGTAGTTGTGCTCAAGACACAGTCTATTTGCCGGCATGAATGCCCTTTTCACAGTTGCTTGTTCCCTTCCACTTAATTGTCAACTGTGGCATAAACAAATTTGCAAAGCAACACTGGTGAATTTGCCTTAATTAATCAGATGGAATGAACATGTAGAGGAGCAGAACCCTGAATATTGGCCTAATTTAATAAGGCCTGGCTTTCCGTCCCTCGGTTATTTATAGCAACTCAACACAAACATGTTTCATTGAAATATCCCAGCACCTCGCTGCTAATAAGATTGCGTAGAGCTGCACGCAGAGTGGACCGTGGGGAGCTCTCTCCTGCCTCCGAGCAGAGCTGTCGTTTGTGTGGTCTGATTATCTGTGTGCGTTTGTCAGGTTGATGGCTCTGTGTTGGCAGCTATGCTAATGGCCACCCAACGATGATTGAATTTTATGACAATAGCGTTGGTTATGAATTTTAATTACTGTTTTGTTTTTCTAACCCACAGCCCCCCAAATCAAAAAGTCTCAAAAAGTCTAAAAATAACTCATGGATTTGCATTAATTGTTTTGTCGACAATGCTGGTGTGTGGTAATCATTGTCGGCTTCCTCTTTCTGTCTCTTGCAGGGCCAATGAAGACACGGTGTGTTACTATGGAAACAAAGGCAGTTCGGAACCCATCCGTCTGAAGCCAGGTTTGCTCAGTGTCTGTGTGTTCGTCTGAGCTCTCTGTCGTGTGTGTAGAACGCAAACACGCGCATACGCTCCCTGATGCGAGGCATGTTTGTTCAGTTACGTCCTTTCTTCACACCACTTTTTTTTTTTTTTTTAAAGCACAGAAAGACACGAATGCCACAGCCACGTGTGTGTGTGTGTGTGTGTGTGTGTGTGTCAGCCAGCCTGAGCTCTCCAGTAGTGACCGCTCTGGCTGTTTCAGCAGGAATCTACGGGCTGAGTAACTCCCTCTTGGAGACGCCTTGGAAGAAGCTGCAGCACGGCAAGCGGCTCTTCTCCAACGTGGTTGGGCGCACACTGCCCCCCGATGGCATGGTGCAGGAACTGCTGCAAATTCTCAACAACGAGGACCTGTGAGTGAAGTCTCTCTCACTTGCCTCCTTTGAGGAAAGACCTCTGGGCTTTTTAGAACAAGTCTCATTTCTTGATGTGTTTGTTGTGCATGATGCTGTTTTTTTGAAACACACACAGCACACAGTGTACACACAGTGAGGTGAAGCACACACTAATCCCGGCGCAGTGAGCTGCCTGCATCAAGAGCGGCGCTCGGGGAGCAGTGAGGGGTTAGGTGCCTTGCTCAAGGGCACTTCAGCCGTGCCTACTGGTCGGGGTTCAAACCGGCAACCCTCCGGTTACAGGTCCGAAGTGCTAACCAGTAGGCCACGGCTGCCCATAAATCATCATGGTATTCAAAAGTTTCTGGTCATGTTATATCATTTGGTCCTTTGAACTTCATCTCTCTCTCTCTCTCTCTCTACTTCTTTCCCCTGTGGCATATGTTCTGATTCTCCCTCTTCTCTCTTCCTCTGTTTCTCCCTCCTCCTCTCCTCTCCTCTCTCCTTCTCTCCTCTCCTCTGTTCCTCCCTCCTCTCCTCTTCCTCAGACAGTCTCCTGACCCAGCGCAGGAGAGTCAGGGAGAGGGCTACAGTAAGCCCATGCTCCGCTCGCTGTCTGCTGTGTGCGTCCGAGCCACAGGATATGGCACAAGGTGAGCACCTCTTCTCAATAACGATCACTTAACTGGCAAAAAAGAGTTATGCACTCCTCTTTCAAGAGCACCACTCACCCCATCCCCTTTCAAGTGGACTTTGTATCACAGTCTATAACACTGTTCTATTGACACGTTCAATTTTTCAGGACCAACACAATTATCCTCATCGATGCAGCAGGGAACGTGACCTTCACAGAGCGCACCATGATCAACTCGGACATCAGCCGGTGGAGCACCAACTCGTTCCAGTTCCAACTGAACGAGGTGAACAACGGACGAATGCTCGGGGGGGGATATTACGATGTGCCTTCTTGGAAATCTCTCCCCACCTCTCCTCCTAGCCCCACACCTCACTCTCACAAGCCATGACCGCCTGTGTTACTGCATGAGAACGGAGGGTGTAAGGTAGAAGAGGTGGAATCCAAATGAGTTGTCACTGCTTTGTGAGCCGGACTGGTTGCACTATAGAAATCATGTTATGGAAACCATATGTAAGCTTTGCTTGGATATGCTGCTGAAGGTGTGGATACAACAGAGCTACATCATTTATAATTACAGGATTTTTGTTATCATCACATATTATTTGAAACAATATTATTATCATGATTTTTTATTGAATAGAAATAAAACAATATATCTCAACAATGTGTGGACTTAATGCTTTCTGCCAAAGAAATTATGTATTTTCCATTTTGGAGACTAACAACTAATGTAACTTTGATGTTGCTGTAATGATTTGATTATGGATTGTGGAAGGAAATGTGATACCACAGGATAGATGAGAGATTCTGACCGTTCTAAAAATCTCCAACCATGTTAAATTGAATCAATCAGTTCTCTTGATCATTGACTGGTAAATTTCAGTAATGATGTATTGGTCCACTTTTTAGGCTTCACTGGACAATGATGTTCAAAACTACATGTTAAGTGTTTACACTGAAGCAAAGCTAGTTTTTACCATAGTGGCAAAAAGGTCTTGGACTATGATGCAATTCTTGGCAGGAAATAGGCTCTCCTAAATCAAAAGAACTTTGAAGCAAGAGTATATTTGAATTGTATTGTTCAGGATAAATCATGAGAAACAGAGGTGTTGTCCCTTATCCCTGTCCCACACCCCTACAAATTGTTGCACACTTTCTTTGCTTTCTGGGCCACACTGTTTCTCAGTAACACCAGACAGAAATTTTCCTGACTTTTTTTGTAACCGTAGGAATGGGAACACTGAGTGTCCTCTCACAACTCAGGAGACTATTCTGAAACGCAACAGTTTACCCATCATGCCTTGTGAATATGTTAATAAAAAGCACTTCCTGAAGCAAAAACTATTGGTGGACATTTTTTATTTTCAATCTAATAGTTACAAAAAAAATACTCACAACTGATTTTCTCTTCTCTGAAGTCACATCCAGGGATCCTCTCAGGGCCTTACTGTACCTCGCCTTAGAACTTTGGTGCGCTGATGTGGCATTTTGTTTTGCAATTACTTCCATCATTTGGACCAATAACCAGGCAAGGATCAATGAAGCGCTTTAATGCATGCCAAACACTCAGTACCTGCACCTAGTTACCAGACAACACATTTCTCCCCAACCTCGTTACCTAAGCAGGATGTGTACCCAATCTTTCATCCACTCTATCCAAACATTTATCTGCATTCACTTTGGTGTTTTAATTTCAGCTAGTATCTGCACTCTGGCTCATCTTATCTAAAAAAGGAGTTGCCGTGATTTTCCATTCCCCCTCAGTGCCCAGTCATAATATAAACATATTCATTTCAAGCTGAGCATGTAATTATTATAATATAATAAAGTAGACTGATTATATACAACATCTGATATTAAAACTGCCCATCCAGATGCCAGCAGGAATGTTTTAAATGTCACGTACAGAACGCCTACTGTAACTGTGCCCGATTTCAGACAGGTACCCTGGACCATACAAAATCTTTTGAGTCAATGAACGGCTGCCACCCTCAGTAAAAAGGGAAAATTGTTGGCGTATTGGCTACTTATATTTAATTGGACAAATATGAGCTCGACTGTTTATGATTGGTATTTTCATTCCCGCAGTCTTTCGTCTTTACATGATTGGTTTCTCATTGGCTTACCTACACACATATCTGCAACGATTGGCTGGGAGCTCGCGGAGCCGGTAACTGGGAGGATCCTTGAGAACGTTGCCATCTCTCTGTGCTAAAGATGGCGTTGGGAGAGGGACGTTTTTGGCTTGGACATAAGTGTATTTCTCTCTGTTGAGACGAGGATACAATTAGGGAAGGTGAGTGAATGTATTGTGATTTGTTTCACAACTGTACGTACGTCCGAAGTGGCTAAAATGCAATTGTACCGACAATTGAGAAGCTGTAACTTAATCAAACCATCGGTTTTAATAAACGTTTGCTTCCCAGCTAATATTAAACAGTTAGTGCTACACGGAACAATGACCCCGAGAAATACTAGATCAACTAGCAAACATAGAATAGCTATAATTCAAATCTGAAGGTTGTATACATTTGTAAAAACAAGACATTTGTACCAGCGTTTGAAACAGCCCTAGCCATAAACCCTGTTAGCGCACGCTAACGTTTAATTTTGCGTGTTGCAATGGTCGCCAGCTAGCTTCTTGCTGTAAGAGACCGACTAAGTTAACTGGAAGGCCAGACATTTTGTCTGGATGATTCGCAACTCCTTTCATAACGACCAGCAGGTCATATCTAATCGCATTTATTATGTTTTGCTATTTATTTGTCTATGATAAATTAGCTGGCTAACTTGCAGTATTTTTGCATGACGTGTGGAAATGTTAACATTGCCTACCTCCCGTTAACTAACAGTTAGACCTCTAGATGTCAGTGTTTATAAATATTAAGTTATCTTTTATGAAGCTGTAACGTTAAGAAAATGCTTTCCAACTAGAAGTAGATCCATTCATTTACTTTTTTATTAACCCTCCTGTTATCCTTGGGGTCAATTTGACCCCAAGCAACGTTTAACATCATACAATGTATAGTTCACTTTTTTTTTTTGCTTCATGTTTCATGACTTTTCCTCAATTGAAGGGTACAACAGAGTTGGCATGAAATTTGTACAAAAATATGTTTTCAATGTCCTGTACAAATATTTTGTACATTGATGTTCCTTGGGGTCAGTTTGACCCCAGCTGTGTGAAACATAAGATGGATATTTGACACATTATGGATATTATTATTTGAATAGTATGAGAACATATTGTTATTATCATTATTACATACACAAGTACTTATTACATATAAGTTATTTTGGTAGGACTGTGTAAGTCAAAAGGGGAAGCAACAGCAAGCCTTTGGGCTGCTGACATTGGATGGGCAATATTGCCAGCCAGGGTTCCAAGGTTCATAAAGGGTGTGGGGGGGTGGGATTGTTTTGTAGGGCTTTTGATGGTGGTTATTACACTCTTGTTAAGTACCTGTCACAAAAAAACTGGGTAACAATATGAATTATAATCATTTTCTGAGGGTTTATTTAGCTGGGGTCAAATTGACCCCAAGGATAAAGAGTGTCGGTAAGATTTGAGGATAACACAAGGGTTAATTGAACCCAGGCCATTGTCAACAATGCTGGTTTTGTATTTGAAAGTTCCTGTTAAAATGGAGATAACGGCCCACCCACCACTGTCCTGATAATGCAAATTAACGATACTCGTCAGAAATGCAGATCAGGAAATTTGAAGCAGCATTGTCTTTCTTTGGTTGCGCATTAACTCATGATGGCACTAACACAATACCTTCAATACACTCATATACATTTATCTTCATTCTCTTACAGGTCATATGGAAGATTCTGGAATGGAGGATGACCATAGATGTGGTCTATTAAGCTGAATGCATTGTGATTTCCAATAATTGAGACAGTGATACTAAAAAGCTGTCTACATTAATGAAAAGAACAATGTAGTCAGCTTAGCATATTCAACACTGTACATGACTAATGCAAAATTTGAGGCATCCTGGCAATGTACTTCTGCATGTCTGTCTGCAAGATCTTTATAAAGCCTTTGAGGAAACTGTAGATAAAGGATTCCTGATAGTTCACCTGTTGCACTTAGTTTCTCTATAAAAGTTGTTAGTAGAGATGGATGTTGATGATGTATTGCCTCCTCTCCCACTGGAGCCCCCGGAGGATGACCTGTCAGGCAGCCACAAATGCATAGCACCTCCACCACCTCCCCTGCAAACGTCCAGTGACGCAGAGGAAATGGACGTTAGCTCTGGTGGTGATGGACCCACAAACACCCCGGCAGAGAGCATAGAGGCGCAGCTCCTCACCAAGGGCTCTCTGACTTTTTGTTGCCACCCATCAGACGAGCCAGTCCCTGGCGCCTCGTGCCCTAGAACGGCTCGCCACGCTCCTCCGGTCACCAAATTCCTGCCCGACTTGAAGTTGCTCAGAGACGTCAAGATTAGCGTTAGCTTCTCGGATGCTAGCAAAAGCAAAGACAGGAAGGTACTTTACACAGGGGTAGGACAGGGAGGGGACTCTGAGGGAAGTGTAGAGGTTTTGAATGGTGTGTTGCATGACTCTGTAGAGCATATGGCTAGTCAGGGTTGTCCAGGGGTCAGTGGTAATGGTGCGCTAGGCACCGGGGCGAAAGGTCAGGAGGTGGAGGTGGACCTAGAGAACAAGGTTGAGTTTGCCGTCCTGGATGAGTTAGAGGATTTCAGTGAGAACTTCCTAGAGGCTGAAGACGGAGACCAGGGCGGCTTCAGATCAGACGTCATTGCACAACAAGAGCAAACTAACGAAGAGGACCTAAACTACTCTTATGAGGTATGTGCACTGTCAAATAAAGAGGGTGGAAATGCTAGTATTGACAAACCATTTTGTATTGTGTTTAATTAATTGTCTAAGAACCAGCTCTTCTAGTCAATCTACTAGACTCACAAAGTTTGAATTTGACATGCATTGATTTAGCATTGCAATTGGATCGACTTTAATTTACTGCTGCACCGAAAGTCTTCAAAGCTCATACTATTTGTCTTTATGCCTTCAGCTGTCTGGTTTAAGTTTTCATTTGAGGTGTTTCATTTGAAGGTGTTTCAGATTTCCAGTGTGTTTAGAATCTGCAATGCTTTAATGCTAATGGATAAAAGCTATGGAAAGTAGAGTTTCGAACTGTAGTATGTCATGTACGCTACTTGTTCTGATCAAAATTGTTTCAAGCCTGTCCACTGCCAAGATGTGCCACCATGATTTTGGGGGGGGGGGTGTGTGTAAGTATATTGTATAGTGAAAAACCTGACTAAGGTAACTCGTGGGAACCCACATGATTGAATAGCTGTATGGCCTTATTCTCCTACAGATACAGAGCCATGGGGCTGTTCTATTAGAAAGCTTACCTCTTACCAGTTCAGTTTACTCATCCAGGTTTGTCACTAAACCACATACTTGAAACAGCCCCTGGGTTGTCAAGAAAGGGTTGGCACAACACTAAAAGGTACTTTCTTTTAGGAGGACTTTGACAATGACGTAGATGCGTTGTTGGAAGAGGGTATGCCAGTGCCCAAAAAGATGCGGCTGGCAGAAGACAAGTACGCAGGAGACAGTGACCACCAGTCTGATGGAGAGGCTGGGGTTCAACCAATGATGACCAAAATTAAGACTGTTCTTAAGAGTGAGTCAGGATGGACAGTTTAAACATAATGGTGGGGGGGGGGGGGGGGGGGGCAGGTCCTTTACAGATGTATTATACCTCTACTGCTCTGTCAACACATACATGTTGTTTACGCATGCCTGATTATGGTGTCTCTGTTCAGGTCGTGGGCGCCCACCCACTGAGCCACTACCTGACGGCTGGATCATGACATTCCATAACTCCGGCATTCCAGTCTACCTTCACCGGGAAACCAGGGTTGTTACCTGGTCCAGACCTTACTTCCTCGGAACAGGGAGCATCAGGGTAATGAGGGGCTTGGTCATCTGTTGTCAAATGAGATTTTAAAGGAAGCCTGGATTTTTAACACTTAATGATTTAATGGGGTCTCCAGTAATATGACACCTTGTACATGATTTCAACATGGCTGACAGGGCAGAAGCTTAATGATTGTTTAAAAAATACTCTTTCAATTAGGTCAATAATGTTGAAGAATACATGTTGGCGCTTGAAACCCCCCCCCCCCCCCCCCTCAATTTCTCTTAATCTTAATCTAGATATTTGTATATTTGTGAAAGAACTTTGTATTTATTTTCAACTGTATTACATTTTGGTGGTTAACATCAGTGACATTCACATTACATTCACAAGGTCTTCAAACTCCACATCTTATTACATGCTAATGACCTTACTCTGCCCTGTAACAGAAACATGACCCTCCTACAAGTAGCATTCCCTGCTTGCACTACAAGAAAATGAAGGAACACGAGGAACGGGAGCAAAATGGCGAGGTGATTGCCAACTCCCGTGGCTCTCCCTTAAAGCCTGTAGAAGAGGGGGATCTTCAGGAGAGGGTGGATGAACCGGACTCTACAGCCCCGGAAGAGAGCACTGCCAAGGCCGCGGATGACCCCACACTGGTGTCTGGGGAGGCCACGGAGGCCCAGCCTGACGTGAAGGAGCCTCAGGTCCACGAGATGGCCCAGGGGGCTCTGGGCCAGGTTAGGGCCAAAGTGGAGGTCTGCAAGGATGAGTCGATTGGTAAGGAGGACACTGATTCAGACTGGTGTTGTGTTCCTGTATATATTCATATCAGTCAGTGAAGCCGAATCTGTAACGTGAGCTTCAGTGTCTAGTGTGTTGGTTTCCCAGGTGAACTCTCATGCTTTGAGTAAGCTAATTGAAAGAAGTTTCTGAATACCTTTAGCCATGTAGAGAAGCCCCTGTATGCCCTTGCAGTTCCTGTTTATTAATGTGCATCCTTTTTTGAATGTGTTAAAAAACCTGGTCCTGTTACACTCTGCATGAACTACACTAACTGTTCATTGGTTCCTCTTGCTTAGACATCGAAGAGTTCCGCGGTTATCTGGAGAAGCGCTTTGACTTTGAACAGGTGACTGTGAAGAAGTTCCGCACGTGGGCCGAGCGCAGGCAGTTCAACAGAGACATGAAACGGAAGCAAGCGGAGTCAGAGAGGCCCATCCTGCCAGCCAATCAGAAGCTCATCACCCTCTCGGTGCAGGATGCACCAACCAAGAAGGGTACGTAGTCTCAGGAATCAGCAGTGTAACGGTATGTGATGAAGGCCTTATTCTGGTGTGTGTTTCACTAATATTCTTCTGTCCACTTCTTGTAGAGTTTGTGATCAACCCGAATGGGAAATCGGAGGTTTGCATTCTGCATGAATATATGCAACGTGTACTTAAGGTCCGACCTGTTTACAACTTTTTTGAATGTGGTAAGTCCTTGATTCATTGATTTGTGAGTTTATGTGAAAATCCTGTGGTCTCATCTTTATTACTGTTTAGGGAAAAAATTCTTTGCATCCAAAAATAAAGCCTTGTCTACTAAAAATTCTAGTCTGAGTCTAGTCTGAACGAATGTTTTGTCAGTCTATTCTGGAGTATTGAACACACATGATGTTACCGTGTTACCTTTGTGGTGACTACAACTATTATTGGTTTTGCAGAGAACCCAAGTGAGCCCTTTGGAGCCTCTGTCATCATAGATGGAGTGACATACGGCACAGGGACCGCAAGTAGTAAAAAACTGGCCAAGAATAAAGCTGGTACTTTGGTTTTGTGTTTTCAGTCTAATCACTTCACAACCTGATCACTCACTTAAGATGTCCTTACAACACTTCTCTGAACACCATACGTTCTGTGACTGTTGGACTTGATTCTCTTTCCCAAGCTCGAGCTACACTGGAGATCCTCATCCCTGACTTTGTGAAACAGACTTCTGAGGAGAAGCCCGTTGAAGGAGATGAACTGGAGGTGCAATTTATTTATTCGTTCATTCGGTTTTAAAGAATCAGATTTAACACACATTTTGATGTGATGTCAAATACTGCACTCACCATGCCTTGCTCTAGCCTACACAACGAATGAGAGCAAGGGCACATGTAACAAGGCAGATTGCCAATGATGTTTGTCTTTGATATTTTTTTACAGTATTTTAATCATATCAGTATTGAAGACTCAAGGGTGTATGAGCTGACCAACAAAGCAGGCTTACTTTCACCGTATCAAATTCTTCATGAGTGCCTTAAAAGGTAGATCCTGTTTAAATTACTATAATGTTTGTTATTAAATGATTTGATGACATAATAATACATTTTAGTGTGTGTGGAGGGGGGGGGGGGGGGGGGGGCGGCAATATTGCTCAATATTTTTAACATGTTAAATAGTACTAAGAACATATTATACAATAACATTTACTCTCAACAATCTTTTCCTATTGACTCTGTGTTTGAAAATGAACTGCTATTGCCCATTACATTTATTGTGAGGCCATGTTGGGAATATAGACCTCACATTATGTTATGATGCAATAATCTTACAATTCATGTGTTTATAAATGTGTTTCTTAGAAATCACGGTATGGGTGACACAAGCATCAAGTTTGAGGTTATCCCTGGGAAGAACCAGAAAAGTGAATATGTCATGACTTGTGGCAAGCACACAGTTCGTGGATGGTGTAAGTGAGATTTCTATGCAGAGGTTAATCCAGCAGGCATGTGTTACATGTGTTAATGAAAGGCACCTCTGTTAGTTAAAGCATGGGAATATTTAAAAATGATTACATTTTAAAAACATGTCTCCCCCTCCCACCCCCCCCCCCCCCCCCCCCCCCCCACCCCCCCCCACCCCCCCACACACACACACACACACACACACACACTGAAGGCAAGAACAAGAGAGTTGGCAAGCAGCTGGCCTCTCAGAAGATCTTGCAGATGCTCCATCCCCACGTGAAGAACTGGGGATCACTGCTACGCATGTATGGCAGAGAGAGCAATAAGATGGTCAAAAAGGTAAGTGCTTGTAAAGCAACACAATGCAATTCTCTTACCTTAAAATAATGCCATGTACCACATCCTGATGCTACACTGACTTATGATACAGAGAATGAAGTCTCTGACATTGCTAATGGATGTCTGCAACATTGGATATTGTACTATGTAACATTATTGATTGGTTAGGATCATAACCCCATTTTTTTTTTTTTTTTTTTTTTTTTGAAGAGCTGGGTACCATCGAAGTGCTAAATGGCGTTGAATATTGATGTGCGGGCCAGGGCATAAATATCAATTCTTCCATCGCATCACTTTAACTGCTAGGGAAACAAACTGACTTGCACGCTTTGATTTCTGTTCAAAAGGCTCAGAGGCATGTCAGGATGGGTAATGAGTTGTTGCTTTGATTTGAGGTTGCGTGTGTGTGTTTATATTTATATTTACCAACCTACAGGAGAATTCAGACAAAAGTGTGATTGAACTTCAGCAGTATGCCAAAAAGAACAAGCCAAACCTGCATATCCTGAACAAACTTCAAGATGAGATGAGGAAATTGGCTAAGCAGAGGGTATGTTTGGCATTCAAATGTGCTACTACCATGAATGCAGCTACTGTACATGATTTGGTTGCATTGATTGGTTGCTACACTTGATTGGTTGCTACACATGATTGCCTTGGACATAGTGGGTTTAATGTTCCATAGCTGTAGATTTAATTTAAAAACAACTGAAACAAAATGTCTACCACAGCCAGCTGAAATGTGTATGTTGTTTTCTCTCTATAGGAAGAGACCAGGAAGAAGCCAAAAATGACCATAATGGAATCTGCCCAGCCAGGTAGCGAGCCGCTGTGCACAGTTGACGTATAGAACGTTCCCACAGACCAACTAGCACTGTCCACGGTACCCGATTGTCCAGAAGAAAAGCAACAAGTCTAAGAGTGATTACTGAATTATGCATCGTCATTTAGTGTACAAAGGCAATATATGTTTTACAATTATGGAGGAGGTCATTTCAGAAAACCGAGCATGCATTCCGTTCACCTGCCACCTTAGCCAAGGACGTAAATGCAGTCAGAAGAAAATTCTGCACTAGGATAAGGTGTTGAACATCTTATACCTCTGAATGCATTTTCTGTACAGCACTTAAGCATCTATAGATAAACCACAAGTTCATAGTATTTATTTATCCCAATTCTGCTGACTGAACTATCCACCACTATTTCCTGTTTTTACAAAAGCATCAGCAAAATCAGGAACTCCATTGATTTTTCCTGAAGTTGTGTGTTGGTTTACACTTGTCCAATTTCGGTGTAGGATGCTGAGTAATCAAAACAATCTGCTCTTTGCTCTAAGGGTTGCCATTTGATCTTCTACATCATTTTTTTTTTTGTGTATGAATAGGTTTCGTGTTTTGTGTTTCTTCACCTCTTTTAATCATGCTTTGGTGGTAACCAGTAGAATCAAGCACCTGTATTGATGTGAAGTGTGTGGTAGCATTGTGTATACAGTGATGCTGGTGGTGTGTAGGATGCTAGGGTCATGACTGGTGAACATAACATGGCAGACCTTCATTTGCATGTTTTTTTTTTTTTTTTTTTTTTGCATTTGAAGTGGAGTTTTTGTTGTTGTTGTTGTTTTGTTTTTGTCTTATTTTAAAACCTGTTTGAACCCTGCCCACAATCTGCAGTGATATTACTGTTTTGCTCTTATTGCAAAACTTGTAAAAGTATGTACGATGCCTTTTTTCCCCCCCTTGTTTTGTGGAAACGCAGGATGAAACATATCAAAGGACAGCCAATTGTGCTGATCTGACAAGCTATAATTCTTGCTTTCCATTGGCACTGCGGAGAACACAAAGCACCAGAGCTTTCAAGTACTGTAGTCTTTGTGGCTGTGAAGACTTGTAGGTCGAAGGCGTTGAGCTTCTCGGTCCCTCATCGTACATTTTTATATATCGCCTTTAATTAAAAAACACCTGCAATGAGTACTTAAGACAAGGACGCCAAGTCCAGAGAACATCAGTATTGCCCATTTTACATGAACTTCAAATAGACAGTTTGATGCTGGTGTTTGTTGCCTTAGTCTATCTCAATCTCTTCAATGTCCAACACAAGGGAAATATAAGACCCTTTTACTTGAGTCTTTGCTGATGGTGAAGCTACCTAGAAACTAACAGCAGTGCAATGAAATGGGAGTTGTTATTAATGTTGATATTTTGGGAGTGGGAGGGGGGGGGGGGGGGGGGGGTTGAAGGGTGAATGCCTTTAGCATGAGTTTTTACAGCTGTCTTAACCGATTGTTGTGTCTACAGGCCTATTAAAATATGTGTACGTTGCAATCATTGTAGCGAGTTGATTGTGTTCAGGTCAACAGGTTTTCAAAATAATGATATGAATTTTCAAATTGGTCAACTGCAGTACAAAAGGCAATTAAGCAAAAACAGCTAGGTACTCTATACCTCGTGACAATGCGATCATGTAATGACATACAAGGTGTGAACCAAAGCTTTTAATAGTCTTATGCATTTTTATAGAATACTGTAGGTTGCTGCATAAAACATACAATAGATATATTTACTGGAAAGGAGGGATAAAAGTTGCAATAACTGCTGGAACAAAAAAAAAATATATATATATATAAACTGCTGTGCACTGTCATTGTGTGAAGTATTTTAGTTTAGTGTGCTTTTCCAGAGTGTTGCATTGCATTTGTTTTTCAGAACTTCACCGTTGTACATGAACACAAGGCTGCTGTATTACAGAGTTAGAACGCTTTTAAGAATGTGCTTATTTTCACCCCAGTTTATTCTGAGTTTACTGCCTGTCCAAACTGTCTTGCCAAGTGTGTTGGTGTGTGAAGAATATATTCTTTTTTTTATATATATATACACTTGTTACCATGGAAGGTCTAATAAGTTGTTTAATAGAGGCATTGATGCCTAGGAAGAAAACATTTCTTGTCAATGTGACTTATGATCGCTGACTTACAGTGACTTGTTTATGCAAATAAAGGTGTCTTGACTAGTACTCTACAGTTGGTCATTGTTGTGTAAAACCATTTGCAGCAACTGTAAGGTAGTCCATTTTATTCATTTACAAAATTGTCCATGTACACCAAACATTGTGCAGTTAGATCAAAAGGAAAAAGAGCTTTACGGTCCTACATTTACCCAAAACAAACTCTATACAAATATTGTCTGACAATCACTGCAGACACATGCTAATTCTTAAACTTCAATCTGAATGTTTTGGACATAAAAAGAAAACGTTATCAGGACAGAGAGCAGTTAAGATGTTTGAGGTTTGGCATCAGCAGGCTGATCCTTCTCTTTCTCGTCCATGGAGCTGTAGTCCACCCTCTCGAAGAGCAGGATGGTCTCGCAGTGAGGCGTCTGGGGAAACAGGTCCACAGCCATCGATCGCACAGGACGGAACGGAGCTCCTCGCACACGGTTGGAAGGTGCTCTGCACAGGCTGAAAACCGGCTTCTGATTAGACACTGATCTCCATGCACAGGGCGTAGCAAATTTGGGTGTGTGGGAAAAGTAAACTTAAAACAATGACAAATAATAAGGTGATTATTCATAGATGTGTAAATGTTTTAGACTGGTCACACCTTACAAGCTCAGTGAGATTACTTACTCAATGAAGTTGTTCATGGCTGCTTTGGCATTGCATGCGACGTAAACCAGCCTCTTAAGATGCTCTGCTCTCCTTATGGCCAGAATTACCTTAGAGTCTGTCAAGCATTTTAATGAGAGATGTTATTGTGACAAACCACTTAGTATGCAATGTAGGAACAATAAATTGCCAATATTCATTTAAACAGCAGAATGGAGTTGTAAAACAGCTAACTAACTATATAACATACAAACAAACACCAATACCACAACTGATAAAAGTTGCATAACATGCTGAACTGGTGTCTTTTGGCAGTGGTACAGTTTTGGTATAGTTGGCTATTTTATTTTGTGAAAGCTTATACGTTTACATAGTGTTTAGCCTGTGGCTAACAGGAAATACAAATGTGTTCATCTGTCCTCCACATACCCATATATACCATCAAAATTAATTTGAATAAAATATAAAAACTAGCGGTTTAGAAAAATCAAACCAAAATGAGGGCATACCATTACTTGAATATAAAAGGCTAGAAAAATTAAGTAAAGAGTAAGTGTATAAGTACATACGCATTCCTGCTCTTGGTGGGTCAATGATAGCAGTGACATTAGGGGATACAACTGCATTGAGCACAGTGGGGAAAACATCTTCCGCTTTTCCACAGTAGAACTCTACATTGCTCAATCCTAGAACACAAAAAGAGGATAAACCCCTAATGAGACCCTGGAAGTGTATAGATAAAAAGATTAAAAAGTTAACATTACAGAGAACATTAAGCATGTGTGAATATTAGGGAAGATCTATGGAGAAGGGAAGAGATGTCAGACTTGCCATTCAGCTTAGCATTGACTTTGGCATCTTCCACAGCTTCCTGGCACAGCTCAATTCCAATTACTTTCTTTACTCTCTGTGATGCCAAGAACATAAAACGACCACTATTTACAACAGCGACGAGGGGGAAACGATCACAGACAATTCACCCCGGCAAATGGTGACCACACAAATAGGACCACACACACAGAACACATTAGTGAAGACAAACAGTCCCTGTTACTTGTACCTTTGCCAGAGAAATCCCGATGGTGCCAGTCCCACAGCAGACGTCGAGCACAGTGCTGTCCTGGTTCAGCTGTGCCCATTCCCCCACAGCAGAGTACAACACTTCTGCAGCCGGTGTGTTGATCTACCAAAAAGGGTGTCCACAAACTACTCACAACCAATTCTGACAGAATGAATAGTGTCTATATGACCATCCATTAACGTCCAACCCAATGAACACATATAAACAAAGTGTTTACCTGGAAAAATGAGTGTGGCGAGATGCGGAACTTCAAGCCTAGGAGCTCCTCATGAATCCACTCGTCTCCAGTGACATGCTCACAGGGTAGGTCATCTGTGTTTGGTGATGTCCTTCCATGATACATCACAATGAGCACACAGATCAAAATATGCAGCCAGAAAAGACAACTCTTAGAAATGGAACCCACCTTTGTCCATGTTTGACAACGTATAATGACGTGACACCGCTGTCTTTCCCTTCTCCTTCAGTGAAATACACCTTCATTGACTTTTTTAGTCCATCAATCTCTTCTTCTGTCAGTTTCTGAAAAGAACAGCAGCAGACATGAAATAGGTTAATAATGCCAAAACTTAACCAAATTATTTTAAAGTGATCAATTTTCTCTGTAAGACGAATCTCTCTAATCTCATTAAAACATGCCATAGGTAAAAAGCTGTATGACTATAATTGTATGTATATGTGTACGTTTCAAAATATACTCACAACCAGTAAAAGTATGCATGCACAGGCACAATATTTCATTTATGTACCTGAGGGTTGAAGAACACCATGGCCATGACCTGATTGGTCCTGGTCGTCCGCACTGTCAGCTGTCTCCAGTGGCCCTCATAGGTCTCAGGACTGTAGACAGAGTATGGAGTAGTCCTGTCCAGGAATACATAATACACATTCAACATTACCAACCAGCATACATTAAAGGCATCCAATTCTGTTTACCCCCCCTACATTTGCAGAGTACTTGTATTTGACACAACCGTCATAAATACTACTCGTGACTTACGCCCTACCCCCTGGACACGGTACATGCGTATTTGTTTACAAGCCAAAGGATGGAAACTGGCAAAGATGATCTCCAAAGAGCCATGTTGACTGACAGGGTAATATTGTGACTCTCTGGGTTGTGGGAGAGCTGATTCTCTGTAGACGGGTAGGGTACATCTGCAGATGTGCCATTCTTCCTATTACAAGTTAGTTTACCATTAAAATTACTTTGACACTGTTTGTAATAAAAACTAGACTATACGGTATAAGGTGTACATAAACTTATTTCGTTCTACTCCCATGTTACCTGATGTAATCCTGGACGACTTGGACCACTTTTTTGGTCTCTGGTGGAACGTGAATGGTGTCACCAGGTCCCACAACTGCGCATGTGCCGCCTTTATACTTCCCAAGGCGAAAGCCTATAGTCTTGTCTTGGCCATCTGCTCCCATCCCAATCAGAAACTCACACTTGTTCCTGTAGTCAGTCTGCAATTGACACAATATCACAAGTTATTTCTCCAAAGTGCAGGAGAGCTGAGGATCGCTCCATGGTGGCACTCTCATGACTGTACCTGCACTGGAGAAGGCCGGATCTTCTCTAAAGGGCAACAAGTGCCATTATTCTTCTCCTTCTGTACAAACAGCCAGGGCAACATAGCCTTATTGGTGTTGCCTATTTCCCTGTACGAAAACAAATGTTAAAATCCACTTAAACACTTTGGCAGATGAAGATTAACTTGTAGAGAAGACTTAATTTGTTACTAAAAGACTGAGACAGGACTGGGAGCAATTTTTACAGTAATAGGAAAATGATCCAAGTGCTATATGGACCCTTTCAAGAGAGTTCCATTATCAGCATCATAGTTGGCCCCACAAGACTTCCTTTTTAACATTCCATATGTTATCTTAATGCAGAGGTAGTAGATTGGGAACCAAATAGAATGTTCAAGCATTGTTTTTGTTTTTATTGTTGAAAGGGTCTATATATAAAAAAAATAAAAAGTGGAAGGTATCCGAGCACTACCTGGTTAACCTTTGCAGAATCCCCAGCACCTCTTCCTCTTTCTGTCTCAACTGTTCGTCATAAGGCAAGTTCCATAAGGGGGTGACCACATTAGCAAGCTGTGTGCTCAAAGGCTCTGATTCCCTCTCATCTTGGTCTCCGTCCTTCCCCTGGCGCTTAGAGAGGGGCTCTCTACCATCTTCAGCCTCGTCCTGCTTTCTCTTCCTCAGGATGGGATCTGCTTTAGGCTTGGCCAGCCGCACACTTAGGACACGGCCCTTCCATTGGACACCATGAACCACTTTCATGGCTTTGTCTCTCTCCTCCTGGTTCTTGAAAGTGACAAAAGCAAAGGTCTGTTTGCCAAACAGTTTGATTTTATGTGGGTTCAGCCCATGCTTGGTGAGGAACTTCTTGAGATCATTGAAGCCAATGAACTTGGGCAGGTTCTGAATCTCCACTTTGAAGATTTCAGAGGTGAAGAGATCCTCCTTAATATATCGATATACATTGGAGTTGGGGTCCACAGTAACATCCCCATCACCTCCTGATGGATCTTCTTTGCTTTTTACATCTTGCTCTGTGACTTCTTGCACGTCTTTGTCATTTAGTGCTGAAGTGACAGGTAGGGTTGTTGTGTCTGAAATGTCTGTCATGTTCCTCGACCTGGAGGGCAGGAAAGTTAATATACTATTTCTTTCACATGGCAGCAGGAAGGTAAAGATTAAACATTTCTTGTTAGTTTTGGCATTTGTAAGACACATTGTCAATGAGGGTGCCGGCTTGATTTGCTAGAAATAGAAATGTTAATTTATGGCTGCATGAGCCTATAGACGAATACCAACAGCAGGTATGGTAAAATACTACTAGCCAAAACATGCAATTTGGGCAAAACGTTTACAAGCTTAATTACGCTTAGATGTCCTAATCATGCACTTACCTTGGTTTAAAAGAAAATGTCACACGAAGCCTCCTAAAGTCGGTTAATACTCAATTTCAGTAGAATACAGAAAATGATTACACTGACAACTGCGCAGCCATTTTTAACCACGTGTTAAAGCTGGGAGTTATGGGAGTTTACAATCTTACATTCGCAAGAACGTGTTCTTGTTCTGCGACAGCTTGCTTCACAATAATATTTTCCTCCATGTGTTAAATCGATATAAGCTGCATTACAATCACCCATATGACACTCTGGCAAGTAATATGTAAGAACAAATTAATGCTGCGCACGGTCTCTGGCATTATTTTCTGTAGATCAGGTCCACGTAATTTAAAGATTGACAGGGGAGCATGGTACAAAATTGTTACATTTTCTCTTTAATGGAAAGGACTTTTCTTTGTCAACTTTAAAGATGTGTGATGTGGTGCAGGGAAGATAACTTTAAAATAACTTCCAAGTTCATTTAACACTATTTCCTGTTCATCAGAGAAAGGAGGCGGGTCCATTACTTCCTTTCTTCCGCGCGCGAAATCAGTTCGGTGCAGGAAGCTTGGAAAAGTGCTCGACTTTGGTAATCATCAATTGTCGCAATCTGAAAACATCTACATTAAAATGGCAGATCCGAAGGTGAATATAGTTTATTTACTCGTTTGAGGATGTACAGAAATGACATATACAAACATTTGATAGTGTTTGCATTATCGGATGGCTTAAACGAAGTTCATTGTGGGCTCTGGCTGTTAGCTTTAAAAGCCGGTCGCTAGTTGATTTTGCTACATGTTCAGTTGTATACTAAGATCATTGTAAATTGGCCACATTTTAACGTCAGTGTGTTGACTACAACACATTTGCAAATACAACGAGTGCACTGTCTAAAAACAAGCATCTACGGAGAGATCCGTTTACCGCCCTATTGTAGGAGCATATCATGCTAACCTGCTAGTCGGCTGGGATAGCTAGTTTACCGTTACAATGAAGCATGAGAAGGAAACACTATCAGTTTACTGCATTTAGCTAGGTTAATCATGATTCATGGAGTTGACATTTTGTAATTCCTAATATTTCATGTAGCATGACTTGGTTTAGTTCGACTCACTAGGTAGACTGACAAATGTTTTTGCTTGACGTGCAGTGGAGGCTACCTTTGGCTAACGTTACTCACAAATAGCCAGTTTCTACAGACATGACTGAAGGAAGGAGGGAGAAAAGCAGATGTATAAAAATATAAGTAATACCACCTGGTGGAGAAAATGTTTTATTAGAGTATCGCTTTACAAGCTCAAGTTGCGTATGAAATGCCAGCTGGGGCATGTTGGCTAACGTTACACCCAAATCTTATTTAGCCGAATAGCTAACCAAAGCATTGAATGCTAACGTGGACTAGCTTGCTAGATACGCAGCAAGCGTTTTCACCGACCCCAGCCATTAGATGGGATTTTTGGGCATGTAGAATGGCTGGCAGCAGGCATGCTTACTAAGTTTATTACGTCTTGCCACTGCACGAGATAACATCGACTTACCTCTTAATTCTATCTTCTATCTACATGTTTTTATATTTCGTGACATGGGTGGGAGGGTGACCGTTTACTTGCTAGCTAACAGTTTAATTAGACACTTCGTGTCAAGTACTAGCGGGATGATTTGTCCGGTTTGTCAGCAAGCTAGGCTTTAGCGGAGTTACCTGTTAAGTTACAAAACATCCATGCATATCCCAGTTATGGTATTTTGTCGCACGATCAATAGTTAATAAAATAAATTAATTTGTGAAGGCATTTTGGCTTATGATTGGTTTACCCACTGGCCATACATAAAATAATTTCTCATCCCCACCAGTCACTCGGGGTGGGGCCTACAACTGTTTTATCAGAATTCACTTGATTTTTAAAACAAGTGCATACCTCAGCAGCCATGGAAACAAGTTTGGTTGTTGCAGCAAATCGCTAACAAAAGGGAGCCCCTAACGCTTGATCTCCCAAATCCCCCGTCTTTCAGCACGTTGTTCAGCAGTGGGTTCATTTTTCCCAGTAGACACAGCATGTTGGCGAGTAGTTAAGAGTTTGTCTTGATCGAAACTGTTTTAACATTAAGCATTTGCTTGTCTTCTGCAGCACTGGGCTGAATGTTAATGTGTGCCAGCATTTGTTGATAGTAATTTTTTTAATTTTCATGATCTTGACAGGACACACAGGAGGAGCATGATGCCTCTACAGAAAATGCAGAAGACTCAAACCATGACCCCCATTTTGAGCCCATTGTGTCACTTCCAGTACAAGATGTGAAGACGCTTGAGGAGGATGAGGAAGAAATTTTTAAAATGCAAGTTGACTTTACTGGACTTACTGGAATAGTTGTCCAAATTGCATCACATCCTCTAACTAACTTGTAATTTTTTTTGTCTGTCCTTTTACGTTCATCAGGCGAGCAAAGCTCTACCGTTTTGCTAGTGAAAATGACCCACCAGAATGGAAGGAGCGTGGTACGGGTGACGTGAAACTTTTGCGACACAAAGATAAGGGTTCCGTTCGTCTATTGATGAGGAGAGACCGCACTCTCAAGATCTGTGCCAACCACAACAGTATGTGTGTCTAATCTCTTGGAGTGGGATGCTAACAATGAAACATTGCTTGATATTTTGCTGTTTGTGTAAGCTCTACTGACTGTAGGCCATGTTGTCCTGTGTGGTGTCATTTTTTACAATGAGTGGTTGAGAGTGCAGATGTCGGCTGAAATGATAGTCTTTACTAAGACAGAGATTCATATCCTTGCAAAGTGTCAGATCATTGTTTAATTTACTATGGTGTGGTTTAAAGTGTGGTGTTTTTTTTCCTTCTACTTATTAATATTTTAGAGCTAACTTTAATTTTCTTTTTTTTACCATTTGTTTCATGTGTTGACTGTCAATTGCATTTGTAGTTATGCCTTTGATGGAGCTGAAACCCAATGCTGGCAGTGACAGGGCCTGGGTGTGGAACACACATGCTGACTTTGCAGATGAGGAACCCAAACCAGAACTCCTAGCACTTAGATTCCTAAATGCAGAAAGTAAGTTTTCCTGACATTAGTAAACCATATGCTGTGGTGACTTAGCATGGATCACTGGAGTGCAGATGTGTAAACATCTGACAACATTTTAAGTATATCTCTTTAGGGTGGATAATCTCTAACATAGCATAACATGTTTTGTATTGCTTCTTTTAATGTTTGATTTATTAAAAATGGACTCTACACTTGTGTTTACTGATGAGCTCTAGTGTTGATATTGAAGGGCCCTGGTGCAATCAAAACCTTAAATGGACAAGTACAAGTCAGAAGTAGTATTGTGTTTGTGTTGTCTTTTGAGATCACTCCTAATAAAACTTTTTTTTTTTCCCCCAGATGCCCAGAAGTTCAAGGCAAAGTTTGATGAGTGCAAAGAAGAAGTTAGAAAATTCCTAGAAAAAGAAGAGAAATCTGGTGAGATGCTTTTCTTTTGTCCTCCTGACCTGCAGACTCACTCTGTTCCTTGCTGCCCCTTCCGGCATGGAACTTTTTCTGTCTGCTACATTAACATGCAGAATGTAACACGCTAGCTTGCTATTTCTGGGGCAAGTGCTGGTATGTTAGTTCTGCTACATCTGAAAAGCATTTTGTACATCAACTGTTTATATTTAAGTGTGAATAACTAGGACTCTGTTTTATCTTTGTAAGACTATACAAAATCAAACCAGGTATTGACCATTACGGTCCAAGACAGTCCACTTCATTAGTTTACATTAGCTTTGTTTGTTTTATTGCAGCTGGTGACAGTGATGGTGCAGATAAAGTGGCTGACAAACTGGAGGAACTCTCAGTAAAAGAGAACAAAGATGACGCCAAGACATCGGCTGGGCAGAAAGATGAAGTGAAGGCCGAGGAGGAGAAGAAATGAGATCCGGACGGCGGCTTCACTCAGATCTTCAACTTGTCATTTTCCCCCTTTTTTCTACAATAGACTCTGAAACTGAATTTGGACACTTGCTTCTTTGTTTGACTTGTTTTCGTTTTGTTTATTTTATTTGTTTGCCTTCTGAGATCACAAGACCTTGGTGCCACACTTCAACAATTTTGTCCATTCCTCAATCAAGATGTTAAGTGCTTATCTTGCCCTCCTCACCTGCCCTGTTTTCTTCATGGTGAAAATAAATTGGATCCGCTCTGGCCATCTGTAACTCAAAAGTATCGACAAGACATGCTGTGAAAAGAGGCTTGTGGTATTGATTGATTCCCACATTGGGTAATTTTTACTTAGTTTTTCTTTTTCTTTCTTTTTTTATAGACATTCTAAAGTAACTGTGAGTGCTGTTAAGATCGGGTGTAAGTGGTCTGGGTGGGTTTGAGGCATGACGAATGACCTTTTTCAAATGTGGACTTGGATATTGGATGCAAGATATTAAACAGATGAAAATCTAGCAGTCCCAAGAGGTTTTCTTGGGGGTTATTATATTTTTCCCCTGCCAAGGGATGGAAGACTAGAACTACAATACATTTTTGCCCTCAAATCACATCAGTGGAACATGGGCAGACAACCCAAATATTTTTGCTTTTCTATGAGAGGCAGATGTATTTAATAACGGTTCACGTATGTTTTGATGACTAATGCAAAGGCTCAAACTTGAACTTCAGTAGAAAGTGACAACTAGTAATGCTTTTTGGGGCAGAAAGCACATAAACAATTTTTGTCGGCACTTCAGATCTTAGATTGTTTTGGCATTCCAGTTGCATCTGTAAATAAGTGTACATGGATGAAAGACTTGCTTTTGATCTGTGCTTGTATGGATATGGTTCCTCAATTTTAAACAACCAATGAAGATGTCCTGTCTCTTTCCATTCCATTTGGGGGAGGGGGAAAATAAATGACACTATTTTGAAAATCATATTTCAGACCTTTTGAACTAACAGTGTCTCAATAACTTTTGAGACTCTAATTGTAAGCTGTAACTGAGCTCTAGTATTATACAGCTCTTAAAGTTGAAGCTGGGGTTATGCTAATAATTCCATAATACCCCTGGTAACAAGGAACATTATTTTCCATGACACTGAGATTGGAATTATTTCTGTGATAATATGTGATATGATATAAAGTGAGATATGAACAAAATTAGAGGATGTACCATCCTCTACCTCTACGTGACTTTATGTGCCCTGGTGGTTAACTTGATGCACAAGAACTTCCTTGGGACAGATTAATTAAGCTATTCTATGTCAATGGAGAGTTCTAATATTCTATGTCTGAACAATGGGAGGAATGCATATTAGAGGACTATTTATCACACTTAATTTTGAGAACTTGGCAGGGAAGACAACACTACCCATATTAAATGTAATACAAACACGTCGTGCATTTTTGCTCTTTGCCGTTTTTAAGGCATTAAAAATGAACATCCTAAATAATCTAAAGTAATATGTAATTTAATTCCCTTGCACATCTTGGCTTTCACCACTGAATGACACCCCACCCCGGAACGTATTAGCTGTGACCATGTTTCTCTTCGGAATGAGGCACACATGGAATCTAAACAGCCACGTAGAACCAAGAAGGAGAACGTATCCTAAGGTTGGTATTTTAATTTTACGGTTACCCAGGCATGAAAGTGTTTGGAAATTGGGTGACTGGAGTCATGGTTTGGGCGCTATTTGATGCATATGTGCTGCCATAATATTTTAACAGCGTGTTTGTATTTTGTTGTTAGATAGTAAGTATGCTAAGCTAGTTAGCTATAGCTAGAGTTAGCTTCTCATGGACCCAACATCTTTCTGGTCCAGCAGAGGCTAGTTCTACGCGTTGAAAGGCAATCTCATGTTTGTGATTTGGATTGTTGACTGATCATAACGCACTGTCTTTAAAAACTGACATTATAAAGATTGATATTCATACAGTTTCTATTAATCACTGAGCGTAATTGGAAATGTAGAAGATATTTAAGGTAGCTGCATGTAGTCTCTGTGTGTAGGTAAGTTGACGGTAGGTTGCTAGCGGTGGCTAAACATCCCAGATTGTTAATTGATTCCGTGGTTTCACGATCAAGTGGTTAAGTCAAGATCTTCACCAATTAAGGAAACTTTGAGGTATCGTTTTTTTCAACGCTTAATCGACAGCTCTGTACAACCAGAGGATTGTAGCGGTAATGATAGTAATCGGAGGGCTAACAAAACACAGACAGGTCTCTCCCGAAATTAGCTTATTTAGCCTTGAGCTAAAGTGCACAAATTGTGGTCAGCGTTCTATGTAATTTACCTCATAACGTGTACCGAAATTGTCATCTAGTTTGCAAGCTAAATGTGCACTAGGATCTGAAGATTTTTGAAGAGAATGGAGTTAACGTTAACTTGGTGTAGACGTCTAAGACTAACGTTGGCTAATCTCAATCCACTTAACTGTTCTTAATGAAATGTTTATTTCTGTTGCTGAGCCTCCATTTTTAAATTACTGACTGTTATAAATATGAAATTTCATACAAACTAAGTAGCTCCAGAACACACAGCACACTAAAATAAAGATTTGCGTCTTGTCATGCGTTGAGTGCCATGAACCATGAGCTGTCATCAGTGACACGTGACTCGCTGTGCTGTCAAACCAGTTTGCCTTTATCGCCCACACGATTAATGTAACAAGAATTATAGATTAAACATAGATTAAAATATACAGATCATGAATTTCAGTGTCTTCATGTCTTTACAATGCCGATATATGTCATGGTATGGGAATCTTAAAATGTCTTCATTTCATTTCTTTAGATAACTGATTAATTCTTGCCAATATTCCATTTTCATCAGGACTTTCTGCCACCAAAGCTTTTCTGAAAGGATGTTTGTGAAGAAGTGAATACCTTTACAAGCCCCATTTCTCTTCCATGGGCGCTACTGTGGCGTCACCTCACCCCAAAAAATGGAAAACGGCAAAGCAGAAATCTCCACCATGGAAAGCAGTCCCCACCACCTGAGTTCCCTGGAACAATCCAAAGATAGTAGTTCTGATCCTGTTGGAAGTGTCACTGAATCAAATTCAAAAGCAGTGGAGGACACATCTAATGGTAAGTCTTTCTAGAGCAGAACTGCTGTAAAAATGGGGTCTGTCAAGCTAGGCCATTAAAGTCTATTGCCTATTGTCTTCAATGACCTCAGATGGCCTTGTCCATTATATCAGTAACTTTCTGCTGCATTTCAGATACAGATGTGTGTAGACTCTTTTAGTATTTCTGTAGTTGCAGGTCTAACAATTATTTCTTGCACTTTGGAGCTTTGACAATTAAATCATTACCATAAATTTAACATCTTCAGGCATAATGTAGTTTCTGCTTAATATTATGCTGGCGTTTCCCGTCACTTGTTAGGGCAGTTCTACTTATTCCCCAAGAAACAAAATGATTGTGTTCCAGTTGAGCACCTGGCTTCGCACATGCTTGCAGCCTATTGTGTCACAGCTTTGATGTAGGAGACGGTTGTCCTCACAGATCCACCCATCCCTGTCTCCCTGCAGGTCCTGTGAAGGCAGACAAGGTGCCAAATGGAGAAGGACTGGTGGAGGGCCCGGGAGCTGGAGGGGACCGGCAGCCAAACGGCCCCCTGCTTCCACCACCCCCTCCCCAGACCAAAGAGCAGTCTCCAGGTGTGCCTGCTTTCCCTGACAGCCTAGAGAAGTCTGAGGGAGCTATTGCTGAGGGCTCTGTTCACAAGGGTGACGCATTGCAGTCGCTCAGACTAAGTATACCTATGCAGGAGACGGAATTGTGTAAGCATACGGTGACATCCACTGAGTCCCCACCCACCCATGTGCTACCCCCTTCTCCCCAGCCTGCGTTTGATTATTAATCCCCATAATAATAACGACAACAGTAATATCCTTTTGCCTATTTTAACCCTGGTTTGGCTCGGATTTATGCTTCTGAGGCTGATATAACCCACCCCTTGATTTTTGGTGCCCCTGCCTGTGTGCTGTTTCACCCCTTGGAGATTAATTGGGAACCTGCTGTAGTTTGTGACCTTTCTCTGTTGTGCTTCCTACCTCGTTGTTGGCCTTAGTTGGTTGTGGGTGCTTGTGTGGTTGGTTGTTTGACAAGTTGTTTGTGTTGTTGTTGTTTGTGTTTTGGGAAAATGGGGATTTAAGTTGGTAGGGTTTGGAGCATTTTTGGTACAAGGCTACCGTTTGATTTCATTGTTTCATGGATAAGTAAGAGAGAGATTCAAAGTGTAAATTGAACATATGTAATATGATAGCTTCGCTGCCGTGTGCTATATGTATTTTGGAATATTCAATCCTGTATCCAAGATGTGATGTTTGTCACTGAAGTGGATGCTCCATGGGGAACAACTGTTTGACCCCTCTGGACTTTGTAATCTGTAGCTAGTTTCCTCATAGTCCAGCTGTAACAAAATGAAGGAACTTCCAAAGAGTTGGCCATCCCTATCTGCCTGCAGAACCTTTAGTAAGTTGGTCAAATGCCAACAAATCTGGCCCAACCAAATGGTGTTTATGACAAATGTGCAGTGACCAGACTGTTAGTGATGTAATTTCCACAGGCCTGTTGAAGCTTAGAATAGCTAGCTATCCTGATTTAATATTAAAGGACAATGTTGTTTTATACCTTCTTGCCTTTTATCTTGTGACACGAGATAAAAGTGTGTGCCCAAACGTACAGGCTGTGGGGCAGTATTTGTAACTAACCTTAAGCTAAAATAAGTTTATTGGTTTGTGTTTCCACCATAATTTGGCACTTGACTAACGGGACTGAGAGAATGGCTGTAACATGATTATGACTCATCTTTGGCAGCAGGGTTTGACTGCATGTGGGCATAATTGCCAATAGAAAAAATCACCACCTCATACAAGCACAGATTTTTGTGGCTGCAGCAACATCTATGTGTTTGAACAAAGCCACCAAACCACCAAAAAAAACGTGTCAACGTGAAAAAGCACACAAGTGCTGCTTGTATGACCGTGGCGTGAAGCCATAATGAAGCATTTTCTGTCCTCTCTTGGGCAATCCACAGTATTGTATGTTTTAAGGCTCTCAGAAGATGACGCATACCTAAAAGCTAATCATAGCTTTCTAGAGGATAAACATAGCCACTTCAGTAAAGTACAGAGGCCTGAAACATGCCATGCTTGGATCCTAGTACTGGAAAATGCATTTGCGATCGAGTTGATTCTGAGCTGTAGGTGCGACCCTTTTGTGTTCAAACCGTTTTCCCTTCTATAGCTTCCCTAGAGCCATCCCTTCAGATGGAGAACGAGGAGAAGATCAGACGAGAGGCTCGGCGGCGTCTGGAGGAACAGCTGAAGCAGTACCGGGTACAGAGGCAGAAGGAGAGGGTGAGTTTACCATGGAAGAGTAGTAATCCACTCAATTGATTTGTTAGTTCTCAGTCCAAAGTCTTTGGCCATGTTTTTTTAATGTATTCAAACACATAGTCTTACTGAGTCCTAGTATTGATGGCCAGAGGAGTCATTTAGATAAAGTAAAATCATTTAGGTGTTTAGGTGTAAGTGGGACTAACCTATTGCAGGGTTTTAATGTGTGATGGGGTTTCTTTAATTTCCCAGTCACATCGCTCTACTCCAAGAAGTCGCCCGATGAGCACTCTTGACCCTGAGCTGATGCTTCACCCTGAGGGTCTACCAAGGGCTAGTACGGTCTCCATGACAAAGGAGTACTCCTTCCTGAGGACGAGCGTCCCCCGGGGGCCCAAAGTTGGCAGCCTGGGCTACCCGCCGGCCAAGGAGCGCAAGTCCAAGTCGTCCCGCACCAAGATCCACTCCCTGGCCGACTACAAGACCCCTGAGGCGGCAGAAGGCGGAGGTGGCAGCGGTGTGGAGGTGACCTCCGGTGGCGGTGGCGGTGGCGGCGTCGACTCCTCCTTCAGCTCGGCGCACTCCGTCACCTCCGTCTCCACGCTTTCGGAGGTCAGCATCTCCCCGGAGGCGGCGGAGAGGCGTCTGGAGTCGCCTACGGTGGCCATCCGCGACAACGCGTCGGAGGCGGACGGGAGCGAGTCGGGCACGAGGCACGACGGCAACGACAGCGACAGCTCGTCCTACAGCAGCGTGTCCACCACGGGGACCTTCGCCACGCTGGCGGCGGCGGTGGGGCGCCAGAGGGCGCCGTACACAGTGGAGGGCCGCGAGATCGCCGCGGAGGCCGTGGGGCAGTTCCCCTCCTTGCACGACGTGCTGCAAGCAGCCACCGAGGAGCAGCGGCTGGGCGAGTTGGAGCAGGAGCAGGATGGCAGCATCGAGCCCCGCAGCAGAAGGGACAGCTTCTCCAGCAGGTACGTGGGCCCCATAACAAAAGCTTCTGCAGATGAGACTGATGCTATCAGGCACTCGGTGATAAAAATGGAACGAACAGGCTGCTTTTGTTATGTCTAGACATATAAAACTACAAGACTCTTACTGTCTGATAACCAATTGAATGTAAATACATGAGATTCTGATGTTCTTATCAAGTAAGTTTGAGGTTATGTGAGGTCATTGTGATTGTAAAGGATTATGCTCAAGAATTCTGTTCTGGTGAAATATGTCTGGGCTTTGGTATGTGTGTGTGTGAGTGTGTGAACTGTTTCACATTTAAACCGACTGTGAATGCTAAGACCCCTGTGTTTATGTAGTGTGTCCTTAGGTAGCTCAGTGATGGGAACACACGATGAAGTGCTCCAAGTCCTGAAAGAAAAAATGCGACTAGAAGGGCAACTCGAGTCACTGTCATCCGAGGCCAATCAGGTACATTTATGGTGTGGAATCTAAACTCAGAACAGTGACTACTAATGGCTTACCACTGAGCTTGTCTCATTGTTGTGGGTATTACAGTCCGTTCATATGTCAGTCCTTTCCCATGTTCTGTTGTGTGTATCTTTTGAAAAAAACAGATTTTAATTGTTTCACCACTTCTAATCAGTAGTCTGGAGATGTCTGCATTCATTTCCAAAACTCTGATGTGTCCTGCCACACAGCATGTTATAAAGGTGTTACATTTAAATTAAAACACCCAATCCCGTTCAGGTTCAAAAGTGTGAAGTCATAGCCTTATTAAAATGAAGGGGCCTGCTAAATAAAGGCACATGTTCCTGTGGGGTTTCAGACCTCACGGAGGATTATAATGCAGCTTAAGCAGCTTGTGAAAGTAAACTTGGTAGAGAACCATCCCAGAGAGCCCTCCAGGTTGTGGCATTAAACCATTTATGGGCTTGCAAACATTTAGCAGCTAAAGCATGTGGTGCCCCCAAACATCACACCCTTGGTCTAAGGCAGGGGTGGGCAAACTTTTTGGCTCAAGGGCCACATTGGGTTTTGAAAATTGGCCGGCGGGCCGCACAAACGCCCCCCCACCCCCACCACGACACACGCATAAAAAAAATAACATTTTTTATAGCCTATAATTTAGTATGAAAAGTATTTGTTTTAAAATACTGCTAATTTGTTTTAAAAATACTGATAATTTTATGCTGTTTAACAAATGTATAAATTGTGCACTGTCGCTTTAAGACAGTCGCTTTAATTCACGTTTATTTCTCAATGATCTTCTGCCTGCTCCGCTATGGCTAGTGCTGTACCTACGGCTGGGCCCTCTCACAGTTTTTAAATGGTCAGTAGTGGGAACTACTGTTGCCTTCATGATTTTCCTTTTAAAACTTTCTTATAAGAAGGAGATACCAATTATCAACAATCACAAGCCAGCTGGAACCTGCGGCTCTCTCTCCCTCTCGTGAGTGCAGACGCGTTCCCAATTAAATGGATTGCATAATGTTCACGTTAGATCTGCTGCAAAGGAGATAACTAAGAGTTAACTTAGAGATAACATAATGTTAAACTATTTAACATGATGTTTTTTTATCATTGACATTGTAAACGTTATCTAAGGAGAGTGAAAAGCAGTTTGCAGTAAAGCTAACCAACGTCGTCTCTCGCAGGAAAAAAATAGCGAGCAGCCTGATAACTAAATGAAATGCTCGGCGGGCCGGATCCGGCCCGCGGGTGCAGTTTGCCCACCCCTGGTCTAAGGCCTGTGCTCCCTCTACCAGGAATATCGATCACTCACTACATTAACTTTTTTCTAGTCATCTTAGCCTTTTTATGAAGGTTACTTTCTCAGTTACTGCAAATACAAAGTGCTTTTGGTCTATGTACTTGAGAGCTTAAAACAGAAACCGGAAAAATGTGTAAGCCTTATCTCATCTGTTAGTTTAATTGTGCTTTTCCACTTTGGCTACAAATACTCCAACCACACCTCCGATGCCCTGACAATCGGTGAAATTTCCTCTCCAGGCGCTGAAAGAAAAGACTGAGCTCCAGGCCCAGTTAGCCACGGTCAACGCGCGGCTGCAGGCCCAGGTGGAGCAGACCCAGGCCAGCCAGGAGAAGCAGCGCTCCCTGTCCACAGAGGTGACCTCGCTCCGTCAGAACAGCGCCCAGCTGGAGCGCGCCATGGTGGAGCTACAGGGCAACCTGGAGAGCAAGAACGCCAGCCTGGCGTCACTGGGCACCGACCTACAGGTGGCCGAGGAGCAGTACCAGAGGCTCATGGGTAAAGTGGAGGAGATGCAGCAGGCACTACTTACGAAGGACAACACTGGTGAGTGCATTGCTGAATTCATGCATGAAATGTACAGTAGGGAGTAGAATGCACAGGCATAGGAAGTGTGGCTGTACCGAGAGCATTTTGGAATGAGAGAAGCTGTCAACATGAACACCAGCAAAGTGAACTGTGAATCTGTGAACGCTAAAGAACTGGTCATGTACGCTCTATGGATGCCCTGTGTGTGTGTGTGTGCGTGTGTGTGCTGAGCCAGTGCAGCTTGATGTGTTTTTGCAGTGCTCTCAACCCTAACCCCCTCGGTGCTCTGCTCGTAGTTGAGGACCTGCGCCAGCAGATGGGGGGTCTCCAGAACCAGCTCCAGCAGGTCCAGCTGGAGCGCAGCGCACTGCAGAGCAAGCTCAAGACCTCGCAGGCCGAGATCGACTCCCTGCAGCAGCTCCGCCAGTGGTACCACCAGCAGCTGGCCATAGCCCAGGAGGCCCGGGTCCGCCTGCAGGGCGAGATGGCCAACATGCAGGTCAGCATTTACGGGGAGATCTGCAAGGCAGTGTCAAAAAACCTCCATGACGAGATGACCATCCAATCGGACTATCCAGTGACTATGACCATGACCATTTAACTAATAATGAATCTGTTCTTTGTTTGTAGGCTGGACAAATGACCCAGATTGGCGTGCTGGAAAACCTAAAGATAGAGAATGTGACTCTTTCTCACGAGCTTCAGGAGACCAAGCACCGCTCTATCAAGGAGAAGGAGCGCATTGCTGTCCAGCTTCAAAGCATTGAGGTCTAATCATCATGTCATTATCTCTCTTTGGAATGAAAAGCTCTTTGGAAGCTCTAGAAGCATTTATAAACATTAAATCCCCACCCATAAGGAAGGCAGAATCTTGCTTAACAGGTCTGATCATCACGGAGAAAGTTGAGTGATATTGATCATGTTTGATCTGGTTTCTTCTCGACCCCAGGTGGACATGATGTCTCAAGAGGCTGCCATTCAGCAGATTCAGGATGCCAAGAGCATGGTGGAGGAGGATCTCCAGCACAAGCTGGATGAGTTTGAAGCAGAGCGTGACCATCTGCTCAAATTAGCGAACACTGCGACTGCTCTAGAAAGGGAACTAGAACAGGTAAACATTCCTACGAATCTCTATAATCACTTGCTTCTGATGTTCTTTTTTGTAGCAGGCAGCAGTTATGGGCGATAGATGCTTTTCATCTCAAGGGGTGCGTATTTTGCCGACAGTGCACTTTTTGGCCAGAGCGAAGTCAGATGCATAAAGTGGGCTTAGTCAGGCTGAAGTTAATTTATAAATGATCGATAGATTGATCAGAATGTAACACTGGTTGCATGTGATAGGTGAAGTGAAATTGAATAAACCAAAGAGGTCTCGCCCATTTCAGAGTCCCTGTCTTGACGTAGCTTCCCCCTACCTATATCGCCGCCAAACTCGGGGCCCATAGTAGCATGTCATTGAGGTTTATTTTGGTCCGCAGGTGAGACTGACCTTGACCCAGAAGGACGCACAGCTGGAAACCCTTCAGCAGGAGCATCTGGAGCTGATGAGGCAGCTGACCGACACCCAGGAGAGCCTCCACACCAAAGAGCAGTCCCTCAACCAGCTGGAGGCCCGTTACCTGGAGCTGGAGGCCCAGCTGGCCGAGCTGCAGACGGACAGCACTGCCAAGGAGGACACCATCCAGTTCCTACAGAATGAGAAGATAGTGCTGGAGGTGGCTCTCCAGGCCGCGCGGGCGGACAAGAGCCAGATCGATGAGGGGGCCGAGAAGCTCGGGGAGGACGTGCTGGTGGCGGCCGACATGTTGGACCAGCTTAAGCAGGAGGTCCAGGTGAAAGCCTCACAGGTGAGACAATCCAGGATTGGTGGGGTGCCTATATACTGCATAATTGTCTTGGTATGTGACTGAAGATTAATAAGAACTTCTATTCTGTCATCTGCTTCTTCAAGATCGAGACATTACAACAGGAAAACAGCACCTTAAAGAAACATGCCCAGAAACTCAAAGAACAGTTTTCACAACAAAAGGTCTGCTTGCTTCCCCACATCTTAATCCTTTTTTCTGATGCCTCTCAAAATGACTCCCTTAACTCGTCACTCACTCACCCTGGTCACTCCTTAAACCCTGCAGGTAATGGTCGAGGCCTACCGCCGAGACGCCAGCTCCAAAGAGCAGCTGATCAGCGAGCTGAAGACTACGAAGAAGCGCCTCGCTGCCGAGGTGAAGGACCTCAAGCAGGAGCTGCTGCAGGCCCAGGGGGAGAAGCAGAGTGCCGAGCAGGAGCAAGCTCGGCTGCAGACGGAGATGGAGCGCGTGCAGAAGCAGATGACCAGCCTGGAAGCCCATCTCCAGTCTGTCCAGGCTGAAAGAAACCAGCTTGACTCGCAGCTACAGGTGCACTGATACAAGCTCTCTCTATCTCTCTCTCTCTCTCTCTCTCTCTCTCTCTCTCTCTCTCTCTCTCTCTCTCTCTCTCTCTCTCTCTCTCTCTTCCTCTTCTTTGTCCCAAAACTGTTTTGTTGTTGGCTTTATTTGCTGCTGTGAAATGATCTCTTCATTTCAGAAGGCTCTTAACATGTTTTAACGTGTGTGTGGCTCTTCATTTTTCTCCAGAATCTGCAGTTTGATCAGAGTCAGTTAGCTGCTGTGACGGAGGAGAGGGAGGAGCTAAGGAAGCGGGTGGAGCACATGGAGGAAGAAGCCAAAAAGTGAGTCATGGCACGAAATTCGAGAGTCTCTATAGTAGCAGTCCAAAATGTTGCATAATACTTAAGTTTCCAACTTTTTGCACTGTTATTGACAGCAAATGTCTGACATGGACAGTAGCATGAGTATGTTTTACGTAATGGTTCCTGTCACCGTTTTCAGGGCCATCTCGGAGCAAAAAGTAAAAATGAAGCGGCTGGGGACTGATTTGACCAGCGCGCAGAAGGAAATGAAGGCCAAGCACAAGGCCTACGAGAACGCCGTGGGCATCCTCAGCCGCAGACTCCAGGAGGCCCTGGGAGACAAGGAGACTGCCGAGGCTGAGGTGGTCAAACTCAAAGCTCAGCTCACAGAAGGAGGCAACAACCAGGCGCTGCAGGTACAGTCTGCAGTTTGACATTATTTTTCAAAAAAATTGATTTTTTTAGAATTGCTACATGATTCCACACAGACAGTTATGACCGAAGTGTACAAGGAAAGACGTGTGAATAACGCATGCGTGAAATTATGTTGTCCACTCTTTCAGGACAAGGTGGAGAGATTAAAAGCCGAGCTGAAGGCAATCGCTCACAGCAAAGCCATGCTGGAGAAGGAGCTGCAGGAGGTCATCTCTCTCACCAGCACGGAATTGGAGGAATACCAGGAGAAGGTTATGGAGTTGGAGGATGAGGTGGGAAGGGTGATGTTGCTAGTGTCACATTTTTCTTTAACTTGTGTAGGTTACCTGAGAAGTTAAATGTTTGGAAATATGTCTTTTCAGCTTCAGGAAGCGCGATGCTTCAAGAAGCGAATCCGGCGTCTGGAGGACGCCAACAAGAAGCTGGCTCTCGAGATGGAGCATGAAAAAGGGAAGTTGGCAGGACTGGGAAAGTCCCATAATGCTTTGAAGGAGCACGCCAACATCTTGGAGACGGCGCTGGCCAAGCGGGAAGCAGACCTGGTCCAGCTCAATCTTCAGGTGTGTGTGTGTGTGTGTGTGTTATAACATTTATATAAAGATTGTTTGATCCAATCTTGTGTCAAACCTTTCTTTAACACATCCATTTCACCTCTATCAACTGGTAAATAGAAGTAAATGCATCAGTGTGGTTGAACTTGCTTTCAGGTCCAAGCTGTCCTCAAGCGGAAAGAGGAGGAGGACGAGCAGATGCGGCAGCTGGTCCAAACTCTACAGACGGCGCTCGAGAAGGAGAAGATCAAAGTGAAAACTTTAACAGAGCAGGTGAGCAACTGCTACTGGTTGGGCCACTCACTGAGACTCATTGACCCTCACTTGACCCGTGCTGTGCGTTATCTCTTGTGTCTTACTTCGGCACCACATTAGCAGGTCACAGCATTCATGTAGCCTATTTC
Source organism: Alosa sapidissima (assembly GCF_018492685.1). Taxonomy (NCBI): domain Eukaryota; kingdom Metazoa; phylum Chordata; class Actinopteri; order Clupeiformes; family Clupeidae; genus Alosa; species Alosa sapidissima. The sequence goes on from NC_055964.1 coordinate 16,883,599, forward strand.
TTCACAGTAAGCGCTTTCAGATATAACCTCCGGAGTATATGCGGAGGTTTGTCAAACGGAGGTCCTACCCTTCGGATGATTCAGATATGATGCTAACCTGCGGACCTTATACTGACCTTATACGGATGTATGTGTGAACGACATACACGCACATTACAGAATCTCCGTGTGGTTGTCGAGGGAGGAGTGGGGGCTTGTAGAGTTCACAAAATGCGAGATATGATGCAGAATATATACGGCCGCTGCCTGTCACAGCTGCTTTTTGTTTACAAAGTGTAGCCTATGCATTATGTAGGCTAAAGAAGAGAAATATATTGTACATAGGCTAATACTTGAAGTAGGCTAGTCACGTAAGTGCGCACTTGAAATTGACCTACAGTATTTGTATGTGTTCTTCGAATAAACACATTTATCTGTTTTCAAAGTTATGTACCAGAATTACTTATAGAACCCCAAATCTGGTTTGCGTTGGAGAGAGAGCATGCACAAACTTTATGGTAGGCTACCAGCCAATTCAGTAGGCAAATTCAAGACTTCAAGGCCATCATACGTTTTTAAGCAACAAACAAAATACTAACATAACAGTGAAGTTGATGGTTTATTTTTTCCAAAAGCATCCTCTCCCCATGTGTCTATTGCATTTACGTAAGGAGCTTGGAACAAAGTTGCGTTTTCTTCGTTTTCATTTTCTCTAGCCATATTTATGCTCAACAAATATCAGCGAGCTCAGCTCTGAGGTCATGAGAAGGCTATCAATGAACAGAAGTGTTGGCTAACAATTTATTAAATACTCCTGTTATTGTCGTCAACGACGTCGCTGTAGGCTACTGCCTTTTCAGCGCCTTCTGCTTATGATTCAGTCTTTTGAATTCGTTTGGCCTTGCCATGCAGTTGTAGGCTACAACATGCCGTTCCCTTCATGTGTTCTATCAAAATGTTGTATGCCCTCATGGACAGTAGCTCTGTGGTGTCTGCATCTTTCCACGTCGGAGATTTTCTGGACAGCACTATGCCACTCCATCATAACACTGGCATTTAAGTCAGATCTAACCACATGGATGCACGAAAGAAATATTACCAACACGCCCTCTCACTAGGTGTGAATTTTAACCGCATGTTCTACGCCTCGTTCACACACAGCACATTTACATAATGTCCGGAGGAAATACTAGGGGGGGGGGGGGGGGGGGAGTAGTAGAACAACCAGCTAAATTCGGACTTCCATATGACCGGTTATGTCATTCAGATATACTGCCCCACCGTTTAACATCGGCAGAACCTCCGGTTTTACACATATGTCTGAAAGCGCTTATTATTTTGCATTCTGCTGCTTTTTACAGGGTCTTCCGTTTTTTTATTGTTTTGTTTGTTTGTATTATTACAACTTTTCCTCTCTCTATTATTGTGTTAAATGCTCCAAATGTAAAGCACTTTGAGCTGCATTCTGTGTATGAAAGGTGCAATAGAAATAAATTATTATTATGTATAATTAGCCAAACCCAGGTGTGCTGCTAAAAACATTCAGACATGAGTCTGCTTTGTCTGTTTGCCACACAGCAAACATTTTACTCTGATCGGATGTTATATTTTTTCCTTAATTATTTAGCTAACTAACTGGTTTTTGTGACGCTTCTCTGAGAAATAATAAAGTCTGAAGGATTTTTGAAGTTTAGGCTAGCATCAGATTAAAATGCATCCACCAAAGACATAATTTAACCTCATTTATCTGAAATCATGCTACCATTTTCTGTGTGTTATTTCACCAGATAAAAATCAGTAAAAATGGAGTGTTAATGTTTTTGATTATTGACATGCTGTCTTAATGAGTGGATAACGAATGCAAGCAAGTATATGAATAGTTCTGCTTGTTTCACAGGTGGCTGAGGCCAAGATGGAGGCTGCCCACAACCGAAGGCACTACAGGGCTGCCATGCTGGAGCTTGCCGAGATCAAAAAGGACCTGCAGGCCAAAGAAGAGCTGATCAAAGCCTTACAGACAGAGGCCCATAAGCTCAGGTCAGTCGGGATCCATATCTGTCAGTGCAAAAGCAGCTGATCAAGACTTCCACTTGAACTTCCTGAGGCAGAGAGACTCTTTTATGGAACCCCTCCAGTGTGATTTCCCCCATTTGAAATTGAGTTTTGCTGAAATGCCTTCATGAAGACTGACTGTTACACTGACATCAGTATTCATCCACTCATTCCTCCCTTTGTCCTCCCCTCCCTCCCTCTCTTTGCTGCCTGGTGCAGGACTCACGATGAGAAACACGGTCAGGAGGTGTCCCGCTTCCAGGAGGAGCTGGCCGAGGCCAACACCCAGCTCCAGATCCTGCAGCAGCAGCTGGACGAGCAGCTCAGCAAACAGCCCCTCACCAACCAGGAGGTGCGGTCGCCTGGCCATCAGCCCTGTGCTGTTTGCTCATGGATGTGTTTGAGCCTCATTTATATACCCTGCCAGATGCTCAGTCTAATGTGACTGCTAGTCATGTGGCTTTGAGGGGATATGCTGTTTTGTCTATATTTACGCTGCTTAGTTACCAAACAAGGGCCTACAAAGTGTCCAAAATCAGGCACCAAAAACAACCAGTACAGTACTCACTCTTCGCTCCATCATTCTTAATTTGAATTATGCATTTGCTTGTATGACTTAATTGCCCTGGGAAGTCTCTTAATTGCATTGTACCAGCTATTCCTCCAAGGTGCATGAAACTCTGTTATGAAAGATGACCTCATTAGAGTGTGTGTGTGTGTGTGCTGTTCTCAGGTGGAGGATCTGAAGTGGGAGGTTGAGCAGAGACAGCGAGAGATCGAGACCCAGAAGCAGCAGGTAGAGATGTCGGAGCAGTGCAACCAAAGGGAGATGGACGGCCTCCAGGACACGCTGCAGGTAGGGCTGCTGCCCAGGAGCACGCTGAAAACACTGGCCCAGGAGTCTGAGCCCCTTATGGAATGGGCTACATGATTTATATGAATGCAAAAACTGGCCTTTCCTTATAACGTTTTAAAATCTTACTAGTCTCAATGGTCATTGTTTTGAATGTACATATTATATTACATTTACATATGTGTATGTACATGTACATGTATATTACATTTAGACCTTCCCTTTAATGTTTTAAAATCTTGCTTGTCTCAATTTTAATCGTTTTGAACTTACTATATAGTTGTGTGTGTGTGTGTATATATGTATGTATATATATATATATATATATATATATATATAAATATTTTACATCTGGAAAACATTTTGTAGAATGAAGATGTAACATTATGCTGTGCCATCATTGCTTGGTGTGTGTGTGTGCAGAGGATTAAGGTGGAGCTGGAGATGGTGCAAGAGGAGCTGACTAGCACCCGGAAGGACAAGTTCATGCTGCAGGCCAAAGTGGCCGAGCTGCGGAACAGCATGAAGACGGTTCTGCAGCAGAACCAGCAGCTCAAGCAGGACCTCAAGCAGACGCGCATGAGAAAGGTCAGCCAGCACTCATGTGTCAGCGGCCGTGAATAAAGCGGTTTTAAAGTAAAAAAGAAAAACCCCAAATACTGGCATTGTGTGCGAGCGCAGTGGACTCATGCCTGTGTTCTCTCATTATCTCATGTGAAAGTCATTCAGAGGAGGCATTGATGTTTGACGAGCGTGAATAAGCAAGTGAATGTTTAAGCAAAAAGTCATGCCGCATTGAGTTGCTTGTTATCGCTGCTCTTGAGTCAAGTCTAGTCGAGCACTGACCCTGGTTGTGAAATGACGTTGCAGCAGCGGATGGAGCTGAAGGCGGACTCCAACCCCGTGACCCCTGTGAAGATCCCCGACTGCCCTGTGCCGGCCTCGCTGCTGGACGAGCTGCTGAAACCCTCGACCTCCATCAGCAGGGAGCCCCTCAATAACCTGCACAACTGCTTGCGCCAGCTCAAGTGAGTGTAACAGACACACGCTGTGCAGGAGTGAGGTTCATGCACGGCGCTGCTCGCATTAGAGACTGGACTAATGGTCAGAGTGGCTCAGCTTTCCAGTCTGGTTGGCTTCCTCTCAGAGGGTTGCCTTTTGTGCGGAAATAAAATGCCTCCAGGTTGAACATTTAGTGAACCTTACAGAGAAGCAGAGCTGTGGTAAGGCTATGAGTCTGCGTTAATATTTGTAAAATAATATGCCATTAATCAGCATAGTATATTTTAAAATGAGACTACCTTTTGTGTTATTAGTTTCACACGACGCTGTCATTCACCCAGCTATTTAAAATAGCTATTATGTAATGATATGTAAGGGATTACTGCCACTGAAGTGTCCCGATATACGGAATTAACCCTTAAAGGTGTAGGTTTTTGAACATTCTAAGTTCCGCAACAATTGAAGGTTCTAAAATTCTATGTTGAATTCAATGAACCCAGATATTCTTTAGAATGTTAATTTCCCAACATTCCCGTCACACCGGTGTGACGGTACTCCTTTAAGGCTTAATGGACAAGGCGGAGGCAAAGAACATTTTCTCTGCCAAGTCATTACATTACATTACATTACATTACATTACATTTGGCTGACGCTTTTTAACCAAAGCGACTGTGTATGATTATGTACACAGTATGATTACATAATCATGTAATTATGTAGAGTATGATTCTGGTCATCATGATGAAAGATTTGAGGGGGGGGGGGGATACATGCAGGAGTTTGATGGTGTTATTAACTGATGCTGTGGGCCCCGGGCCCTGCGGCGGATGAACTGTTCTTCCATTCCTCTGTGCCTTCATATGAGCATTCATATAAGTCCATTAATTCCGTATATGAGGACACCTCAAAGGATACAGCTTATCCCACGGTTACCACTCATGTGTAAAGGCAATAGTCATGCATTTATAGCACACAAAGGACGCATGCGGTTCAGTTTAAAAAGAAGCCGACTTCAAGTTCAAAGTTCAGTTTGTTTCACTACTGACTATGATAACATGGGGAGCTTGTTTACAGCCTGCTTCCATGTTCAACCGTTGTTTACTATGGTTGTTATAGTTACCGTTCAAAAGAGCATTCATATGGTACAATGATTCGGTATCCTGATGTAAGGAATTAATAGCCACCCTACCAGCCAATTAGAAAAGAGTATTTCTTGTCTCCGGGGGATAACTAGCATTGTGACACTACTGAGCTAATCTTGTTCCATAGGAGTGGTGTGTCAATGTGTTGGTAATGATGATGCGTCCTCTTCATAGGGAAGAGATGGACAGCCTTCAGAAGCAGATGGAGGAGCACACGGTCACTGTACACGAGTCCATGACGTCGTTGGCAAACACCGAAGAGGAGCTCTCAAGATTGGGTGTCTATGACAACGGACCCGTCATTGAGGAGGAGGAGGAGGGGGATGGCGACACAGAGCAGAAGGCCTCACTATCGTAATATGCAAGAGATCTGCAAAAGACACTGTGCGAAAACTTTCGGTTTTATCTACTTAGGCACTTTTTAAAAGCGGGAAAAAAAATCCCCCCCTCCCCAATGTTTGTTTTGTATTTTAATTTCCTGTCAACTGCCAACATTTGGCAGTGTCCCATCATTACTGACAGTTCTTGGGTTAAATCCCATTTTTATACCCCAGCTTTACTGTGTCAGGAAATCTGTCTGATTGGTATCTTTTTTTGTCATTATTTATTTATGATTTTTCAAAACATTATCAGATTATATTAAGTGAGCAGAGTATGTATGTATTCTGAAATGTGTCTATAGCATATTAGTTATTTAAATTACTTTTTGTTTGGTCAGAGTATGATTCTGGTCATCATGATGAAAGATTTGAGGGGGGGGGGGGGATACATGCAGGAGTTTGATGGTGTTATTAACTGATGCTGTGGGCCCCGGGCCCTGCGGCGGATGAACTGTTCTTCCATTCCTCTGTGCCTGTGAATGAGCATGCCCACTCATTCCGTTTCCTGCTCAGCCGAAATCCGTGTGCCTGGCGGTCTTCGACTGCACTGGTCACAGCCTCTGCCATAACTAAATCTTTTGTGCTACAGTTTGTGCAGATTCACTTTTTTTGGTCATAGCTCTGAACCTTCCTGTTTGTTTGTTTGTTTAAAGGTCAACAGGGTGCAGCTCTTTGACCACTTACACTAGTAAACAGTTTAATATCACACTCTCAAAAGAATCACACTGTTTTGGATGCTCAAGTGTGTAAAGGTGTATTGTTTGGCTTAGACTGTAATGGGGGGAAATGTTTTCAAAGCTGTTAAGAACGTTCCTGTTTAAATGAATATAATTAATGTTTCTATTGAAAGTGTTTAAGAGTGTTTTGGGAGATGTATTATATGATTATGTTAAATGACTGCTGTCAGGATCTAATCAAATGGACTTGGGTGTAAAAATATGAGACATTTACTGATGTTGCACAATTAGAAAACAAGCTTAACTGACTTTCAGGGAGAGAAAGTTATAATATATGTTATGCTTAACGTTACTACTTATTTCTGAGTGATTTTTACTCAGATATATATATTTTTTGTTCTTAGTCTATTGTTACCATGGTTATATTTAAGAACGTTTTTTTTTTTTTTCACATGTTAGCGTTGTTAGGCTGATTGGTTAAAATTACTGTTATCAGCTTTATTGGAAGCATTTTCATTTATCAGGCAATTACAGGCACCTTTTCATATCTGCTGTTTGCAACATCCAAAAGTTATTTACCTGTGAGATTAAATGTAATTTGAATGTCCAGTTGGCATCAAATTTACAGTCCTAACATGTCCTAACATCATATGTATCTGTATTTTAAACTCTTGCATAATATTAAGATGCAAGAATCTGGGGATTGTAATCCTAAGTAATTAGAATGCTTTCCAAAATATAATTATGGTGCAACACATAAAACAAAGGGAATAATGCACATCACATGTAATTAAGCAGGGGGGAGTTGATTCACTTGGCAGTGATTTCTTTTAAAACTTTAAAGAGCTTCTTTGTACAAAAGAAATGTTTGTGTCCCAATTCTGCAAAAATACATTTCTATGAGTAAAGACTGGGAAAACTATGTTTTGGTTCAATTCTGACTGATCTAGGCAACATAAACTAGGCTACATAATGTCTTGTTCTTAAATGTTGGTAATTTAATTTAGACTATGTGAAGAGTAGAGATGCTGGGTATACTTTTAAATAATTTTCTATTTTCCCCACATAGCATGATTTATAGGTTTATTTCTTGCCATCATAGCCTGTATGACCATGCTTAGCCTACTGTTTGAGAATGGATACGGGTAGGTCTAGGGCATCTTGCTATTTATTCCAAGTCAGCTTGCCCTAGTTTCATAAGGAAAGGATCTACTTTGTAAGCACCCTGTTGCATCAATGATTGTGAACCAGAGACTTAGTTCTGTTATCTGGGCTCGCCATTTTTTTCTGACAGGCAGTGTTTGATGACACCTTACACGACAGGGTCCTTTCTCAGTACATTTTGAAAGCGTCGCGGTGAAAGAAGGTGGAGAAGCAGAGAGGAGGTGGGCGTATGAGCACGCTGCTAGAACCGAGTTAAAACAGTAATTTTCATTTTCAGTGACTTTACACCCCTTGCCCATAGATAAGTATTAGCGGCAGAGAAATGTTCGATTTTTGCTGAAAGTAGTTATGTAGTAACTGTTTGCAGTGGCCATTAACTGCCACTGTTTGCGTTAGTTAGCTGGGTGTGCTCAACCGACGCGTACGTTAGCTCCTTCAGTTGTAGCTAGTTAGCTAACTAGATGAGAAAATAATAACGTCACACGGTCTGCTGATTTAGCGACAAGTTGTCGGTTGGTCTGCATTACCTGACTGATATTTCATATCCCTTACCTAGCTCTATACATAAATTAATAATGCTAGCTGACATGAGAGAAATACAACATACCGGTTGGCCCTCCCTGTCTGCTTGCTTATTTATAGCAAGCTAGCCAGATTTAGCTAGCAACCATGGATAGCTAAGTGTGGTTTCTTTGAATATCCAGCTGAATTACATGGCATTTAGGAACATACGAATTGCTCATGTGTTTGAATTTTTTTCTAAGTAGTATTGTGTCTTTTCGTGGACCTAGCTATCTGTTCGTGCAACCTGCTCCTAAGGACTTTTTTACATGGTGGCTTGCTGTGGTGTCATATCAGCCGGTCCAAAGGGTCCTCCCTTGATTTTTATAGTGAGGTGCTGTTTTTATAACAACAGTTCTAGCAATGCAGGTGCATGTAATGGGCCAAGATGTGGGCCGGACAAACCAAAGATAATGTAGATGAAACACCTTTGAGCACTTCCTTCGGCTGGAAGTCCAGCTCGTTTCGCTCAGCTGTGCGACTGAGCCCTCCCTTTCTCATTGAGCATGCGCGCCGAAGCTTGTAAACAATGAGACCATTCCAGACTATCCCTAGCATTGTGTCTGTTTGAACATTTATTTTACGTTTTATTAAAGCGTTATATACAGCATGAGCAGCGGATATAACGGTAATTTTTGGTAAGTGGCTCGATGCGATTGCACCCTTCCGATGCCATCATGCCCACTTGAGTTGTCGAAACAGTGATAGAACCGTGGCATAGGGAATGGTGAATGATTAAAACACAAAAGCTGTCGTGTATCCCACTTGGGCGTGACATTGGAAAATATGTATATTTAGTCACTATATATAGTGTAGCCTTTTACAAGAGAATTATTGTAAGGGAAGTCGGTGTTTAAAATCGTGCGTCCAAATTTAAAACAGTTGGCTTTTCTTCCTAAATTGTATGTTGCTTGCCATCTTCGCTTATGGGTCTGGTTGCACAGCATATGACATCAAGAGACTACTGACAGTGTTTTGTGATGTGTGTTTATTTTTTGTAGTTGCAAGTTTAACTGCGAGACATTTCTCCGGTATAAGTTAGTGTTATGGTTCGGATGCCCCTTGCATGTCAGAATTCAAGATGTTTCACAGCCCATTTGCTCATGCATAGCACACTTAAGTTGCACATGGAATAGACGTTAACAAAGAATGTAATTGAATGAAAGTTCTGTAATCTTTATCGATTGTATACTCAAGTGCTGTAGTCTGTGAATTCAGAGTGTTTGATTAGTTACCTTTGGATTTGATTGGTTGGCTCACACAGTGCTATTTGTCATCCATCAGGTAGCTGCAGCATGGAGGCCACCCTGAGCAGGCTGCAGGGCCTGAGCGCAGATGAGCTGCGTGACGAGTTCGCCAAGGCCAACCTCAAGTGCGGCCCTATCACAGCCACCACCCGCGCCATCTTTGAGAGGAAGCTGGCCCGTGCTTTGGTGAATGAAGATGGCAGCACCAGCGCTGGCTCGGGCATTGATTCGGGGGCCTCCAACCCTGATTCGGGGGCCTCCAACCCATCAGCATCGACAGAGCCACAGGCCAGCGAGGACGGTGACTTTGGCTACGGCATGGGCCTCAACCCACCCGAGGAGGAGGCTCTGACGGAGAAGACGGCCGTGCTGGGCTGCGTCAGGGCCGACGAGGCTCAAATTGATGGGCAGACGCCCTCCAAGCCCACACAAGTGTCACCATCCTTCTACTATGGCGTGTGCCCACCATGGGAGGATGTGCTGGTCAGGACTGGTATGATGCTCCTCACTACATATTTCCTGGTTGGGTTCATTCAATCCTACATGGGTCCATTTTAGTCTTGCTAATCTGTGCCGTTCGAATGAATCATATGTGGCCAGCTACTGGTAGCCCTACGAATATTAGTGTGTGGATTGAAATGGCAGGTGTAAGCATGGGCAATCATTTACAGAATATCTGCATTATTAAAGATGCTGATAATGAGGCCTGGGTTAAGGGAGCAGATTTCTGATCTAGTTAATGGAGTCAGCAGTCTTTACGGTAACCCCCAAGCCAGTGAATGTGTTAAAAGTCTCTGAGATGCAATACAGTGACGTGTATAGATTTTGGCAAGGGCAGGAGGGCCATTGTATAGGTAGGGGCATATTTCAAAAGGGTCAGTAAAGTAACAGTCTGACATTTTGGAGCTTTCGGTATACATTGCCAACAGTTTTGAGAGTGTTAACCCACGTTTACTTGTTAATGTTGACGGCACTTTGCAGTGGAGTTTTCCGGTCTCCGGTGCTCCAAGTTGCTCAAAGTTTGTCTAAATAATGAATAATGACCGAAGACCTGTAAAATATTTTTGTTCAATTCCTATGATTGCATAATTTCTTTGTGCTTGGATTTGTATACTTTTAAAATGCTTTCTTTTTCATCTTCAAATACAATGATTTGTTAATGTTGAACCAATATTTGAGGTATCTACAGCATATGAACATGGAGAAATTAATTATTTGGTTATTTTCATAGGACAAAAATGGTATGTGTAGTTAGTTGGAACCTGAAAATCTATAGTTTTGGAATAGTTCCTTATTTAATTAGTTAGTGCCCAAAGTGTTAAAGTTGTACCATGTTTCCTTCATAGAGATAGAGACATTAGTTGATTGCATTATTACAGTATACCTCTGCTTCTTCACTCTTGTTCTAGAGGAACTCAATATCTATCTTGTTATTGTTCTTGAGGAACTCTATTTATCTTGTTCTTGTTCTTGAGTAACTCAATGCCTGGGCAGTTGTGTAGTTTTCTAATTATGGTCTACTCAGGAGGGTTATTCGTTGCCAGAGTTGAGTTTACAGCCATTTACATAGGATATAGCCTAATCCTTACAACCGGTTATAGGCTGCTTGTTGAAAGATTTAGTTTGTGATTCTGAATAAAGCTCTTGCCGGTTGGTTCATCCCTGTCAAGGTTACTTATGTAGATTTCAAACGGAAATTAAACGGGTCAGGACAGTAATATTGTATTGGAGGCTGTGTGCACTTTTTGATAAATTCAGCAAGTTGTTCCTCACACTCCTGTTCAGTGTTTGCCCTCAAACAAACTCAGGTGTTAGGACGATGTACAATCTCCCTCCCTTACATGGTTTGTTTGTTTAAAAGTACATTTAGTGGGAAAGAACAACTTTTTAAAAAAAAATGTTGTCGAGTGGCATGTTAGTCTCAGGAAGAGCTCAGGGAACAGCTTGACCCAGAGTCAACGCTGGGACATCCTGCAGTAAAGCCCAGCTGTAATACCTGTTATCTTGGCCTCAGAGGTGCTACAAGGGTGTTGGGTTACTTGGCTGCTCTGATATGGTGGCTGGAAGTGTCTGTGCCTCTGCCTGTGCCTAGCATAGTTTGAGATTCACACTGACCTCTGTGGTCGCGCTGTGGACGTTTCGAGACTTTATTTCTGTTCCGTTGCAGAGGAGGCCTAACACATTAGTTTAATAAGGGATTATGAGCTCTGTTGTGCAAGGGGCCCCTCTTTGGTTGCTTTATAATTATGTAAATTCATAATTTAGTCTGGTTGATTTTTTTTAATTGAGTGCCCTGTGCAGTCTTTCAACCCATTTCATATTATTAACGACATTCTGCTTTTGTCTCACCGCTTTTAAAAATTTCCAAAGGAAAATGAAAATGCCTCTGTTCTTGTAATACGCTGAGCTATTGTTGGCTATGAATAATGCTTTCATGCTGCCCGTTGCTGTAGGTTTATGGCCATAGATTGTTGGCTGAATTGCTTTCTGTTTCTTTTCTCTCCTCTAAAGATAGAGTACATGTGTACAGTGAAAAGAAAGAAGCTCTGCAAGTGGTGAAGATGATGAAAGGGGCTCGATTCAAAGCCTTCACCAGCCGTGAGGATGCAGAGAAGTTTGCCAAAGGTGTCTGTGATTACTACCCCTCTCCCAGCAAAGCCATGCCATGCATCTCGCCTGTCAAACCAGGCCTCTTTGCTAAGGGTGAGTGAGGGGGTGATGTTCACAGTGCAGTTGTTCCTGAAAGGCCATACTACATATTTGGGGACACACATTGACAAAATACCATCAGTTGTCCATGGTGGCTTGTTAAAGTTTGGCTGAATATGGAACGACACTATAGAAGAACGCTTCTCCTCTCTCTCCCACTAAACCCTTACAATAGACAACAGCTCTGGGATGGAGACGGACACGATCAACAGGGAGAAGGCAAACAGTTTCAAGAGCCCGCGCACACAGGACCTGACTGCCAAGCTGCGCAAGGCCGTGGAGAGGGGCGACGAGGTGGCCTTCGCTGAGCTGGTCTGGAGCAATCCACGCTATCTCATCGGCTCAGGGGATAATCCCACTGTGGTGCAGGTGAGCTGTGTGTGTGTGAGAGAGTGATGTCAGGGGGCTCAGGAGAGAGATTTTCTTTTTTGGAGGTGGAATGCAGAAGTGGAGATAAAGAAGTTTTACACGTCAGATAACATTTTTTTTATATAAAGGAACTAGCTGAAAATGGTGCATTCAACCTGACTACAAACAGGACCATTCAAACTGGAATAAAGTGGAGTTGTGTCACTGCAGTGTCATACTGCAGTTCACCATTCACCATACAGTTTAGGCTCTTTGCCGTCCCAGTCAGATCTCGGTGGCTCAAATAACCAAAAACAGAGCCAAACCCCCCTCCCACCCCAGGTGTTAACACTAGTGTTGTATCGTGGGCCTTGTTCTACAGGAGGGCTGCCGATACAATGTGATGCACGTGGCTGCTAAAGAGAACCAGGCTGGGGTGGCCCAGCTCCTGCTGGACACGCTGGAGAACCCCGAGTTCATGCGTCTCATGTACCCCGACGACCACGAGGACATGCTGCGGAGACGCATCCGCTACATCGTGGACCTGTACCTCAACACTCCGGACAAAGCCGTGAGTCCATCAACACCAAGATGTTTGACTCGTCTCTTTCTCTGCATGTCTCTACATTATTTCTTCTTAGTCTGTGTCTGTTTCATTTCATACCTCTCTGCCTTCTCATTTTTTTCTGTCCTCTTTATAATTTTTTCCTTGCCATGCTTTCTGTCCTCTCTTATTCTGTACACCTGTTTTCTTCATCTCTCCATTGCATTAAGAAAAGATAAAGATTTGGTTATATTTTGTTTCTGTTGCATTTCAGGGCTTTGAGACACCACTTCACTTTGCCTGCAAGTTTGGCTGCCCAGAGGTGGTGAACGTTCTCTGCTCCCACCCTGACACTGACAAACACTGCAGAAACAAGTATGACCAGAAGCCATGCGATGTAAGGGACTGTTTATCTATGGTGGTTTGTGATTTGTTTTGTTTATGCAAATGATTGTTATGTTTATGTTTCATTTTCCAGTCTTTTTGTTTTGTACCAACCACAGACTAATCAGTTTATGTTGTTGGGTCTTTGTCAGGTCATATGTGAAAGGAAAAACAAAACTCAAGAAGTGAAGCAGAAGATTTGTGAATATTTAGAAGGTACGGACCCCTTTGCCCGGCAATAAAAGCTTTGAGCATACGATTGTTTACTTCTTATTGTTGCTGGAAGTTGAGCGTGTCTCCCTCTCCCGACCCAGATCGCTGTTATGTGCCCTTATTGAGGGCGACGGACAACTCCTCCCAGCCGGTGATTGGAACTCCATGGTCCCCTGAGCCCTCTGAGCCTTTACCCTCCATGCTGTCTAGAAGTCCTATGGACCCCGTCATGGCGGTCAAAGCCTACGCTGGGCCTCTGAGTCCATCAAAGGTAACAATTTTCTCACTGTGCCATTATATCAAGTAACAGCTTTGGTCTAAGATGGAGGAATTTGAGAGAATTGTTAGTACCGGTAATGCAGTTAGGAAATGGCTCAGGGTGCCATGTTGTTTTAGTATGGTAGCATTATATGGAAAAGGAATTTTGGAGTTAACAGTGACCAGCTTGGTGGAGGAGTTCAAGACCTTTCTGGAGATGACTGTCACAGTCTTAGGATCTAGTCACTAGTGAAAACATGGAAGAAGTGGAATCCACGGGATACAGTTAAACATGCTCAAGGTGCATTGTAACATAGGGATATTGTTGGGCAGGTGAGGAGTGGAAGAGCTCGTTTTGGTCTTGGTGCCTATTGGAAAGCATGGGGCAAGGCTACAGGCTGGGCTCGAAATTAATGATGTCCCGACGTCCCGGGGACCATAAAAAATGCTTCCGGGACACAATAGATGATGTCTGGGACAACTCTGGGACAGTAGAAAAAATGGCAAAGCAAATTTCAAAATAGGTACTTTTTCCCTAAACTGTTCACATGGGAATCTAAACGTATCTTTCTTGTCTGAATAAAATACAGAATCTGACCTATACAAAATTTGACCTGGCGTGACGGGCAGCTGGCAAAAGCAGCGTTAGCCAGCTGATCTGTAAAGAAGCGGTTTTGTACACGCAGCCTTACAACACTGTTTAGGCTACTGCTCTTCAAATCACTGTAGGCTACAATGTTATTTTTGGTACAAATATAGTAAGATACCCAAATGGGCTGGGTGCTTGCGTTTCCTTAGGAATCTGCCGTATTGGTTAAATGAATATTGTGACTTATAGGCCGACACAAAAATAGGGCAAGGGCGGTAGGCCTAATGGGTCACTTTCCGATATAGAGGTTAACTTACCTAACTAGCAGGCAGGTAAATGGCATTTGTTTTCATGACATTGTGAACATTTTTGACTGATAGTGTAGGCCTAAGGTTACACTGGTGTTCTAAAAAAAAAAAACGAGATGCCAGTCCTCTCTGACTAAAACGGTACGTGTTTTCTGTCATTGACAGACAAACGTCACCAATATCATGCTGAGCTAAATAGCCTACTGCAACTGCGATTTGACAACGATAGTGTTGCAAGGTAGCCTATAACAATGAAAACAGTTATTTAAGTTAGCATTTGACATTTCGCTGTGGCAGTTCTAAGGGGTGTCCAAACTGCGGCCCGCCACGCACTTTAATCCGGCCCGCCAAGCATTTATTAGTTTATCAAATTATTAAAATAGGCCGCTCGCTATTTTTTCCAGCAATAGACGACGTTGTGGTTAACTTTAGGCTACTGCAAACTGCTTTACACTCTTCTTAGAGAACGTTTACAATGTCAAAACAGCTTGTTACATCGAGATACATATTCTAACTACGTTTTGCTAATTCATTTAATTGGGAACGCATTTGAGGGTGAGGGCGTGGCAGGAGAGTAGGCTAGCCTATCTGACAGCTTTGTGGTAATTTCCCACGCTAGGCTACTTATTGTTTTCACTGAGATCTGTGGCCATGACATCACACCAAACTGACATTGAAATTAAAGACACGTGAAAATAGATTATTGACGGAATGTTTTACAACCCTGTCCGTCAAAACGATGGACAATGAATGTCTAGTGCAACCTCAAAAAAGAGCCAAAAGCGCAATCTCTGAAAATGAGTGTTGTGTGAAACAGCAGATGATTAATGAAATGGTGTTTAATAAATTGTTCAGAACTGACATGGTGGACCAGAACGAGTTAATTAAGTGATGCAAGTTACTGATTATTATGCTGTTTATTATGTAGAATGGGAAAAAACAAGAACTTGAATTTGGGACACTGGTGTTTAAGTCCGGGACAGTGCCAAGTAGAATTCGGGACACTGAGAAAAAAAGTTAATTTCGAGCCCTGGCTACAGCACAGGAGAAAAGACAGATGGTAACCGACTCTCTTCGCGAGCAAGAAGGGGAAAGCTAGACAGTGTTTCAAGCGAAACAAGGGCAATGGATGAACTGATGAGACGTTGAGATCAGCTGGAGAGAACTATAGGCCAAGGATGCTAACCGTTTTAAATTCATTGTAGGAGCCACATATGATGTTCTTCCTACTCCACAGAACCTAGTGAAGATGGAAGCAGCAAGCTATGTGTGGGCCATGGCTCTTTTAAAGCATATTCTGACCCAGGGTCACTACACCTGGAGACATAATCAGGTTTTAAAACCACTGGCATATATATGCTTGAGAATCAGAGAGTTTTTGAGATTAACTCTTTGCCGGTTAGCGACAGGGATAGAAGAAATTGTTTTGTGCAAGAGGGACAGAAAAGTGGGCATTGGGCAAATACAAGCACTACAGGAAAATGGGGCAAAGCACTGAATTGGAAACTCCTGGTGGATGTTGAAAAGCAACTGCAAGTTCCACATTGTATTGATGTGACTATTTTGAGACCAGATGCGGTGTTGTATTCTGAATGTGAGCACATCGCTGACTTTATTGAGCTAACTGTTCCCCTCTGCAGATGTGATGGAGGAATTCTATGAAAAAAAGAACTGGTACTGAAAGTACGGGTAGCAGAAGCAAGGGGCTGGCAAACATAAAGCGCTTTCAGACATACTTGTAAGACCGGAGGTTCTGCGGATGTTAAACGGTGGGGCCGTATATCTGAACGACATAAACGGTCATATGGAAGTCCGAATTTAGCCGGTTGTTCCACTACCCCCCCCCAGTATTTCCTCCGGACATTATGTAATTGTGCTGTGTCTGAACGAAGCGTAGAACATGCGGTTAAAATTAACACCTAGTGAGAGGGCGTGTCGGTGACGTTTCTTTCGTGCATCCATGTGGTTAAATCTGACTTAAATGCCAGTGTTATGATGGAGTGGCATAGTGCTGTCCAGAAAATCCTGGAAAGATGCAGACATCACGGAGCTACTGTCCATGAGGGCAGACAGCATTGTGATAGAACACATGAAGGGAATGGCAAGAGACACGTTGATGTAGCCTACAACTGCATCGCAAAGGAGAGCCTTTACGGGTACAACACGCGGCGCGTTTGTGGCTGCCTGAAACCTGTTGGTTATGAGTGTTTTATCTTGCATCCTGTTGTCAATTCACTTTTCAATTTAATTTCACTTATAGAGCGCCAAAACATTACACATGTCTCATGGCGCTTTACAG
The DNA here is from genome assembly GCF_018492685.1 of Alosa sapidissima. Lineage (NCBI taxonomy): Eukaryota > Metazoa > Chordata > Actinopteri > Clupeiformes > Clupeidae > Alosa > Alosa sapidissima. The sequence goes on from NC_055964.1 coordinate 16,900,308, forward strand.
AGTGTTAGACAATCAGAGAAAAGAAAAGAGGCCCATGGGCAACAGGGGCGAGGAAAAACTCCCTAGATTGGAGATACATATACGAAGAAACCTTGAGCAGATCCACGACTGTTTTACAGAGGCTTGGTTGTTGATTGACTTCTGTGGCACCACAAGTTGTACCATGAAAGGGCCTGTACGGATCCCGGGTGTGACATGCGGCGCATTTGCAACTGCCACAAATCAATTGTGCATTGTCAGTCAATCTCTTGTCATGCTGTGTCATGCTGTGCAATGTGTGAAACGCTTGGCTGTTGATTTGTCACTGTGGGAAGTCCCCTACCTAAAGCACAAGGAATTTACCACCGTTCCTGTGTAGGTCAGAAATAAGAGAAACACAATTGCTATAAAATAGTAGAATATCATCAAATTTGAATTTCAACTAGGACTATTCTAGTCCTAATGATATTGGTTAGCAATACTGTTCACGGTTGTGTTGCAAAAAGCCAGCATTTTGCACTCAATACTTCTTGAAGTGAGCCTGTTAACAGTGTGGTGCATCTCTGGTTATATTCTGTATGATCAAATTTAACCCCCAACCCCCCCCCCCCCCCCCTCAGGCCGACGAATTCCGCAGAGCATGGAAGACGCCCCCCAGAGATCGTGCTGTACACTTCCACCACATCCTAAAGTCTGATCCCGACCGAGGAGCCGAGAGAGTGGGCAGGTACAGGATGGAGAACCTACCCTATGTTCCAATTTGCATACTTCTGTACTCTTACAATACCTAATAATAGTGCACAAGTGAATGCATGTCTGCACTCATATTAGGTATTGTTAGTACAGAAGTATGCAAATTAGAACACAGCCCTAGTCTTGTTCTAATGCACCATTGGCACACACACCCAGGAAAAGCTACTGAGACAAACATTGTTGCTCTTGCCTCTGACTCTGACAGTCTGTATGATCTGTTTGTTTCCAGAAATCTTGCCCATGAATTGGGCCATCCCTGGGCTGAGTACTGGGAGTTCTTGGACTCCTTTGTCGACCTGTCGTCTGCAGAGGGTCTCCGAAAGTTGGAGGAGCACCTGAGCAAGAAAGACTTCAGTGAGCGTGCCCACCGAGAGACCGGAGAAAACGAGACCAGCAACAGGTTCAGAACTCCATCACCAGGTAAACGAGTAGAATGCTTTTTTGAATCGAAAGGACCTGCTCTTGGTGAGCCTCTGTGGTGCTTAACATGTGGAGTGCTGTCACAACACGTTTAAAGGAGAAATCCGGGTTTTCACGTAGATCTCCGTTTGTCGAGGTCACAGAGTACTGTCGATACGGAAAACAAAACAAAAACAATCGGTTTTAACTAGCTCGAATTGCTAGAGCCAGCAGCTAACTGAACCAGGCAGCTACAGCGCTACACTCTGGGGGCATGTCTCATGTGCATGCCCCCAGAGTGTAGCGCTGAAAAAACAAATGAGAGAAGAATCTTGTGCGAAAGCTTTGGAAGGAAAGCCAATACAATCTGCGCTTAATGCACTCAAAATCAAAGTTTTCTCCAGTGTCCCATCTTGGACAAAAATACTTGATTTTACTGGTCATGTAAATGTATTCAGATCTCAGTAGTCATTGTTGAAAGTTCAATTCATTCTCTCCTTCTGTTATACAGGCAAGCCAAAAAAGTTCTGCAACTCCATCTCGGTTGGTGCTTTCCTGGACGAGGGCGATGACCTGAGCCTGGAGGAGATGAAGAACCGGCAGAACGCCGCCCTCACCAGCGTCTGCTCCAAGGACAACCTGAAGGGGGCAGTGGGCGGCCGTGAGTTCCACATCCTGCCTGTGTCACGGAGCGCCGACCTCATCGAGACGGCCGCCGAGCATGACCTCCTCTGCGCCTCCGACAAGAGCCTGCTCTCGTCCGCCAGCAGGAACGGCCTGTGTCCGCCCCCCTCTGGCACCAGCGCCGACCGGACTCAGAACGGGGACAAGGGCTCCCCTCGCGGCCTGTCGTCCTCCTCTGCCTGCCTGCTGTCCCCCATGTCCAACCTGATGGTGGAGTTTGAGCGCATGACACTACTGGACGAGATGGAGCGGCAGCCCCGGGAGCGGCGACGCAGTGGCGAAAGCTCCCGGCAGAAGGACGGACTCCTGAGGGACTCGTACTTGCCGGCGGCCGAGCTAATCTCCAGCGTGGGCCGCCTGTCGCTGGGCGCAGGCGAGGACTCGGTGTTCTCGGTGAGCTGCTCGGAGCGTGACTGCGGCTCGTGGAAGGGGCTGAGCGGGGGCAAGGGGGACGGGCTGGACGAAGGTGACCGGAGGCTGGAGGACCGGGTTAGCTCGGGGTCGGACGAGTACGTGTCGGCTGAGGAGAGCCTGGAGGGTGGGGGTCAGAGGACTAGGGGGCCCGTGGTTGAGCGCACTCTCTGCTCCAGGTCCAAGTCTTGGGACCACGGGGGCCGAGATATGAGCAGCTCAGGGTCATCTGGCTCCTACAGATCTCTGGATTCCCCTGACTTTATATTAAGGACGCCGCCCCGCTTTAAAAAATGTCTTTTCATTGAAGGGTAAGTGAATTATGTTCTTGAAGATAGTTGGACAACTTTCAAGTTTTAATGTTGTGGTATAACCTGAGATGTATGTGCTGAGCCAATGTAAGCTGATTCTGGTGCTTTTCTTAGGGATTCGCCAACCAAGCTGGACAGAGAAGTACTGTCTGCAGTAGAAGCCATAGATGTTGATCCCCTGAAATACCCCAGCATTTACAAATGGAAGAGCACAATGCAAACATACTCCCCCACTGAGATGCAAAGGTGTGTACCAAAGTCCTTATAATCTCTCTGTATGTAAACATTTTGTGCAATCAAAATGACAGGATGAGCAAGTACTGTAGATTTAGTTCAGTATAGATCTGGGTTGAGTTTCTAATTCTTAAGTGTTAATTAACACACACCTTGGTGTCTGTTTCCTGCGTTAGTTTCTCAACCATTTGTTTAAATCCAAAAGCAGCCATTTATTTGTGTGTGTGTGTGTGTGTGTGTGTGTGTTCTCAGAGACTCTCCAAACACTTCTGACGTTGTTGTTGATGATCTTTTAAAAACTATTGTGATTCTGGAAGTGGGTTGTTGCTTTGACATGTACATGGACCTGTGTTTCTCAGAAATGTTTTTTTAAATACCAGCCATTAACTCATGCTCTTTCAGTAGGTGGTTATAGCACAAAAATGGTTGTACTTATTTATGGTACCCTTGGACATGTTCATAGACTCTGTGTTAGAGGATTGCAAATTACTGGACTTAACAAGACAAAATCTAAGCAAATAGCCAAATACTGCTCTGTGTCAGCCATCATAGGCAGTCTGCATGTATGGAGAAGGCGGTGCCATCTCTACCCCTGATAATATGTATTTATCCTGATTTACCTGTAAAGCTGTAAGCACTTGCACACTGTTTGTGTTGCTGTGTGAGACACAAATGAGCTCTTTAATTAATATTTGGAATGCTGTGTTGTTGTAATCAGTATTGGTCATCCCAAATAAATGAATTATGTGTGTGTGTGTGTGTGTGTGTGTGTGTGTGTGCGTGTGTGCCTACCTACCTGCCTGTGTGCCTTTTTACAGGTGGCCGACCCCAGCCTTCGTGCGGCGGCCTCCTAAGGTCCAGACGTTCACCCCGGGCTCCCCCGTGAGCAGTCTGGCCTCCCCCCTCAGCCGCTGCAGCCCTTCCCGGTACACGCCGGGGTCGCCCGACTTCGGCAGCCCCGGCCGCTACAGTCCAGCACACGCCAGCTTCATCCAGCGCCTTCGCCTCAAGCACTTCAGCGACCCCCCAATTTAAGATGCACCTGCCAGCCCCCCTCCCCCCGTGCTGCACACCTCGCCAACCCGGGTGACTGCATAATGGATTCAATCACATCAGAAATATGCACAAGTGTCTTGAGGGTTTGTATTAACGATGTGGTACTCCGACATGTGATGTACAGATTTTTTTGGATGTATGTTCAGAATTTTTTCAAACTAGTCTCTTTACAGTGTATGTATGAGTGTGAGCTTTGTCAAAAATGACAGTAATAATATTATTTATAGAACATGGTGACATGCACTTGTGTCCTCGCTAAAAAAAAAGAAAAGATTTTATTGTTTAATAATGGAGAGAAAAAAAAGAAATGGGTTGCATTCAAAACATCCAATGTAAATCCTTGTGCGGACCCATTGCTTGAAAATAGTTTGTAAAAATTTAAGCTTAATGTGAGGAGAAAAAAGTGTGAAATTATTTTTGGTATATCTCTTACGTAGCACAAAATGATAAAAATTGTTTTTGTTTTGTTTATCTGTGTAAATGACTGCCAGTTCCTGTTTTTAAGTTCATGAATTTGAGAATTGCCTTAATTTTTCTGAGATGAGGGACAGCCTCCAGTCAGAATTTGCCACACCATGTCCAGAATCAGCCAATCGTGTTTTACCAATGCCTCCCTGTCCATATTTTTTAAATCCAATAAATGTGTTAATTTTTGTAGATACCTGAATGTTTTCGTTCACACAGTTATTATGCCATGCACCAAGCTGCAGCCATGTCACTTTATAAGTACAGTTTCTCAGTGACACACAAAAGCCATCCTCATGATGTCTCTTACCTTTCTGATGTTTGTGGGCTGTACATTGCAGGTTACTGAATTGTCTCTTAACATCTCTATAATATGAATGAATGTTCCAACAAAACTGCACAACTGTCTGAACATATCAACAACCAAACTTTGATATTTCAACTGAATGGTGCATTTCTAGAGATGGGGGGGGGGGTCCAAACCGCACCTTCTGTATCCTATGGTCACGTGGGACCTAACTTGTTGATCTTGGTCAGTGGTGTAAGTTGTGGTGTTGTGAATTTGAGTGAGGTATCTGTAGTCTTTTCTTAAGATTTATTAATAAAACTGAACAAAATGTTAGCACAGGGTATGAAATCAGGTCTGGTTTGTACTGCCTCTCAACATCAGTGTTAGCACCAGAGATGGGCAGATCATTTGTCAGCATTAATTAAGAATGTGGAATTTTCCAAATGTCAAGTCAATGTCTTTTTTTTTAATTGCCCTTACCTACCCTTTGCCTCATCACCTGGGGGTCAAACTAACAGATTTTCTTCTGTTAACCAGCTCTTATGTGGAAACCATTTGGGATAACAAATACTAGCACATTTGAAACGTGCCACTCTCAATGAGATATTCGTTTTCTGCTATGCTTTTGACCCAGTGGCTCAAAATGTACCTTTCACTTTGACTTTTACTCTGTTTAGCAGTAGGGGACCCTGGATTTTCCCCCCAAGCCCCTTTCCTGAGCCCACTTTACAAAAAAGGTCTCATTTTGAAGATTGTGTACTACTCACCCTCTGTCCCACCCTCCCTGCTACTCAATGTGGTGACAGCCTGGAATTTTGCTCCCTGCTTCATTCAGCTTTCTTAGTGCCTTTTTAGTATGACCATGTGTGGCAAACCCAGTTGTTTCACAGTGTTCAGGTTGCACTGATGACATCAAGGTTTCATAATTTTTGACAACAGCCCAATTTGAATAAAGTATAGTAGCACTGGTTTTATGCAGCATTTGAATACCTCTTACATAAGATTGTAAAAAACGTTTACAATTTAGTATGCTAATACAGTACATTAATGCCAGCCTTACTCCATTTTTTTTGGTTAAAGGCTTCGTAGTGCCAACATTGTGGTGCATTGGATTTGCTGTTTAATTGTTGATATTTTGATTATTTTTGATCTGGCTTCCCCATTGCATGCATTTTTAGTCCAATTTTATTACTGTATATGTCAAAGGAAAGTATTTGATGTACTTCTGAGGAACGAATAAAACAGTGAACACCATTTTGAGCTCCTTCATGTGGTATCTTAGAACTGAGTTGTAAATGGGCTTTGGAGCTAATGCCTTGTGCAAAACACAAATGAAAAAAAAAAACATCTGTTGGGAACTTAAAATCTATTGTATTTGGCACTTTTGGAAATTAACATTTCACAAATAACGTCAAATTTTCCACCATTATTAAATTACATTTTGAACATCTAAAATATCTCAACCGATGAATTAAGCAAAACTGGAGTAGTTGTCATAGGTGTATTTCCTGAAGAGACATAGAGGAAGAAACACATTAACATGCTTCAACTCTATTGCACGCATATCAAGGACAGGAGTCATTATTTCGCAGGCAAACCATCAACATAATATATGAGCAACAATAGCCAAGTTATCAGACAAATGTTGGTTTGACTGAATCCCCTCCATTGTCCTCCTGAATGACAAGACACTTACTTGCATTCATATTCAGAGCTCCAGTAATCCAGAAAAAAATATGCAAACACTATTTTCCCCCATACAACTTTCCCATACCCATTTTCGTACAAAACCCAAGTTAATACAAGGTGGTGTAGTGTCCTGAATGTAATTGACGAAAAAACATGGCATTAGGTAGGTAAACTACTTGCCTTATCATCATCATCAATACAAAAATAGCAACAAAACAGTTGTCACACTTTCAAGACACTTAAGGAGAATCAATAACAAAACAAAAAAAAAAACAGCAAAAACAAGCCACAGCCTCCAGCTGAAGCGGCAGTCCCACATGGTGAGTGGCCGTGTGGCGTCAGGTCGACGTGAGCTTGTCTGGGGGCATGAAGCCCGAGTCGCCCAGCACCTTGAGTGCTACACGGCCACTGGGCCTGATGGTGAGCCAGGTGATGCTGCCGTTGCTCAGGCCCATACGCAGCCAGCCTTCGGGGGGAAACTGGAGAGCCCTGCAACACACGAGAGGTCTTCATCACAGAGCTTGGGACACAAACTCAATACAAGAACACAGAATATACACAGCCCGTCCTCGTGCTCTAAATACCAGTATGCCATTGATAAAACGTTCCTTATTGTATGCAAATACAATTATTGTGCAAGGCGAATGCTTTCTGTAGAGTTACGACTTACCAGTCAAGCAGACATTTCCTAGAATTGACTTATTCAATACATAGTATTGACCTGACACCACTAAGGTCACCAAAGTGTTTGCTTTCAATACTGACACACAGGTGGAGTGCACATTAGGTATGAGTGTCACAACAGAGAGCTGATAGAGCAAAATAGCAAAGATAGAACAGCGAATATGATGACTGGGCCCCGTTATCCTACAGAGGGAGAGGGGGTGAGCTGCGGAACCCATACTGATGGGGGGGTGGGGGGGGCACACACCTGCACACAAAATAGCGGATGACATTGGCATGACAGACGATGATCTCATAGCTGTCCTCCTTCTGCTTGACGTCGGCGCGGTGGATGTAGCGGCGGAAAGCGGCTTCGATCCGGGCCCCGTCCTCGTGGTACTGCTGGGATCGGGTACACAGGTTCACACACCGCGCGCACGCACGCACAGACACACGCACACACAACACAAATGAGGACCTCAGGGCCCTCTCATTCCTTTGGGCTCATGACAAGGAATACATGGCGGCCCCCATGTGGTATTCACTATGTCAGTGCACCGGCCTTATGAGAGGACTGCTGCTTAGATGGTGATGTTAGGTTAGTGTATGGAGATCTAAAAGGTTAGGAGCTAGAGTTCTAGATCTAGGGATCTAGAGTCTGGCTGATAAATGACACAAAATAACCATGGGCTCTTGCAGCACACGGGAGTGACACTGAGGTGGATTGCATGAACCGTACCACTGCATCAGGCTTCCAGTGGCCAACAGGGGGGACTGGTCGGATGGGAGCTCCTTCCCTCAGCAAGTCACAGCTCAACAGTTCTACCCCTGCAGTTTTCAAATAGGAACTGTTAGGCACTGTGCATGTTTTAAGTCTTTAACATGTTTGTAGTCACAAGGATGTGGGAAGTAAATGCTGATGTTACAAAGGAGCAATCCTCTGCAAATGACAACTATCCTTAACACAGCTGAATGCTGACCTACAACCAGCATAACAGTAGCAACTTCTTCTGACCTGGGAGGTGTTTGCTTATGATGCGAGCAGTTTCTGTAGCCCTTGTCATGGAGGAGTGCACAAGGATATCATACTTCAGTCCCAAAACCGCCAGTCTCTGTCCTGTCAACTCTGCCTGCTCGCGACCTGAGGAAAAGAGAGAGGTAGAGAGATAGAGAGAAGTGCTTTAGCACGTCCTTGAGCTTGAACTTACATTGTTTCAGACTAAGCCAGACTTCCACTACCCATACCCAGTGGGGTGAGAAACCGCTCCTTGTCTTCGCTGCCACTGAGATTGTACTGGGAGTGGCGAATGAGGAGGATATGACGGGTGGCCTTTGGTTTGTTATTCTCCACCTCTGTTGCCAAGTCATCACCTGTGCTCTCCTTTTTCTTTCCATTTAATAGTGAAGCAGGGTCCCTCCTATGTGCAATAAGGAAGTAGTGCAAGCAATTAGTAGGCTGAAAATAAAAATGGGCTTATTGGGCAACCCTTACTTCTTGGTTTTACTTTAAAACCTGGTTGTTATATGGAATGTGTACATCAACATATTCAACAATTATTTTGTGGTTGTGTTTTCATGTAGATTTAACTTCCATTAAAGAATCTATTTTCAATAAATTGCAAAAACAATACTGGTAAAGCCAATACGCTACTCTGGGACCACTGCCACTAGCAAATCAACAGAAAATTAGCATCTCTCTCAAAGACTTTGGACGATCTTTCTTCATAGTGCTCAATGAAGATATGTTGGGGGCCTATGTGTTGCTTTTTGTGATCACTTGTTTCAGTTCCCCACTGAAGCAACAATATGTCACATCACCAGGATGCAATGACTTCTGAGTGATTTATTAAGTCAACTTAGGCCAAAGACCTGGTAATGCTCACAGGCAGACTAAGTTACTATCTGATCTGATTGTAACAGTTGTTTCACTGAAGCTGACATTTCAACCCTGAACATGACATAACATTAGACAACACAGACATACTTATCCCAGTTGGAATCCCAACCGTTTCCACTCGGTTGCACTGAATTGTTCCCCGATAACAATACGCTTGGCTGAGCTGCGTGAATAATTGCGAGGCCAGTTTTGAACCATTGCCGTTCCCCTTGCGTCTCCCCAAAATATCCCCTCGATTCAGCTGCCGAAGCAGCATATACTAACACGCCTGAGCCGCCCGCAAAACCACACATTAACCTAACTGCCCTCCGAAACGACATACTGGTAGATTTCCCAAATGCCAGGCAATTCACCTGTTTCCTTAAGGGAATATATAGCTAATTCTGTGCGCACAAAGAGCTGGAACAGCTAGCTACTTAGCTTATGACGCACAAAGGATAAACGTTGGACACCTCCGGTCAGCTAATATGCTAGCAGCTAGCAAGCCAGTTAGATGCTTCGGAAGTGTCAACCATCGGCAGCAAGACTATGTTCGTAACTCTCACATCACCGTTCCTCTTTCGAAAATATTTGCATTGTTTTAGGGAAAATAAAATACTAAGCACTTGTGGTTCGGGAGTGTCCGACAGCTAAAGTTAGTTTTTTAGGATAGCTAAAAATAAAGTTGTCACTATGCTAAAGACTCAGGGGAGGCAAAAGACCAAACTCATACGGTGGCTCGTTAACGTCAAACAGGACGGATACAATAGTTACCATAACATTTCCTGTCACTAAATCAGCTCCCGTTTTAATATTTCGCCGAAGTATTACGTTGTAGTAAAACAATTAACGGTTAGATCGTTGTGGTTATTTTAGACTATAGCGGTAGCAGTGAGTACTTTCTCTGTCGTTTGTAAGATATTGCAAATAATGCAGAATCGTTGACTTGTGGTCTTGCCAGCGCGCGTTCACCAAAATATTCTCTTTACTCTGCACTATTACTACTCACCAGCAGAGGGTATGTGGAACTCATTACTAAAGTATATCATTTTCAAACATGTCCTCTTTTCCAGTCGCTAATGCTGTTTTGTCACCTCTGCCTGACTTTATGCTAGAAATTCCATTCCATCTTTTTCGTAAGCTTACACTGGAACATTATTACTTAAATCCACACTGAATACCATTCTCTCTAGCCATCGCGGCATCTAACCAAGGTTAATTCTTCAAGACTAGTTGCAACACTTTAACGGAGCGCACACCTCTTGGATTTGCATAGAAGAGGCTCCACCTTTCAAGCAGTGCAGTGACCTCAGCAGTGGGTTGGATTGCTAGGGTGGGATTTTCAGCCTCTTGAGCGCCGTGTATTTCTGACTGCCTGTCTAACGACCTTAGAGAAAATTAACGGTAGCAGCGGCGACGAACTAGCGAAACCTTACGTGTTCAAGGGTTGCACTGAACAGACCTCCAGATTTATGCATCCACGATAGGAATAAATAATTAAGGAATGTGGACATTACAGAATGCCCAACAGCGCTGGAAAGAGATTTAAACCCACCAAATATATCCCGGTGTCCACTGCAGCTACTCTTCTTGTTGGATCCACCACTTTATTCTTCGTTTTTACGTAAGTTCCGCAGTCTTATTTGTGGGAATATGTTTGAACCCATTAATTCAGTTACTGTAACGTATATGGTGATTCAGAATTTTCTTGTTGGATTGAATCGTTGCTTGCGCTATTTCTGTAAAGTTTCTGACAGGTCGAGTCCACAATGGGCCGATGTTTTCTCAGTTGATTTTCCGATGCTGTAGCTAACGGTAACCTGAATATATTTGATGGGCATGGGCTACCTGTTGTAGTTATTATTTCAATTGTTAATTCCATCAGTAGTTAGGCTGTTACGAGCACAGATTTTGCTTCATTCAATGGAATCAGTTACGTGAAGGAAAACTTTAGCATTCCACATGACTAACGTTAGCTGGTTCAACAGCTATAGAGCTATAACTTTTGTGTTGTGTTTGACCAAGTGTGAGCGGTGCATCATCTTTCACGGAATATGTTGCAGAGATCACTCTGGCAAAGTTAACAGCAGCCTACGTCTTTCCTTCAGAAAGCGTTAAGATGTTCACCCGGCCCCGTATCAGTCATCGCAATGAGGGATATTACGAAATGGCACCATAGAATGGCACACTCGTTTGACTCATTTGACCATAAGTATGATTTGGTACTACAAGGCCACATCAGTCGGCGCCGGTTGTTGGTTGTATCGTTTTTCAACACCTCTTGTCTAGCAATGTTTCTATGAAGCTATACTGCCTGATCGGTTACCAGATCTGAGGAAGAGACACTACCTTCTTATTTGAGAAGCACATAAAGAAAGAGCAGTGTTTTGATCAGGGACACTGATCTTTGAGGTGATCACCTTGCAGTAGCCTATTGATTACAGCTATAAGCATACTGGCAACATTGTTATGGACCCTTTCAAGAGAGTTCCATTATCAGCATCATAGTTGGCCCCACAAGACTTCCTTTTTAACATTCCATATGTTATCTTAATGCAGAGGAAGTAGATTGGGGCCCAAATAGAACGTTCAAGCATTGTTTTTGTTTACCTTGTTGAAAGGGTCTATAGTGATTGGGTTGCTGATATGTTGGTGTTTGCTTGGCCATGTGAGATATTTCATAATGCAGGCCTAGTTCTGTTTATTCTGCTCAGACCATGACTGGGATCCAAACTGTTCATTATTTCATCGGTTCTTCATTTATTTGGTAGAATATACAGCTGTGCACACAAACCTAGTAGGCCCCTAGTGCTACTATTTGTGTTGCCTGCTAGTACAGTGAGTTTGCCCTTTTACAGTTCTCTGTGAATATGCATAGATTAAAGTTATACATGTTAGGGCAGACATATGAATGGTCAGTTGCTCCGGAGTGGCATGTTCTTTCAAACCATATTGGCTTTACAAAGAAACACATAAAGAGCAATTAATGGAGGGTAAATTGTAATAATTACATTAGTCTGATCCTATAGAACACACTGATTCAAGAAAGACTATACTTCTTGACAATATAAAAAAATTAATCTCCTTCATTTTACTGCAGTATGCATTCACAGTGCACATGCAACGATTTTTGTCTTGTTTTGTTCACATGCGTTTGTTTTGTTGTGGATCCTTTTTACTTTGTACCTGATGGTAAGATAATGCAAAAAGTCAAGTTGATGTTGATGATGAAAGTTCTGATGTCCAAGGGGTGACAAGTCATCTGCCACTGGTATCTCTCTCTCCCGTTGTTGCTCTGTTTTCCCTTTTTGCACCCAGCTGCATGTGACTGGACCCTAGCAACACATTTCGGGGCCGGTTTCCCCCAGCAGATGGGTGCCTGGGGAGATTAGGATTTTACCCCAATGCTCTTTGATTCCCCCCGATAAATATCTGAAGGATTGGGGAATGTCTGAATCACTAAGAGGGATATCACATGCCGTGCACGGGCCTTGCACTATGTCCTCATTCACTCTTACCACACAACCCAGAACCCCTCTCCACCCCTCCACACACACACACACACCATCTCCACCTCCAGCCCCGTCCATCGGTGCAGCGGCACATGCTCCACGTTCCGAGCGCAGTCTGCAGACCAGCCGGCCCCTCCAAGTCATGGTGAGGGGAGAGTGAGTCACGGGCCACGTGAGCGCCCTTTTCATCAGCCCGTGCGGAGGGGAGACCGGCCCAGCATTGGCACTCACACAAATCGCCACATTATTGTGCTTGTGTTACAGTGGCTCGGAGCCAGGAAGCTTAGAGTGGCATTATGGTGCATACAGTCAGTTCCATATGGGGACAGAAGAGCCGTGTGAATAGGACATGTTTTTGTTTGTTTGTTTGTTTTTTAAAGATTGAAAATCCATACTAACCCTACTTTATGTCTATAAATAGTCGTGTTAGTATTTTACATCCACCACAGTCGTTAATATAGAAAAATCTAGAACAAATTGTGTTTCAGACAGCCACAGTTCACCTACTTGGTTGGTGTCCCTAAATCAACTCAGGGAATGGAATTGATTTCGGGGAAGTGTCTATTGGCCAGTCGGAAAGACTGTCCAGTCGGAAAGCAGTCTGTCTGAAGTTTAGATGGGGAAGTGGAACTAGCCAAATGGAATGAAAATAGTCTTAGCTGGCATCAAATATGTAACTAGTTTATTATGTTTTATTAAATGCTGATTTCATTATATAATAATTGATATTAGTATTCTGTTGAATTTTGTCTTTAGTGTGCATGTATATCAGAGCTGTAGCGATATATCAGTGGAGACTGTTTCTTCAGACAAGTGCTTGTGCTCAAGGGTGATCACAGTTGCTCTGCAGCCATCCCAGATGAGGGTAAATTTCAGGGTCAAAGGTTAAGAAGAGGACTTTTTTTAATCTTAAAGGCGCTCCTCTATGATGCCAAAGTGACTCTGGTGAGAGAGAGAGATAAGTGTGTTTGTGCTCTCGTCTGCTCTGTTTTTAAACATCCCCCTAATCCCCAAAGCATTTAGGAGAACTTTGTGAGCATGTAATTGAACATTCATCCCCCAGTGATTTTAATCGTCTCTTCTCAGTATGTTGTTTTTAAGTAGTGCAATAGTGGCTAAGGTTCAGGAAATGTATCTCTTTTCTCTTTTAGTAAGGCTGCCTAATGGTTTGCTTTATCATCCAGTTAAGCTCATTTACTCTTTTTATGACGTGTTTAGATGTATAGTCATAATTCTGGACTCGTTTGCTTGCTAGACCATACTCTAGTCACTCAACAGTCCTAACAAAAGCTAAATGTAGGGCTCTTTTGCTTTTAGATTGTGTTTAATCCACACTAAACGTTTTGATGTAGCACACCAAGCTTGTGTAAACGGGCACAGGAAAACGTTTGGATTGGTGTGTCCAACTACTGTTAATACCCTGCTTTCAAACCAGGATTTGAAACACACGATGAATGCTTATTATTTAGAAGAAAGACGGGTGCATTAATATCCGTAAGTGATTCATATAATTTGCACAACACTGTCGAGAGCTAATTGCAGCTTTTCACTTGAGAGTTTTTTTTTTTCTTTCTAATTGTAGGACCACAGAGCAATATCACTTCATCCACCTACACAGTACAATGTGTGCCGCCTTGTCAAATCAGATGGGGACAGGGCTATTGTCATATGTTGTATTTAGGTCATGGAGTCCTCTCCATGTTTAGGGGTCCCCTGACATTCGCTAATTAAATCTGGAACATTAGAACATTTGTGAAGACGGTGGGCTGTGTGTGATGCTATTTCAAATATCTTGTCCAAACCCACGCTAAAGTTTGAATAACCTAACTGTTCTTCAGCTCCTTAGACCCCTGCTAATCTATCTAGGTCAGTTCTGTTTTCTCTTTCGCCGAGAAATGGTTTGTATATAGTCCCCTGTGGAGCTCAAGCCCACTGGAACGGGTCCAGCTCTACTCATCTGTAATCAGAGTGAGATTTGAGAAACATTTGGACGAATTGAGAAGGAACTCCTACTAGCCATAGTCTTCCTTCAGCACAGTTTCCAGTGTTCTGTTGAGAGCATGGCTAGTGCCTAAAGAGCATTTGCTACCTCTGCGGCACTTGTTCTCCGTGAACCTAAACCTGTCTCTGCTGCCTTATCAGGACGTGTATCACTCAACAGACATTACTACGCCGCAAGCTATGGAAAATGTCTGTAAAATTGGCTCTGCCAGCTCACACTGCAGGATACTGTATTATAGACTGAATGAATTGCAAATAGATGGAATCACACGTAACACCTGCAAGTGAGTTTGTATCAGTGTGGCGGGAGACTTTAAGACAGTCTGACTCATGCAATCTTTTACATGTTTTCCCCCCTGCACTCTCGGCTCCTCCCACTCCCACTTGTGAGTTTGTGGCTACCGCTGGCATCACCTCCCCTTTGATCTGACTCATCAGTGACCGCAGGAAATGTGTTGCAGTCGCTCTTATCGGTGAAATGAGGCACGTCCAGCAGCTACCCCCACACCCCTGGGCCCAACCAAACCCCCCCCCCCCCCCCCCCCCCTCGGATGAGCCTGGTGATCAGTGTCTCGTCTTGTCTCACCTGTCCTTTCCGCGTCTGCGAAGCCGACGACCGTCAGCTCTTTGTCGAGCGTGAAGGTGCAGCGGTGAGATGGGGGGGGGGGGGGGGGGCGGGGTGGCCGGCTGAGCTGCCATCATTACCTCCACTGCCGCCACTGCTCCTGTCTGCCTCTGGACCGATGAATGTATGAAGTGAGTGTATGAATGGAGGCCGGGAGAATCAAAAGGCCCAGAGTGTCTAATCTTATTGCATCTATACCCCACTGTTCACAGCTCATGCCAGTCAGTGTGAGATAATGCAGACTGCCTGGCATTCTCTGGGCAGCTTCCCTCTTCCCTGTCAGACCTTAGAGCGAGACTTTGGCACACAGACAGAAAGCAACATGATTCTGTGGAATCAAAATGAATCAGCGTCAGTGAGTGTATTGCCTACGTAAACACTCTGTGAGATGTTTATCCTTTGTAACATGTCGTAGATTTAAGGAAACGACACTGTCGGAAAGAGTGCATGCATAATTCAGTAAGAACAGATTGTATTGTTGTAACAGACCTGTTTTGTTGGTATTTAAGAGGTTCTAATGAGGCATGCTGGGTTTTTTTTCCCCAGCTCTCTTTTTTTCTAAGGCATCTGTTCCAGGCCCTGTGCTTTTAACAAGCCCTGGATCGATGTACTTTCAGCAGGCGCTGTGCAGGCCGTGGAGCTTATTGATATTTATTTCCAACCTGGTTTTTTAGGGCTTAAAATGAATTAGCACCTCATCGCATTTGACGTGGTCACCAGACAGTCTTTAGGGCCTGGCAAATGTTGGAGAGGGCATGTCAGCCTGTGGGACATTCATTCCTTTTTTTCCCCTGATGTCCTTGTGTACTGTTTTTGTCCCCTCCTGTGGTCGGTCTCTCGCTCTCTGTGAAATTGTCCGCCTATTTTGGGAGAGACTGGTTGTGGGCTTCCAGTAGGTTTCAGGTTCTTTCTTTTCATCGGTGCATATCCCAGTAACCAAAGACATAAGAGTTGTGTTTTAAAAATACACACACACACACACACACCGTACATAGCCCTTGTCTCATAATGGAAACCTGGCTCTGTTATGCATGTTTCTTACTCTGCCTGAGCCACCCACCCTCCCACCAAAGTGGAGCCCCACCTCGTGATGGCATGGGGGAAGTAAATGAAGCCATGTGTGTGCTTGAGAAAGACGCTAATAGGTGAAAAGTGCGGGAACTGGGAGTGAGAAGCTGAGGCTCTGGCAGAGGCCAGAGTGGGTGGAGGCGAGGCGAGGCTGAGCAAGTGATGGAGGGAGGCCCTCTGGCCGTCCCTCAATTTGGCCGCCCTGCACCGCCGCCGCCGCCGCCGCTGCTGCTATGGTGGTGCAGAGGAGCATTCTGGAAACGCCTCCCAGAAAAAGAAGAAAAAAAGAAAAAGAAAAACATGTGGAACTGATTTAGCATCTCCAGCTGCTCCCTCCAAGGGTGTCTCCACCCTGCTCTCTCTCTCTCTCTCTCTCTCTCTCGCTCTCTCGCTCTCCTTCTGTCTGTCTCTGTCTCTCGCTCTCCCTCTTTCCCTCTTTTTGGCAGAGGGAGACCGTGACCAGGAATAAGTTGAAACAGAAATCTGTCTCTCACACCTCATACCCACACTTAGCCTGGCTGAACAAAGAAGAGGCCTTTTGATAGAGTGGAAGAGTTAGCTGGTTAATTATCGTGGGATTTTCTCAGTGTCGTGTCATGCTTGAAAGCCCCCCCCCCCCCCCCCCCTTTCCACACACACACACACACACACACACACACACACACACACAAAAAGTAAAAAAAAATAGTCCCAGTAGTAGGAGACATCAAACAGAAATGTCCACCATTCATCTCCAAAGGGCAGCTCAGCCTAAATGTGAGTGGTCAGGGTGGCTTTGAAGACTGAGCACCAAATGCTTAGCAGGCTTTTTGTTGGCTTTTTACCGCTGTCTCTGTACTGGCGTGGAGGAGCTCTTATCATGTCCACCGCATTCCCATATATTTAGAAAGCCTTCAGCGTGGCCTATATTCGCTAGGGGGAACCAGTCATAAACCAGTAGCCCAGAGATAGAGATGTCATTGGCCTCGCCTCAGTCAGGACAAAAATAAACCATTGATTACTACTCTAACAAAATGGGACAAACTAAATGACTCTGTGTGGATCATTATGGCTACTAGTATCTACACAAACACAGGCAATTAGTTGTCATTAATGATTGCCTATTTACTAGAGAGCTTTCAGTCATTATGAGTGAATGTTTTGGGAGTATGCTGTCATCTTTTCCTCTGTGAAGCCTACACTGTTTTCCTAGCAGAAAAGGTCAGCTGTGTTTCTGATTGAGAATGCTTCTGAATAATGGAAATGAAGCTTGTTTTTCTAGGTTGTTGTTGATGGCTGATGACCACACATGTAGTGTCTGTGAACTGTGGAGCACAAAGGCTTCAGGGGACTCCAAGAAAAAGCAACTTAGCTCTGAAGTTGAATAGGCTTGAGTGAAGCCATCAGGTGTGTGTGTGTGTGTGTGTGTGTGTGTGTGTGTGTGTGTGTGTGTGTGTGTGTGTGTAGACAAGGTTGTGCAGCTGCACGGAACCTCTATTGATGTTTCAGGCCTGCCCAGAGCTAAACTTATTTTCAGTACACTGTGGTTAATGCTTACTCTACTTACTTAATACCTACATTACTAAAACTGTGACCTGAACCTATTTACAGTACACTGTGGTTAATGTTTACACTTCTTACTTAATGCCTGCATTGTACTAAACTTATTTTCAGTACCTGTACATTCTAGTTAATGTTTACTCTACCTACTTAATATACATTGTGATACTCACAATTCTTTATTATACTAAGTACTTCATGCTCAATGCATTACAGCAAACTATGTGAACGTGTGGTTTCAATTCTAATGTCATAGCTCCTATTGTTTCTGGTGTACTTACAGTCCCCCTTCTACTATTGTCTTGTCAGCTGTTCAATGATGATCAAAAGATGTCTTTACACAAACACATCCCCACGAGCAAGAATCACTCAGATCTCAAGGAACATAATATTTCCTTGCCTGTTTGCCCTTGACTCATTTCAGTCCTTTTTTACCATTATTATTTTGTTATTGTGCAGAATATGTAATGTGTATGAATAAATGTCAGCTGTGCTATATGTTCTATGATTGCATTTCTCTGAGCTTCTCTCTTCTTGTCCTTGAGAGGTGTCTTTGACAGTCAACTCATGCCGTGAGTAATGCTGCCGTGTGTGTCTGTGTCTAATCGGTATTCAACACCTCGCGTAGTGCCTGGCCTTAGAACTGAGGCACACACACAGCTGAGAGTGAGAGCGAGTGTTCCAGAAGACAAGTCGGATGGCTCTGTTAGCCGTGAAGAAGTCCTGCCACCGCTGCCACCGCCACCACCGCTCGTAATCCGCAGCTCCCTGGACAGGCAAATTGATGAGAAATTGCAAATGCAAATGGACCAATTTGACTGTAAAAATTCATCGAAAGGAAAACTGACTGAGAAATCATTGCGCTGTCAGACCCAGCCATATTGAGTGTAATTGCGTAAATTGTGCTGTGTTCTCTAAACTAAGTTATGCTAATGTATTTCAGTGCAGATTTGTATTTGTCACGTTTGCCTTACCTCCGAACGTGAGTCAGACTTCATGCAAGGGTGCGCATAATATAGAGCACAGATATGGTAACTATGGCAACACGCTGACGGACACATCCCCCCCCCCCCCCCCCCCATCAAACATTCCTGCACTGTGTTTATTTACACTCCAGCGGGATGTTTTTCTTGGCTTTGAGAGAATAACCTCTGATGCGGCCCCAAGAATTAGATCATATGCTGTCAAAATCCTGTGAGGTAATTGTTGTTATACAGGGGAAATCCATAGTATGGCCAGGAAGTTTTCAAAGCTGTGCAGACTGGAAGAGGCTTGTATTGGAATGAAGGAACAGGTTTTGTCATGAAGGAGTTGTATGCTTCTCGTTGATGGGCTACCTTCTCACTTATCGTTATCACATTCATCTCCTTGTCGTGTCTCTACTGAGTTGAGATAGTGGTGTTAGGCTCTTGATGCTGATGCTGATGTTTACCTTGATCATTTTAGGTAGTGTCTATACAGGCCTTAAAGGAGAATTCCGGTGATTTTTCACATAGATCTCTGTTTCTCGAGGTCACCGAGTACTGTCGGTACAAAGAAAAACGAAAATAATCGAATCTACCTAGCTCAAGTTGCTGCAACCAACAACTAGAGTGGCCAGGCAGCTACAGTGCTACACTCTGGGGCATGAGCCCCCATGTGATGTTATGTTATGTTAGGTGGTTGTGTGCAGTCATCGATCATCATGGGACCCAACCCCCAGAAATGTCCTCAGTTATCTCTTCCCTGTGGAGAGATAGGGTCAGGGCTGCACTGGAGGAAGTGGTGACTCCTGTCTTATCTCTCTAGAGTTTCTTTGTTTGGCTTCTTCTTGTTCTTGTGACGCAACCATCTGACCTTTTTAGGCAAATTGTTTTGCTCAGCCGGCAGATGACCAACCAGAAATCAGTCATTTGGAAAAGTTTGGGTATATATATTTTGCATATTTACACTTTCCAATGAGAGAGCTCCTCTCATATTTGAGAGTATTTTTAGCATGAGGCTAGTCTTGCTCTGTTGATTAACCCAAGTTACTATACTATACTATACAGCTTTGTTATTGTTTTGTTGAAGCACTGCATAAGATATTTTTCATCCACTATTTGGGACAGGGAAGGGTGATCACGCTCTGAAAGTGTAGGATGGAAATTAATCATGTGTGGTTATACTGAGCTGCTCTTAAGTTGTCACCAGCCAAAGTGGCTTGGTGTTTTGGGGATGAAGTGTAGGATGCCATGTGGTGTTGTAGTCGGTGATAAATGCAGAGAGAGAGAGAGAAAGAGAGAGAGAGAGAGAATCTGGTCAGGGTTGCTGGATAGCATAACTAAAGAGACTTCTTAGGCACACTTAGTTTGAACAAAACACTGATTACTGTACAGCTATTGTACATGGCTGAAGGACTCTAATCCGGCTGGTGCCTGTATGAGTCTGCCATTTTGTCAACACGTTTAGCTCCATAGACACATTTACCAACCCTCCTCAGCACTTACTGCTGCTGCCAAATCCACATGATTGTGCTAAATTGGTTGAAATGCATTTTTGAAGCTTCCTTCTGATTTTGTTTCAATAGTCCAGATTTACCCATGTTGCCATGGCAAACGGCCTATCCAGGAGCAGGAGGGAGGGCAGATGGAAAAGCCCAAACAGCGCAAATCACTGTCTCATTCACGAGGCCGGGGAGAGGGAGGAGAGGCTAGAGGCGCTTTCATGTGATCATTTTCTTGAGTTCAGCTTGAGTGTGTGTGTGTGTGTGTGTGTGTGTGTGTGTGTGTGTGTGTGTGTGTGTGTGTGTGTGTGTGTGTGTCTGCGTGTGTGTGTGTGTGTCTGCGTGCATGTGCACACACTGCACACACGCAGTCTGTAGCCTGGTGTCTGCCATGTCACAAAGGCCTCGCATTCTCTAATTGCATCTGTCAGCCGTTGCCCTCTGAAAGTAGTGGTCTGCAATAAAGGAGCCTATTTTGTGAGCGATGATCTACTATGTAGAATTAACACTGAGATGCAATTAGTGTCATGGGTTGAAAAAGATTTTTATGAGAGTGTGTGAAATGAAAATGTGCCCATTAAATTCTATGTGTGGTAATATGTGGCAGTCATTTTACACTATACCCTTCAACAGTTATTTGGTTTTCAGCTGTGTGCTTATGTGTATTCAGTCTATACAACTATACAAAGTTTTCTGTGCAAACACAAGCTATTGTAGGCTCCAGCTTTCAAGTGGCTTTCTGTATTTGTTCAGTACACAGGCAACTTCATATTATCAGCCATTCTGCCTGATATATAGCGCTTGCACTATCAAACATGATTGCCTCTTATTTGCTTTGCCAGGAAGTGTTTTCTAGAATGCCGTTACAAAAATGATTTACCTTAAACACACTGTCTTATGTTTTGTGTTATGTTGTGTATGTTAGGTGTTCCATATGTAATGGTTGTACACAATGCACAGTGTTTGCAGTGTACTACATTTTCCTGACTTCCCCCTCCTCTCCCTCACTTGTGTGGGTACCTCACACATACTCAATACAACTGCTCTGTTGTGGGCAGAGGTGCACATTGGGATGCAGGGCTTGTTTAATTGAGCAGCTCTGTGGGGCTGGCCCCTTGAGTTCAACAGAGAGTTTGAGAGGCTTTTCTCATCAATCAGGACACCTTTCAAGGTGGTAGCAGGGATTCAACCAGGGGCCAGTGTGGAGTGGAAGCCTGGCTGAGATCCATGGCAACATTTATTTCTGTTAACTGTTTACTGTGTTAACAGTGTTTACTGTGTCTGGCCTATATATTATCTAATGTTCCAGTATGTCTGGTCAGTTAAAATAAACAGTTTCTCCTTATGCTTCTTGAATTTAGACAGGGTGAACTGCCAGCTTGAATTTGCTCTGCAGATCCGTCTGGCAATGCCTCAATTCACTGCGATCTCCAAAATCACAGAAGACCCAGCAGGAACTGATCACAATCGCTTATCCGGCATGGGATGAGCTTGTTCTTACTTAGACAGGGGAGTATGGTTAGGAGTGCTGTTGAACACAACCGATGGCTGGTATCAGTATTTAACAACACCAACTTGTATCTTCCTTAGAATCGAGTGAACAACTGTATTTAAAGCCTTTGATTACAAAAAAGATGTGTTTGCTGTACGGTTGATAAGAGTTTAATGTGCCAAACAAAGCATTCCCAGACCCCTTCTCAATCTTGACTGATTTACTTACTTCCATTGATAGCAATGGTACGTGAGAGAGCAATCCCAGCTAATTTGATTTACATACAAAATCTGACAGTAACCATAATATTCATAGGCCTATATGGTGATTACAGCTTCTCAGAGAATTGCTATCCACCAAAGGGAGCAACTTGATCTACAAATAAACAGAAGGATAAGCCTTTTAGCAATTTGGAATTGTTTTGGTTTGGAGATTTGCTTTGAGCCTACTATTCCTACCACATTTTTTTTTATCACAAAACTACGTTGTGGCTTAGCCTAGCATTATGCAAAACCGCAAACTTTTTAATATATTTCATTCTTCAAAAAGATGCAATTTGCAGATATCCCACAATTTCATCCTCTTTTTTGAAAATATAAAAGGAGGCATGCTGAGTTTAAATACAATGCAGCATCCAAGAAGCTCAAGGGAGTCGTACTGTCCCATCTATACTCTACGCTTCTGCCACCACAGCGTGGCATGTGATTATGGGCCCCATATGTAAGAGAAAGCCCAGAGTATTTTTGCTCTCTCTCCTCTGTGGAACATGCAGAGAGCTACTCTTAGAAATGCTTTTCCAACACGGTCATTTGCATCCACACTTGCATCCACCACGCCCCTACACGATCTCTCGAAAGGGCCAGGCATTTGCATATCTCAATCTGTCTTTTAAAGAATGAGAGAAAGAGAGAGAGGGTGGGGGGGGGGGGGGGGAGAAGCTGTTGAGGATTTGATTGTGGTCTGTCTGTTACGCAGCTTTTGGGATGACAGTTCGACTTTAAGATGGGATTCATTTCCTAAGTGCGGCAGCCCTAAAGCTTTTCAAATGGGTTTCTGGGGCCTTATCCTTCTGTCCCTCCTCCCTCCTCAATCTCTCCTCTCCTCCTTTAATGAACTCATTTAGCATTGTGCTTATCTGGAGCCTGCTCAGTCTGTCCCCCTGCTTCGTTTCATCAATCACACTAAGACTCCCCCGACCACAAATTAAGAAGGTGGTGGCAGAATGCATGGATTTACAGGCCTCTCCTACTTTGCAACAATGGCTGCCTAACTCTTTGCATTCAGAGCAGAGTCACTTATGTAATCTCCACCCAGTCCTGACAGAAATATCGCTCGAGTGTGTAATGGTTTATCAGAGTGCTGCTACAGTCACCCTGCGTTTTAGCACAGTAACCACAACTAAATGGTGCTACTTGCTGTGCTACATAAAAGAGCATGGTTGGCTGAACTGTGAGCTGTAAAGAATTATTCCCCCAAACAGTGTTGTCACATAAACCTCAGCTGCTCGGTGAGTGGACAGGGGGTCAATCTGATGCCACACCTGCTCTCTGGCTCGTCTCAAAGGTAAACACATGGGTATGGTTGCACTGCGGGAACTCTGTGTGTGTGTGTGTGTGTAGTGTGTGTGTTTTCAGGGTCAGGCAGGTGGATGTCTCGAGGAACGGCCCCCCTGCCGGTTGAGATGGAATTGCGGGGGTACGGGGTGGGGGGGTGGGGGGTTGGGTGGTGTTGGGTGGTGTTGGTTAGCTGCCCCTTGGGGGGTCCGTGGAATCTCCAGGCTGAGGAGAGGCGGCAGCTGGGAGCTCCAAATGTGGGCAGACCCCTGACCTTGCCTTCTGGTGTGCACCCATAGGATTAAAAGCCCCCTCTGGACCACCGTGGACCCCACTGGCAGAGCACTGTCCACGCCACTGAAATGCCCCATTGGGCACTGTGCCACCCTTTGGTTGGCTACAAGAGGACGCATTCTCACCTTCTGTGGGCACGGATTGGTCTTAATGCCCTGGTAGATGCCGCAAGGTGGATTGGTGAAGAGTGTTGTTGAGGCTGTGCTTTAGAACAATGGCTATTTCACTGGCTATTTAATGAAGACGACTGAGTTGTGTTGCTTTTTTGAGAAAATTATTAACAAAAGGCGTTTTACAGTATTTTACAGGAAATGACCTTCGACAGTAGGGAGAGGAACGGGTAGATAAATTTATTTCATCCTCGAGGGCGTGTTTTGTTGGAGTTTGCTAACAATTTGAAAGTAATAGAAGGGAAGAAAGGGAACCATAATGGCTGTTTTATATCAACAAGGGCATGCTAGGGGCTTGAGGGAGATTTCTCCATTAGCTTATGATGCTTTTGTTGAAGGTTGGGCTGACATTAACAGCAATATTCAGGCAGCCACTCATGCAGTGCTTCTCTCCCTCTCGCTCTGTCTCTGTCTGTCTCCCTCTCTCGCTCGCTCATGTGACCGTTTCAACATTATTTAACAGGCCTGTAATGCATGTTAGCTGGAGAGATAATGTTGTCTGTATAAGGGCAAACTGTGTGGGGAAATGGCTCCTAAATAAGAGAGCAATCAAGTGTCGGGTCATCGTTGCCTCTGAGGTACCCTAGTGCAAGAGAGAAAGAGAGTGTGAGAGATAGATGCAGAAGGAGGGAGAGAGAGGTGGAAGAGAGTGAGAGAGAGAGAAAGAAAGCGGAAAGCAGAAAAATGGAGCATCTCCACAGAGTGTGTGGGAGTGGCAGACATGTCCCTTGTGTCTCCCCTTGACGACGACGATGATGAGGTGGACGGTGGCGGGCGACGACACTCTTCTTGCTGCTAAGTGACACATTTTCACAGGCTGCTATTATGAGCTGCCTTGTGGTGGGCATAATGAGGTAGTCATTATGAATGAGGCTACAGCTCACCAGGCACATGGGGCTAAATTAAAACACCAGCCAATTTGATTGAAGTCGTTGAAAGGCAATGCCGTTGACTGCTACAGTCTGATCCTGAAAGTCAGACTAGTCTTCGCCCTCTCTTCACGATATTACCCCCAACATACTAAAGAGGGAACAGAAAGGGCATGCCATGGTGTGCAGCAGTGGTCAACGTCAGTGGTTTGCCTCTGTTTCATGCCCTCTGCTGTAGCCTTGTTGTCTTTGAGTGGGCAGCTGATCTTTAGTGTCCTCTTCTAGCCATAGAGGACATGCAAACGACTCATACACGTTCATAAACACTGTCTGTGAGTGTCATGCCTTTCTTCAGGGTGACCGTGGCAACGGTAAGTGCAGTGGGTGCTGGTCCGTTACATTCCCTCTGTGCTGCTGCTAAAGGATTCATTCTCCCCTGACAGGCAGACGGCGTCTGGCGCACGCTCAAGAACATCCGTCTCTCTTCTAGCACTTAGGTTTCAGCATTCCCTGTTTGAATGGCAGCCGCTGTAGAGCAGAATCCATACATACTTATTTTCACGAGAAATTCATTCACTTGTATGACAACACAAAAATCACGTTGCTGCTGTTTTAAGAGGTATCGGAGAACCCCAACCATTTTTGGACCACCGGACCACCAGGCCTGGAGGCAGGTGTGTGTTGGCACAAGGCGCCTGCTGTTTTAAAACACGCCGCCTGCTCTCTCTGCGCAGCGGCCTTACCGATAAACACACACACGCAGCGGCTCAATGGGCCTCAGTGTAACCTCCGCACTGTGCTTTGTGTCGGACATATGAGCTCAACCAGGGCCCCTTGACAAGCACAGCCATTCAAACGCCTCGGTGACTCATTCACCCTCTCGCCACTTGGACCGTACACAGGACCCCAAGTGGTGACTGAGTGGACCAGAGTGCCATGGCTATTTTTATGCCCTGCCTGCGTAACTGGATCAAGGCTCTCTGTCATTTAAAAATATACCTAGAGCCTCGAGCCTGCAGCTGTCAATCAGTAGGGCTGGACCACCTTCTGTTTCCAGCGATACTCCCTCTCAACTCTGGGCCTCTTTTAGCCTGGCTGTGGTGTAGCATGTTGCTAACAATGCTAAGTTTCAAGGGGTAGCATTCTGCTAACAATGTCAAGTTTCAAGGGTCCATTTAGTGTACTTACTGATAGAAATATCACTTATTATTATCAGCTTTAAGTATAATCAATTACCAGATGACTTAAATGTAATTTTTTCATGTGATGACTGCTTGCAGTCACAATTGTGTTATTTAACCTGCCCATGGGATGTCCTACTTCCCTCTTTTTTAGCACATGAAGTGAAGCTGTAAGAACATGGACGGATTATGAACTTTCAGAACATTTTTTATTTGTTTGATGTGATTTCCTGTATTCTGGTGCATATTGGGGATGGCCAATACTAAATTCAATCAGATTCATAGCCTACATCCTGATGTGTTGATATTGAGGCAATGATTCCATGCAAAGGCTTGGGCTTCAGGGCCCCCTGACCCCTTGGGCCCCTGGGCCTAGGCCCGTGCAGTAATCCATCCCTGTGTAAGAATGAGGAAGATGATGGCATTAATAAGTAAAAATGCTGTGAGTGCAGTGCCTCTGATAGGTAGGTTCTGGGAAGACTCCTCAGACCTGCAGACATCAGCTTGCTTTTTTGTTGCTGAGCTCCTATCACACACACACGCACAGACTGAGCTTGCGAGAGCAGCTTACTGTGTTGGCAGGGGACCAAGCCTTATCTCCTCACCACATCGAAAAGGACGTTTTATCGTCTGCTTCTGTGTACAAACTTTAGTGCCAGACCAAAAGCTCCCAACACCAAATTCCGTCTGTAGCACGAGTCTTCCATCCAAGCTTACAGGCGGTTCTTTGATATTTGAGCACGAGGCGAGAAAAGAATTGTTTTCAGGCAAATCCTTGTGTATGCATGCCTGTTATCTTGTTTTGGAGAATTGTTTGTTGGATGACTTCAAAAACATTCTGTTAGGCGCTGATAGTCTGCTTTAACTCGTGAGAGCGTGAGAGCTACCAGTTTAGGTATTGGCTAAGCATCAGAAAGTTACACAAACAACACTGCTGACTTTCTTTGCATATTTCAGGGTTTTGCTTGGGGGTGATGGTAGATACAAGGTTGTTTTAAAAAAGAATTCTGGCGATTTTTCACTTAGATCTCTTTCGCAGGGTCACCCAAGTAGACTACTGTCGGTAAGGGGGGGGGGGGGGGGGGGAATGAAAACAATCGGTTTTACCTAGCTTGAGTTGCTGCAACCAACAGCTAAAGCTACCAGGCAGCTAGTGCTACACTCTGTGTAACACTGTAGATGCATCCAGTGTTCCTCTGGTGTTTGTTACTCAAGCTTCCATGCTTGCTTGAATCTATCTGGGCTTAGAGCATGTGATTCAAGCCCATCAGTGGCCATCAGTAACATTTAATAGTTGGGCAGATGGCATTGGCACATGCGATCTGATGGACCTGCTGTCAGTTCACACCTGCTGAGAGTGACTTATGGTCTGCTTTTACCTCCGATGAGTGCGGAGGACTAGCAGAACTGACTCAGCATGTTAGAGGACCGGTGTCCAGCCTTGTGGGTACCCACTTAAAGTGACCGTCCTAGGGTGGAGGAGATGGGGGTATGGGAGGGACTAGTGTCCACACGGGCGAGCTGTGATGCAGCATGGCATGAGCAGGTGCGTTTCAGCCACGTGCGTCATGCTGCCTTTTGTCGTCACACTGACACGAGTTGGCTCCTCAACTCTCATCATCGCGTGAGTAAAGACCTGGCATGGTGTCTCTCTCTCTTCCTTTCCCTTCCCTCTCCCTCTCTCCCTCTCTCCCTCTCTCCCTCTCTCCTTCTCTCCTTAACGCCCGAGAGAGAGAGCCTTTGTCATCAAGTCACGGCGGATGTCACCCCTGTGCCAGGGCTTAATGAGCCGTGGGCTATCCAGCAGCTGGCATCGGTCGCTTCGTATATCTCTGTGAAGCTTAGCTTAGCTGACTCACAACGAATGTGACTCTCCAGTGGCTAAAAGCACATCTCTTTCTCGGCTGTTGCTGTTAGTTATTAGCATTCCAAAGACATAATCTAAGATCATATGATTTGCGATAAGTCACTGTAGAGAAAACAAGACTTGGCACCAAGCTGAACAGGTACTGAACTTGTAACTTGGCAAATGTTGCACTTTACGCAAAAAATGGCAATCTCTGAACTCAACTGAAAAAAAGGTATTTCCAGCAGATTTCCAGCAAGGGGCAGAAAAAATATGTGGTGCAGCAGTGAGTGTGACTGGTACAGACACAAGTGTACACTTTTTCACTTCCGAATCCCAGGCTGAATTTCTAATTATTTGTCCTATGGCATGTCCTGAGGGGATTGAGGCTGTATGCTGACAGTCTGTCTCCTTCATCAGTCACAGGAGTCAAGAAGGATGCTTACTTTCCCATGCTCTCTAGGGTGCAAAAGTAGTTGCATTAATGGCAGAAGGAACTCTCTTTTTAGAAGCAGAGCTGTCTGTAGAAGTAAGGCTTCGGCACAGTTTCTTCTAGAACCCTCTGTGACCGTATCAGTGAAACTTTTGAATGGATGTGACATGTCTGTCTTCTGTCTTACGTCTCATGAAGAGAGAGGACTGTTGGATTTGGGATTGTTATGGCTAATACATCCTTGGAATTTAGAGAATTACCAGAAAATTACGTTCAACAGGAACACAAATAACAGTTGTTAGTAAATTTGTTGTTAGTTGCCAGTTGTTAGTAAATTTGGTTATGATCAAAGGCGGCCATGATATAATGTGAAGATACAACCATTTACGTTTACATTTATTTAACCAACACTTGTTCCCCTGGTAAGAAACCTATAACATAAGTTGAAAGCCCTAGAATTAAACAAAAATATATTGACCTTAGATAACAGATCATAGATGCATGTAGCTATATATTAGCAAAACCTATGTTCAGTTCAGGGAACTGCTCATTTCTATGCACATGTTTTAGATTTAGCCTGAGGCTCTAGTATTGTGTGTGTGTGTGTGTGTGTGTGTGTGTGTGTGTGTGTGTGTGTGTGTGTGTGTGTGTGTGTATTTGTGTGTGTGTGTGCTTGTCCGTGTGTGAGCATAGTGTTTGTGTCAGCACTTCAGATAAGAGTTTGTACTTCTCAGCAGGGACATTGTAGTTCATCACACATGCACAGCCCACAGGCATGTAAGAACAAACCCACAGCTGCCTTTGTGCCTTGCTGTCGCGCGCATGCAGGGAAATAGCAGGTGAGTCCTCTTTGCCTAAAGGCCTTGTGTTACTGGCCCAAACGTTTTCCAATCGCCTGACCAGTCGTGTAGGAGTAGCAAAGGGTCGGGCCAGAGGTCGTCGTGTGTCGCTTACGGGCAATGAAAGCAGAACAGAGCACAGTGGGTAGACGAGGGCTTTGAAACGGTGAGGTCAGCAGAACCGTGTGTTGGCACAGAGAAGGGCTTGTCCTTTGACCAAAATGAATGCATAGCCTGTTGAACCGTCCATTTCTGCCTCTGTGGAGTTGCAAAGTCTCCGCAGCTGGAATGTACAAGACGCTGGGCTGCGTAGATAACGGCTAGTCAAATAAGGACACAGTAAGACGCTTGCTCACCATGAGTCTCGCTGTGTGTCTTTTTCTCTTAGCGTCGTCTACTTATCATCTTTCTTTCTTGTCCTCTAGCCCTCTTACTCTCCCTCTGTGTCTCTCCCTCCACCTCCCGTCTACCTCACTGTCTCTCTCTGTTGAATTCAAACACTGACATAGCCGGCGGAAAATGGCTGTGTTGAATAATAATGGTGCGAAGAGGGAGGACATTGGGGTCTCTAATTAAAAAGATTGAAAAGCCTCCTCCACCCTTTGTGCTTTACACCTTCAGTCATCCTCTCACGTCTGATGATGGATTGATTGAATTAATGTGCAGGTTTTTAATCTGTCTCTGACGGCTTGTCAGAGATGGCTGTCAGAGCGCTGTCTTTTACGCGCGTCCTTTAGCTGACTCTGCGTTCGGTTTGTACATCGCACTATGTTTGTAAGAGGGCCTTTACTTTCTTGTCACAGTGACATTGTGGAGGCCATAATGCCACCAACTTTTGGGGGTTGCAGGCTTGGCTGATTCAGCTACTAAGGCTTAGGCTTTCGGAGGTAGTGATGGATTTGTGTCTGTATTTGTGTCTTAGTGCTTTCCGAAGGCTTTGGTGACAGGCCAACACCATGGGCTGTCACCACCGCAGCATGCCACCACTTTAGCAAAGTCCCCAATGGCTTTTCAGCATGGACCATTTTGTCCCAAAATAGGGTATGGCGTAATTGCAAAAAATCATTAGGGCATTTGAATTTTAATTGCATATTTGCCTGGAAGTGGTTAACCGGTGTTTAGTGCTTTTAATAGATTACAAGAGAAGTTAGAATGAAATGGAAGATGACATGTAAATGGTTGCCATAAATAGTGTGGTTGCCTGGTGACAGACCGGTCGTTGAATTCCAGCGCAAACAGATGACCGAGTGGCCCAAGCCGAGCGTGTATTGGCTGTGCCTGTCCGCTGTTTGAGTGACGTGATTGGCTAATGCATCTCTCCATAACCCATCTAACCAATTAGCATCTAATTACCGGCTTATGGATGTTACTGTATTACTTGGTAAACGTGGTCATCATGAAACATGTAGCTCACATGCTGTTGATAGCACAACCAGATAATTGCACGTCTGTTGAACTTTCCTTTTTGTGTGCAGATATTTTTTATTCCTCATGGGCTTTGTGCCAAAGCAGCCAAACACATCCTTGGTAATAGCTGAATATTTCTTCTCTTCATCTGGCTCGTCTCAATTTCCCGCCGTTTGAAGTGAACACTTGCCTGGGATGGCGCAGCACAGTAGGGGAGACGAGTCTGAAAAAGACCACTGACTGGAGGGATAAATTAGACTGAGGAATGTGATTTCTTCTTTTTCTGTCTTTTTTTCCTCCCCCCTTTTTTTTTTAGTCACTGTTGTTTGATGGAATCCTCCACAGGATGGGCGGCACAGGAGGAGGAATCTGATTGATGCGTGTTGTTGCCGTTTGTTAAATGGCCCTGTCTAAAATACTAAAATAGAACAGTCTCCCTCGGAATGAGCAGAGACACACTGAGACACAGGCCGCGCAGATGGTTCAGTTAAAAGCCTTTGCACCCTTGGCTTTAGCCGAGGCTAGCGCTAAATATTTAACTGTCTTCTTTTCATAGACCCTGGTAAAGGGTCTGTGTGCCCAGTACGCAACAGTGCCCGTGATATTTTAAGACCTGTAAGGCTCTCTCTCTTCAGGTGGACGTCACACGTGTCATGGGCCTGCTTCAGGGGATCATTGATGTGGTTTCAAGATTTTGGGTTTTTGTGGCTGCATCTCAGAACAAAGGCTTTGGGCTAATAATATACACTGTGTGATGATTGCGTAACATATCACTAAAATATATTAATAGGGTTTTGGTAATGAGCACCCTTTTGTGTGTTTTTAAATAGCGTGAAGGGTCTACTGTGTCCATACCCCTGTCAACTGTGCTAGTGTATTTGTGTTTTTGTGGGAGAGATGTCCCATGGGAATATGTGACTCACAAAAATTAAATTTAAACCCATGTGTAGTGCAGACTAGAGCACTGCTCTGCCACACTTAGTGCAAATAATAGAATCACCCCAGGATGGCTCTTTGCTTTTAGATGTTGTAGTAGACCATTTTCATTTTAGACTGAAGTTGGATAAACACAATGCCTGTTTTATGTACAAAAGAGCCAGCTGTTGTTCATTTTATATCTGAGACTTCTGATATTTACTGCCTTAATAGTCAGTCACAATATTTCTGATCATTATCCACTATGCTCATTAGTCAACAAAACACAGAACAGCTTAACACAACAGCCTAAGAAGAGCATTACAACAAGGTCCAGTTGCATCATCTTTTCTTACACCATACTCTATGTGCTTTGTAACCTGAACACGACCATTACTCTGTCTCTGAAATGTGGAGTCAGACGGAGTTTCCACATCATTCTCTGTGGTCCACTCCATCTTTCACCTGCTCTGTGGTGTTCAGCTGACATGCCGGAAACTCCCTCTCCGAGTCGACACCGAGCTTCTCTGAGCCTCTTATTGGTTAACGCCTCTGGCTCAGTAAGAAGCATCAGAGGGGACTTTCTCTGGAGGGTTGCTGAGGCGGTGCAGTGAGCCTGGCTTACTGACTGTAGGGAGGAGTGTCAGTGTGCAGCTCTGCCTCTGAGCACATTACAGACAGAATCAATGGTATAAAATATGCTCTGTAGCCTTAGGCATTGTAACAATTCTAATGCCTTGAATATATGTGCCCTTGTTCGGCAATGCACTGTAGCTTTGAGATTTATAACAATAACGGGCTTGAACATCATGAGCTTGTGCACGGAAACATTCTAAGTCTACTTTAGCGTATATGGCCTATCACATCTCTGCCATGAACAGACTCAGACACTGTGCTGTGGAAGAACCTAGAACTTTATATGCTGAGCCCTGCTATTTATTAGCCATTTTTAAATATAAATGAAGTCTGCCTCGCCCACTCAACTTAAAACAAGGATTCAGTTTATAGACCTGTTGCAAGGTAGCATTGTGGTGAATATAGCTGCAGGAGTGGGGGCTGGAATTGGTGGGTGGAGTTTATTTTCTTCCCGGCGGCCAAAAAAAGCTGCCCCATGCCATCTAAAGCCAGTGTTAGTTGTCACGCCACTGCTTGCCCATCAATCAGTGCCCCTGTTGTCTTAATGGCCGTGTTCATGGCTTCACAGATAGATCCCCCTCTCTCTCAGAGGGAGCTCACAGCGGCTTCCTTGTCTAGGGGCTCGGTGAAAATGCTGGTGGGTGTGTTTTGAAAGGGAGCCACGGACGGTAGCCGGGACCTCCCACCCACACGGGCAGAAAGAGCCTCTCTGCTTCCTACCTGCCGGCCTGCTTGCTTGCCTGCCTGCCGGTGGCACGTCATATTTTCCACCGTGGGCTCGGGCCAGAAGGGCCGCCGCGCTCAACAGGGCTCCTTTCATTACAGTCAGGGCGAGCGGGCAGGCACAGGGAGAGAGTGAGCCCGAGAGAGAGAGAGAAGGCGGCTGATCCTCACCAGTTAACGCTGTACAGTGGAGGCATGAACGAGAGGGCTGCTACAAACCATGAACTATTTTGCCTGGGCTCTTTTTGTTTGTCACCATATAGTCTTGAAATCAGATAGATTCTCAGAATCGTCTCAAGATTGATGTTGGGGTTGGAATATTGAATAGGACACCAGTGGCTCGTCTTGACAAGACGCTGCACATTTCTGTGTATTCTCTCCTCTCTGAAACACAATAAGACTTTAGGGGCTTCGTAATGAGCTTACAGCCCATGTAAAACACCTATTAAGGTCCTCTTGGGGTTTAGCTTCTCAAACTGCACATCCTCCATCCTACTCACTCACTCTGTCTCTCTCTCCCTCCCTCTCTCTCTCCCCCCTCTCTCATTCTCTCGCTCTCTCATCTCCGGCCTGGAAACTCTGGTGGGCTGCAGAAAGCTATATGAGGCCCCAGACTACAAATTGCCCTCATGCATATTTAACGCTGACGTGAGCCGCCTGCTTGTCTGATGATTAATGGCCTTGAGGAGAGCAAGAGGCTCTCGCTCTGGGAGCGTATGACGGACAGGACGAACAACGTCTCATCTCCTTGCCCCCGGGTCCGGCGAGGGGCCTCAAGCTAGAAGACCAAGGGCTTCATCACACACTCAAACGAAGTCCAATGTTGGCAGGGCCGCCACGTGAGATGTAATTCACTAATTGTACCTGCTGGTCTGTGTTTGTGCTGATCCAAGGACAGATAGTGAGGATTTGGATGCTCATTGTTTATTATTATTTATATATAATTTTTTGCGGAAACTCATTTCCATTTCAAAGAGCTTTAATTACAAAGTTCCCTCCCCTGGCTCTTCGGTGGGTACTCAGCAAGTGAAGTGGCCTGCAGCCATAACTGGTTGACCACAAAATGCCTTGCCTGTGGGGCTGGCTGCTGAGAGATCCACGTCCTTGGCGCCCTGCCATCACGTTGAACTGATAAATCTCAGCTCGAAGTAACCGTGTTAGGCCAGTATTGATGGTATGATCGAAGTTCATCAAGGGTGTATGTTAGCGTTTATTGAAGTTCACATAGTGTTCGAGGCATCACAGTGTTTAGCAGTCATGCAGCATGCTAACGTTGGCTGTGTATGTACTTAAGATAAAGTGACTTATCTGTGCAGAGTTTACTCTAATTACCTAATCCCACTGAATCTAGCTGCTTGGCTGGGTAAGCAGGGGCTTTGCCTGGTTCACATGACAGCTTTTCCCTCTCTGCTACCGTCTGATGTGATAGTGGGCAAGTGGAGCTGCTCTACAGTCTTACGTTATGTGTCAGTTTCTTAGAGAGATGCTTGGTCTTTCTGTCAGTCCCAATTGGGTCTTGGGTCTATTTACTGTCTAGACTTACCTTCACAGGTTTATGTGCTGCTCATGCATAGTGCATTGTGAAGATTGAAGCATAATGATTATAGGGCTATTGCACTGTATAAGGAAAGTGAGGCTTTTCAACATATTTTTAAATGTGAATGTACAATGAATGCAAATTATTATAAAATAGGGCTATTGCAGTGCATAAGGAAACTAAGGCTGTTTAGAGTATTTTAAAATGTGAAAATATGAAATGAAGGCAAATTATTATAAAATGTGTTAAAAGTGTTTTGATGCATTTATTTAGTTTGAAAGCATTGCTACGATTGCTGGAATAAAATGTGAATGCGACTTGCTCTGTGTACCATTTTCATTAAGATGCTCTTTATGAGGGTTTATGTGTAGCAGAGTAAACCGCACGATGTCCTTGATATCAGGTCTTGTTCGGATGTGGCAGGTGACTCATATGCCTGTGTCTGTGCTGGAGGGTTAGTCACGTACAGTTCTTTGGTGCAGTGAAAACAGAACGAGGGAAAAAAAACTGGCATCAGTTGTGCCTATACAGTCACTGGCATGGACTGAACCACTTCTGTTCTCTGCACCCATTTGTTTTCGTCTCTTGCACAGAGTGGCTGTTCGCTCTAGATGTGCCAGAATGGAGAACATCCTATGGAACATTCCACCAGTTAAGCTTCTGTTAGTAACAACAGTACAGTACTTTGGAAGAGATTCTTGTTATAGACTAAAGTAATTGGTCTTGTGCATGTAAAAAGACATTGAGTTTCTCCACTGGAGCGGATTAACAGAGGCGGTACAATGGAATATCTTTCCTTTACAAACCATGTTTTGCTGTTAATTTAGCCATTTTATGACTTGCCTGCTGTGTCAATTTTCGCTGGATATTCTGCTGGGATCTTCAATAGTCCTAGGCCTCCAAAAAACACACTGATGCTTGCATATTACTCTCTTCTATACTTCACCTTAAGATGAGGTGGTATCTTGTTTAGTTGGTGTCTGCTGTGATCCTCCTAGGCCCTGCAGTCATACTGCAGGTTTTCTAAAGTACAATGCAGTACAATGGATTTTTTTGTTCATGTCCAAGATTCTGCATTCTTGTGCAAAACTGCAGTTGAGTTGACTTTTATGGGGGGGGGGGGGTTGGTTGGGGGTCATGAGGGGTAGGCAATAGCTTTGGCTTGAGATTGGAGAGTGAAAAATCTCATCATCCACTTTAGCATTACCAGTGGCGTGCTACTTAAGTTTAGCTTAGCTTAGCTTAGCTCTCATGTTTTTTTCTGTAAATATCCATACAGGCCGATAACTGATTAGGAGTATGTTTTTCATTGTTAAGACTTCAACGTTTTGCCGATTTTTTTGCCTGTGTAACTGTCAGGCGGATGGCCAATGGTGCTTTGTCTTGACATGTGCAGTCCAACATTAGCCGGGAAATTCTACAGACTAAACAGTGTGAATTGTGCTCTGGGTCCGCAGCCTGCTTGAAATTCTTTTGTTCAGTGTCGTCTGTGGTGAATTGATGAATTGCTCCTGTCTCTGTGGTTTGCACAGCATGTCTAAATCCACATCTTTGCTACCACCTGTCTGACGGTCCTAGGCCATAGTCTCGTCTGCCTTGTATGGGAAGTGGCACCACGTTCGCTCATGTCTTTATCTCCTCCAGATAGAAGACAGCTTCACTCATGCCACAGTCATGTTGTATTTTCAGTGCAATCTTTCTTTCTTCTCTCTCTCTCTCTCTCTCTCTCTCTCCCTCTCTCTCTTCACTCACTCTTTCTCATTCTTTGTCTTTGTCCTGCTCACTCCATTTCCCATCTCTCATCTCTGTGGGAACAGTTATTTCCAGACGTTTGTATCAGTGAGTCAGCACTGAGAGGTTGAGCACAAAGTGTCCAGTGTTGTTGCAGCCAACTCTAGGGGGTCTAATGGTCAAACTGCACCATCTTTCTGGTTCGCACTTGAACATCAGAACAGCTTTTATGACATCTTTCTTTTTTTCTCTCTCTCTCTGTTTATCTGTCTAAACAAGATTGTGTACATTGTTTTTCATTCAGCTTGTCTTGCACTATCTTGCCACTTTCTCTGGGGACTTCCATCACTGACTGCTCTGTTTTTCATCAGCCGTGAGGCACTCACTTGGGCCAGGGAGACTCAGAGGAAGGGAGGTGTGAAAGGATGAATGCGATAGGATGTGTTTTGATAGCTGTGACAAATGAAAACCAGGAATGTTGTGAATGTTTTGTGTGTGCATGTGTGTGCGTATGTGTACTCTTGTGTTCGTGTGCGAGTGTATGTGTGTTTGTATTTTGTGTCTGCAAGTTGTATGTATCTCTTTGAACATGGATTTGTATGTTTATGCATGTGTACATATATCTGAGTGTGTAAACCTGCCTTCCGCTTATCCCAGAGTTTATGTCTGTTGTGAGGTCCAGCCATAGCGTAGCTCAAAAGGGATGCAGAGTATTGTTTTCCGCTTATGCTTCTGGGTTGGACCATTAGTGGACAGATGTAACCTATTCCCAGATCAGCATGAAATTATGTATCTCCAAAGGTCAGCTTCTGCTCATGTCCGGCAGATCCAGAGGGTCAGGCCCTTTCCCATCAAGTATATAACCAAATCAGATACTCACAGTAGGATTGATTAGCTACTTATTAGTTAATTAGCCTTTTATTATTTTCATGCAAGCGTACAAAGGTACTTGAATGTTGCAGAGGTTTTTTTTTTTTAAGCTGCTTTCCATTCCCAGTGCAGAGTGGATGTGTTGAAACGAAGACAAATTGGATTGTGGCCTGGGGAAAATCTGTAATGAGGGTTTTTTTTAGCTCTCATTGGCGCTGGGCCCAAACTTCCTTCTTCTGTCTGCCCTTAAAAATTAGGCCAGGGATCAACATTTCATTTCTCCTGTTTAGAGGTGGGATGCAACCTTGGATTCCTAGATGCCTGCCAGTCAAAGGAGGCTGGGAGCAGAATGGTGTGGTGGTGGAGGTGGAGTGGTGTGGGGGCTTGTCGGTGACGTCTTGAAGGCATCAATTCACAAGCCCAGAGGGAGTGAAAACATATGAAAACCCAAAGTAAACACTGCTACCCCCCACCCCCACCCCCTTGCCTTTCTCTGTGCATACTCTCATGCCAAGCCATCTCGTCTCTCTCCTGCAAGCAGCCAGCCAGCCTGAGATATTTCCCTGTACAAGAATGAGAGGAAACGTCCCCCGGCCTAACTTTTTTTCCCTTCTTTTTTTAATGACTGCCCTGTGAAATTCTTTCCAAAGCGCCTGTCTCACAAAGAGACTTCCATGATTTCAATGGAAGCGGGATGATAAGCTAGGCCGATAAGCCTCCCACCGCCATGTCAAGAAGTCTTCCTGCTAATTGCACACATGCCCTCCACTGAACCTCCCCCCCCCCCCCCCCCCGGGAGAATAACACAATCTGCAACAGCAAGCCTCTGACGGCAACACTTAATTTGCTCTGGTGTTCACTTATAAGACACTTCCTCCCCCTCTCTCACCCACTCAGTGCTATAGCACTCTCAGGCTAGCGTACAGTGGTGGATGCACCCCACATAACTCATGACACTGCAACATCGGCGCATTGTCTCTCTTTGACATCGTGAGCGTGTAGGCAAGGTTTGAGATTTCGGTCGTGGATTGGAGGGGATTTGAGCGCTTTAAATAGCAGCACCTGTTCACTGGGATTAACAGGAAGCGGAGTGGGGAGGAGGGGGTTATTTTTGGTCATGGGGAGGTGTGTGTGCTCTCTCTCTCTCCCTCCCTCCCTCCCTCTCTCTCTCTTTCTCGCTCTCTCTCTCTCTCTCTCTCCCTCTCTCTCTCTCGCTCTCTCTCTCTCTCTCTCCCTCTCTCTCTCTCTCTCTCTCTCTCTCTCTCGCTCTCGCTCTCCTAGGCCCCTGTGATGTATTTTCTGTCTGCCTCTGAAACGGAGCCCTCATTAGGACGCCA
The DNA here is from genome assembly GCF_018492685.1 of Alosa sapidissima. Classification (NCBI taxonomy): domain Eukaryota; kingdom Metazoa; phylum Chordata; class Actinopteri; order Clupeiformes; family Clupeidae; genus Alosa; species Alosa sapidissima. Next base: position 16,938,159 of record NC_055964.1, read on the forward strand.
GGGCAGGAGGCCCCCAGCGCACACAGAGGAGTGGTCCTGTTTCCAGGCCCCGTGCACTCTGTCTTTCTTTCTTTTCCTTTCTTTTGAAAGGGTTAAGGAAGCCAAGGAGAGCTGCTGAGGGCCTCTGCACTCCACCTCCCTGAAGTCCCCTGTGACGGAATGAGAGGGTCTCTTTTTAGGTTGGAAATAGAACTGACCCCTGTTTGACTTTTAAAATAGCTAAACATAGGCAACATTCAAGGGGTTGGGGGGGGGGGGGGGGGTTACTGTGCATGTTTGCCTTTCAGTTCTTTGACCCTCATTTTCAAACATATTTAGCCTCGATTTGCTTGTATCTACTTCATCACTGGCACAGTTGTAACTGACTCTTGTGTAGGTCAGTGCGCTATATATATAGCCAGTCACCTTTCCCGTACACTCAAAGATCATTCACACTAAATAGTCTTAAATGGCACCTGTGTTTAACCGTGAGAGTTTGTATTCCCTGCTCAGCAACACCATTTAGTGTTACACGTGAAAATAAAAACTCAATTTGCAATTCATCAGTGACAGACTATCACGGGAAATTCCTGCTACTGCTGTGAGGAGAAACTGAATTAGTGCCTCGCTGGCTGAACTGGAGTGATGATTTGTGATTTAATTTAAGACACAGAGCAGATTGTTCTGGGGCTATAACCTGGACAGGGATGGTTTTCATTTACCATAAATGGCAAACTTTGAAACCTTGACAATAAGCGCTTTCAGACATACGTGTAAGACCGGAGGTTCTGCTGATGTTAAACGGTGGGGCCGTATATCTGAACGACATAACCGGTCATATGGAAGTCCGAATTTAGCCGGTTGTTCTACTACTCCCCACCTAGTATTTCCTCCGGACATTATGTAAATGTGCTGTGTCTGAACGAGGCGTAGAACATGCGGTTAAAATTCACACCTAGTGAGAGGGCGTGTTGGTGACGTTTCTTTCGTGCGTCCATGTGGTTAGATCTGACTTAAATGCCAGTGTTATGATGGAGTGGCATAGTGCTGTCCAGAAAATCTCCGACAGGGAAAGATGCAGACATCACAGAGCTACTGTCCATGAGGGCATACAACATTTTGATAGAACACATGAAGGGAACGGCACGTTGTAGCCTACAACTGCATGGCAAGGCCAAACGAATTCAAAAGACTGAATCATAAGCAGTAGGCGCTGGAAAGGCATGTAGCAGCGACGTCGTTGACGACAATAACAGGAGTATTTAATAAATTGTTAGCCAACACTTCTGTTGATTGATAGCCTTCTCATGACCTCAGAGCTGAGCTCGCTGATATTTGTTGAGCATAAATATGGCTAGAGAAAATGAAAACGAAGAAAACACAACTTTGTTCCAAGCTCCTTACTTAAATGCAATAGACACATGGGGAGAGGATGCTTTTGGAAAAAATAAACCATCAACTTCACTGTTATGCTAGTATTTTGTTTGTTGCTTAAAAACGTTGTATGATGGCCTTGAAGTCTTGAGTTAGCCTACTGAATTGGCTGGTAGCCTACCATAAAGTTTGTGCATGCTCTCTCTCCAACGCAAACCAGATTTGGGGTTCTATAAGTAATTCTGGTACATAACGTTGAAAACAGATAAATGTGTTTATTCGAAGAACACATACAAATACTGTAGGTCAATTTCAAGTGCGCACTTACGTGACTAGCCTACTTCAAGTATTAGCCTATGTAGATTTCTCTTCTTTAGCCTACATAATGCATAGGCTACACTTTGTAAACAAAAAGCAGCTGTGACAGGCAGCGGCCGCATATATTCTGCGTCATATCTCGCATTTTGTGAACTCTACAAGCCCCCACCCCTGACTCGACAACCACACGGAGATTCTGTAATGTGCGTGTATGTCGTTCACACATACATCCGTATAAGGTCAGTATAAGGACTCTGTGACTGTTTGATTACAACATTTACATCAACACACCAGGCTCAAACAGAAATGTCTTGCTGTTGCTTTCTCATGTTGGCCCGACAACTTGATCATGGAATTCCAAGCTCTCAGTGGGGCCATCACATCAGGCCTTGCATATCTGAGTCCAAGTGGGCAAACAGGGCAAACAGGTGTGGCATTGCAGTAGCTCGTCCAGAGATGTCCAGAATAATCCCTTTTAATAAGGAGGAAGGCCGTCAGGCTTTCCGGTCCACCCCTGGACCGGAGCCTGCACTACTACCATTTTGCTTTTAGGTTCCTCGATGCAATGTATCCCTATTATGTTTCAGTAGGCAGTCTTGCTGGCTTTATTAAAGTGCCTTCTCAAAGATCCGCTCCACATTAGCAACGTTTAACTGAGTTACCTCACCCCACCACTCACACAAGGAAGGATTTGGGATTTGTCCCAGTATGAAATGTGAATGGGTACTGGCCCAGACCGGCACTGACCTCAAATGACTACCGTTCCATACTAGCCCTTACCTCCATTACTGATAGCTCCATATCAACCTTAGCATTCTACGACTACTCCACATTCTATGACTATTAACCTTAACATTCTATGACTACTGTCCTAAACTAGCCCACACCCTCCAGTGACTATAGCTCCATACTAGCACTGACCTGAAAGAGGTCACATACGTCGTGGCAGCTGCCCCATTGGGATAGGCACTTTCCTCAGCGACTGGACTTCCCAGAATAATGAACTGATTATGTCGTGTGCTGAAGGCGACGATGACCCCAAGGCCAGCACCAGAGCCAGAGGGCAAGAGAGGCAAAGAGACTCATTAAGACCACTTACAGATAAATGGTTTCAACACGGTGGACTGAGGACTTTGTTGTTGTAATATGTGGGTAAAGTGTGTTTGGTTATCATTGTGTTGAGATTTCGGTGGACTTGTATGATTTCCAGCTCAGTTGGCCATGTAATCTGATCTTTCCACTATAATATACATGCGATTGATATAAAATACGCTTAGCATTGGAGCCTGTTAAATCCTATGGCATTAAATCAAAGCACAGTTTACAGCCTTTCAAGGTCAGGTTGAGTTACCAGGTACTGGCTGGCTTGTAAATGTTTAGTGAGATGTTGAAACAGTCAGGAATGTCTATATCGTTGTTTGTATTCATGTATTACTAAAAGAATAATCTTTTATAATGTTCTTCTTAGTTAATTATAATTTGAATACAGTAACACAGTTGTAAACACAATTAATAAATCTGTGACAAATTATTTGTGATTTTTAAATATTTATAGCAAATGCACTAGATCAGTATTTCACATAAAGAAATGTTTTAAGTGGGTGAAAAGACAAGCCATGAGACAGCCAGCCAACACTTATTATACAACTTGGCACTGTCAGGAGCTTGACCCCACCCCCCCTTTAGCTCTAACACACACATACACACACACACTCTCACTGACACACACTATTCCCTGAGTACATTGCTGGGATCGCGCCCACTGCAGCTAGGCTTAATTGCTAAAAGGAGCCATTGTTGTGTCTTGTTGCAGCTCAGCCTTTGAAAGGCCCCCATTGTTCTCCAGGGGGGCTCTTCCCTCCACTGCGTGTAGAATTGGAGAGAATAGCACGACAAACCACATTGAAGCGTGATGAAGTGTCCGGTGTCATGCTGCATCAGCATATATATTCTTGTTTTTTAGGGGCGAGGGTGATGGAACTCTCATAAAAATGGCAGCAAGAATAAACACCGGCCTGTCACATTTGATTTCGGCCCCCAGAGCGCGTGCAATCAGGCCATCAGCTGGTCTCATGAGCGGAGCCGCAAGAGACGAGGAAGATGATATCGCCAAGCTGCCACCCCCAATATTCCCTGATGCTCAGCATCCATCCCACAATGCAAGCCTGTGTGTGACCCTAATCCTGAAGCTGATTTCAGTCGATTTCTGCTGAGGAGAAAGCCTACTCAGAATAGAGCCTTACATCCACGCACACAAAAGGCTCTACATGGCTGAATGGTGCTGGGAGGACTGTGGTTCTATCTGCTGTCGCTTTGGCTTGTGAATATTAACGGATGGAGATTATGCAAATGGAATTTTCCACTGCTTCACTGTTATTCATGTCCACCTGGTCAGTGTCATTACAGCTGTTATTTTATGTATGAGTGGGCTCAGCATCCCCAAGGGCTATAGCAACAATCTGTAATCATTTTCTACGGGGCTGCCAGCTTGCAGATGGCATGAGCCTTTCTGTAAATCTCACTTTCTATAATGTGTATCCACAGTTAGAAACTGTTTTAACCTGAAAGGGCAATGTATCACTCCTAGAATTCCATTGCTACAAACAAGAGGTAATTTAACCGCTAACCTAATTGAGCTGGTAGCAATAACAGCTAGCAAGCAAGAAGTAAAGGGCATACTGGGATAATAGAGTTCAATTATTGTGATGGCAGACATACAATGTTTGTTGCGCACACAGTGCTCTCAGAAGTTCTTTCTCCGGCAATTGTGTGGCCTCGTTTAGTTACAATGAACTGTCCCGACTGGGCTCTGGCTTGAGTTCATACACAATAGGCAACTTGACCCCATTATCTCCAAATAAGTACTTAGGTGCGGTAATAACCCTGGCGGAGCCCCACCTGGGCCCCTGTGTGAGGCTGCCGCACCACGGCGTGCCGTGCCCGGCATCTGGAAGCAATTGAGCAGGGATGGGCCGTCTGGTCGCGGGCCCAGCCTAGCAGGATCGGAGCTGAGTGGAGCGCAGACGCCCACAGGGGGGGGCCCCTGCTCAAGGCCCCAGGATCCTGTAACGAGCGTGGGCGATGTTGATGTACTCGACTAAGCTCCATTAAAAGTGTTGCTGGGCTCTGCCAGGAACTGTTTTAAAGTTAAACAATGTTGTGTTGTGATGGGAAATGAACAGCAAGAGGGTGTGGTGGGGGGGGGGGGGTACTTTGCTTTGCTAGTGTCGCCACACTTAACTTGGTGGAGTGTTGAGTTCTCCATTTTTTCCTTCTCTCTTTCTTCTTTTATTACAGTCTGAAAATGGCTGTATTGTCACTGTTTAATCCTGTTAGCCTTCATATAGCCTCAAATCCTCATTCGTCATGATGTTACTGAATTACACTACCACAAGGTAGCTATTACTGGTAGGTTCACCAGCAGTGCAAACTGGAGGGATAAGGAGGTAATTCTTGTCATAGCATGTAGCATGTAATCCCCATCACTCTCATGGAGAACTGTCAAGTTCCCAGTTATGCTTGGCCTTGGCCAGCCTTTATAGAGCCCAACAGCTAATCTCGCCAACCACGTATCCTCTCGAGTCCAGGGAGAAATTTCACTTCTTTTCCTTTTTCTACCCCTTCAGCAGACCTCTCCCAACAACCCCCACGCAGGTCAAGCTGCCGTGGGCCTGTCGGTGAATACATTAAAGTGATTGATGGTCAGTTCATTAGGGAGATGGCCTCCATAGGGTCTGCTATTCAGCTGATTGCATGTGGGGGCAAAAAAGGAAAGAGGAGAAATTATGAGTCAGTGCCAGTTAAGCTATATGATGCTGCAGGGTCAGGGGCACAGCAAGTGTATTTGCTGTTTTGGTCAGACATGGCCAATTCCAGCAATGTTATCTGAATCTTTTTTTCTTGCTGAGAGAAATACCTATGCTAATCCTGTAAAGCTTTTCCTCTGGCATGTTTGATTTAGCATCTCAGCCAGGTCCTGGAATCTGATTCATCCATGCAAAGCCTGCGTGCTGACTGCCCCACTGATTCAGCCCCAGTGGAAGCCCAGGGCTTGTTTTGTAAACACTGTTAGCAGAAGGAGCGGCGAGCTAAAAGTACGTGCCCTTGCCAGATCCAGGGAGCGCAGCCAATGCGGGGGAAGTTCAGACTCATGTCACGGGCATGTACTCTGTTTGTGTCAAACACACAAAAATCTGACATTGCTGCAAACCACCTTGGCTTAGCAGACTAGCGCCGCAACACGCACGCAAACACCGAGATACAATGCAGTCTTTCCATACTCCTGTCTTCTCTGTTTTTGTGTATTTGTTTTTTTTCTGGTCACACTCTTTCGGAGAGATTTTCTAAATGCAGAGCAATTCAGCCCTAACTGCAGCTTCCTGCAGGAAGTGGCTGAAAAATGGCGTCGACCTCGCTCCAGCTCGCAGATGCTGCTCCGAGATAAGTCCCAACAATCCCGATTGTGTGGCAGCGGCAGGAGGCCGCCTCAGAGGGCCAGCGCAATGCTGCGCTCACAGCTGCAGAGCGTGGCATTCAAGGTCAAGGGCAGCACCCCAAAGCTACTGTACAGCAGGAATAGCTGTATAGTTTGTAGACAATGATGATTAGCTATTCGTAGCAAATTATGATGTGATAACCATTCCAATGACTAAATATGACATAAATCTGAAGGATTAAAAAATTATTAAAAAATAACATTTTGATGTTTGCTGCCGCTAGAATTTATAGCTTGGATTGTTGCATCATTTTCACATCTGTGATGGTGATTTTTCTTGTCTTTTTTTTTCTTTCTGTTTTTGTTGCTGCGTTTTTCTTTTCTGTCAGTGTTAGTTCCGGGAGTTTGAAAAGACCGAGTGTACAGCACCTCCGGTATAAAAGCAAATGCAGCTCAGAGTCCGATATTCAGACATGGAGAGAAATGCTCTCACTGGCATTTGCTAAAGGCCCACATGTAAGGTCACCAGCTGGAGTCTTAAAATAAGGACGATTAGTTATGATGAAATGCAGGCCTCGCCACCTTCTGCCACAGAATCTGTGTTAGCAACACCATTTGGTCATCCTACACTTTCAAAGGCAATAAGGGATGGTGTTCTCATGGAAATGTCTGATGCCTTGTTGTGGACTTTCAACGTCCATACATATTTACAGCTAAGGCTTAGCCCAACTGTCTTTTGTCTCACACAATCCGATTGACCCATTGTCCTAAATACCCTCGTTCCACCATAACCCGCACCCCCCTTCCCTCCCTCACCCCCTGTTAGAAATGTAGAATTAAGGAGACAGTTTGAGGAGGAACCCCCTGTAGCAGTGCCTACTCTGTCTGTCTCATTCTTTATCCAGATAGCAGGGGTCTCTCAGGCAGAGCTAGGCCTGATTCAGGATCAGATCAGAACCAGTTTCTCAGTTTCCTTCTTGAGGATGGGGAGTGGGGGGTTTGCCAGATGGGATAAATATGTATTTGTTGTTGTTGTTATTGTACTTTCCTTTCTCCATTAGACAAATGTGTCAGGGGATTTGTGGGTAAGCGTAGTCCGATGGCTTGTCCTCTCTCACCCCTGTGGAGAGACGAGGAGTACAGTGGGGGGGTTGAGGAATCTCCATGATCCACACCCACCCCCCTGCTGTGTGTCACACACAGAGTGTTAATGGCGTCTGACTCCCTCCGAGGCCCATTAGAGGCAGAGAGGGAGGTTGAGGCCCTCTGACTTCAGCACCATGCTTCACCTTCTCAGGTCAGAGGTGCCCGATAGGGTCAGTGGGTCTTTTTTTTCTTTTTTGTGCTGTACCAGCAGTTTTTTTTTTTTTTTTTGTGTGTGTGTGTATTTGTGTGTGTGTGTGTGTGTGTGTGTGTGTGTGTGTGTGTCATCACAACAGGGGAAATAACAGTGGTCCATGGCAGCACATCAGTACTTCGGAAGAGCGGACATCCACGTTCACAGCACCTGTGTTAATGTTATAGATGTTTGACGTGGGATTACTTGGGTCCTGCTTGATTGTACACTAAGCCAATTTTATCCCCACCCTACTTTTCTTTTTTTGCACAAATAGCAGCTTAAGCCACAGAGACACATCCGGAGGATATTTCCACTCAGCGATTAGCCTCTAAAATCAAGTGAAGCACTATTAACATCCATTTGAGAGTTGGGATTTGACAATCGCCCTCCCTCCCACTTTCACTGTGCAGCTTGTCTGGGGCAACCTTCTGTCAGACACTGTTTGACAGACTGTTTAAGCCGTGTGTCCCTCTTCTGACAGCATGTGTGTGTTTGGTGGACTGTGGAATGCTTAAACTAGTGAGTGAGCAGAGGATCTGACTCACTTCTAACATAGTTGATGTTCCTGCTCCTTTAAATAAGCTGATGCACTGCCAAGCTGTGTCGCTAAATGATTTGGGCCTATTTAAATGTTTGTTAGATAAAATTACGTTTGTGTGACAGGTGAGGTCAGACTCTAGTTTCTCCATCTGAGAGTGGACATGATGGGACACATTTAAACAGAGGAACTAAAATGCAGGGACAAAGGACAATTCCTCTTGTGTGGCCTATTTCACAATAAGCACTTATCAAGCATTGTGTGTGTGTGTGTGTGTGTGTGTGTACATGACTCAATAAGGTTCAACAGGCTGAAATGAATGATAAACACTCATGTATACACACACACACACACACACATACCATTTCAGCTTATTAAAACTTTTCGAAGTTATGTCTGCTCTCTTGAGTGCAATTCTGTGGAATTGTCTGCCTCATCTGTCCTTTTCCCAGCAGTGAATTAGCCCAATAGCGCCGTCAGCGCAGTCCTAATGAAAGGGACAGTAAGCCATCCGTTGTGCTCGGCGTCTCAGGGCAATGTGTAGATGGCCACTTGATGAAGACGGAGTTTGTTTTTCCCTCGCGTCTTAACGTCCCGGGGGCCAGCGCGTAAGATGAGCTGAAGAGAGAGCAGTCCTCTCCGGAGACCCGCCATGATTAATCGCTGCTCTTCCCGGTATCTATCATTTCAGTGCGAGCAGTGTGCTCTCAACCTCCCCCCTTACGCTCTCTGGTGCGGCCATGCATACATGGGACGACTAGGGGATTTGGGTGCTAAGATAAAATCGGCTCCATCCACAACATGTAACATGACCCCCCCCCCCCCCCCCCCCCCCCCCCGTCCCCACCAGTGAAGAAGTCAGTGGAGGAGGGCTTGTATGTGTCTATATGAGTTGTCTAGACAGATTATATTTGAACACGCACTGGACATCTTCTGATAGTGTTATCTTTGCTTTGGCAAATGGATTTAGCACCACAGTGCATGTTCAGTATTTTTAGAGTAGCCTAACAGAAGCAGTTGCTCACTGTCAGAATAGACTGTTGCCTTTGATGAGGCTTGGGATGGGGCTTGAATCTGCCTTGTCAGATTATCTGCGTAGTAACACAATGTTGGAATGGTAACTTCAAAGAAAAAAGGGACTGTAAGCATGATTTGCTTTGGACCTGTGAGTTTTTGTCTAGTACCATAGTAGGCCTACCTGTTAATCTGAGCCAGGCTATCCATTCTATAATGGGTAATTGCATTGACACTGTAATGCAATGACATTTCTAAACATCAAGCATCACAGAGTAACTCACTTGACCTACAATAGGCAGAGGATATTAAGCATTCTGATAATTGAATTCAATTATGATAACCCTTGGTGATAGAATGATGGAGTATTGCTTACTTAATTAGCGTGTCAAGCCTCAGTGAGGATCATTTGTCTTCAGTAGTGCCAGATCCTATGAGTAAGTGTTGATGAGTTTGTGATAGGTTAGTTGCATCCCAGGTACATGATTGGCTCAGAGCCAGAAGAGCAGGGAATCGGTTTTCAGAGAGTGTCGTTGTGGTATTTTTTCAGTTCAGTTTCAGAGTTCAAATAAAGATGTCAGGACTGAATGGTTCTCCCTGTAGACACTGACTGGCATCTCAAGCCAGACCAGAGAGGAGATTGGAAGTGTGTGTGAGCATATTGGTGAGAGAGAGAGAGTGTGTCTTGTGTTAGTCTGCCTGTCTTTATTTGTGAGTGTGAAAAAGATAGATTACATGCTTCTTTTTGTGTGTGTGTTTGGGGCATCAAGGCATTATCTTCAATGTGTGTGTATGTGGAATATAATTATTTTTGGGGAATCGAGAGTTGTGTTTGTTAGGTTGTGTCCTGTACCTGAACTGCAGTAGATGGAGCATTTGCAGCAGGATTGTCACTACCAGCGGAAGCCAGCCAGTGATTTACAAACCATCCTCTCAGGCTCAAGCTCCCTGGTGAAGGATGGTCTCACTGTCCTAGATCTGCCCCCCCCCACCCCACCTCTCAGACTCCTCCAGCTTTGTCCTTTTGTCCTACATCTGACTTCAGATCAGCTCCACCTCAGCCCCAACCACACTGTGAGCACTCAGGCACTGAAAGAGAGAGAGAGAGAGAGAGAGAGAGAGAGAGAGAGAAAGAAAGAAAGAGAGAGAGAGAGAGAGAGAGAGAGAGAGAGAGAGAGAGAGAGAGAGAGACCAGGAAGATGCTGAGGTGTAAATTCATCCTGTGAGAAACCATAGATGTGCTCCCCGCAGACAGCAGAGTTTGCATGCGTGATAAAAACGAGGAACAGTGATAGGATCATCATGCCGTGGTGGAGGGGGGGGGGGGGAGTGTAAGCCTTTACCGTGTGTGTGTGTGCGCGTGTGTGTGTTGGTAAGACACATGTGTTTGTTGTTCTGTGGCTGACCACGGTGTTACATATTCAGACAAAGGATTAAAACAGCATTCTCACCGCAGAAAAAAACAAGGCTGCTGCCAGCGGCAGGCTCTTATGAATTGATACGACCGGCTGGAAAACGGAGACCCTGCGCTTTGTTATGGTTGTACGCCGCAATGTTCCTCTTTTCTGTAATCTCTCCACCACTGCCTTGTGTCTCTCCCAAACAACAATCCTTTATTTGTTCTAATGAAATGCCCACACGTCTTCGCTCACATGTTATTTCATGGCCCCGTGTGCTGCAATTAGATTCTGCTGGAATAGAGTGCTTGACTCCACTGAGGTTTTTTCCCCCCGTTAGGTTTTAATGTTTTTAGAAATCGACTTGCAGAAGTCCTCTGCGGTGTGCTTCATGATTTGTAACATTGTCAGAACTGCTCTATTGTAATGCGTTGCAAAGCTGTTTTTTGTCCTTTTTCGGAGGGAGAATGATTTGGTTTATTGTCTCGCTCAATAGTTATTACTAGAAGGGCGGCAGGTTAACCTTTCCTCTGCATTTGTTTCTGTGCTCAAACAGACAATGGAGATGGATTGTGTGTGTTCGCTGGCTCAAACGGTGGCTTTTCTTATTGGCTTACAGTAGGCTATATAATCATGGAACAATTATGTATTGAATAATAAAATGCCACACCCCAAACCCACTTTCAAACACTCATGCACATACACAACATGTATACACGTACATATGACACACACACACACACACACACACACACACACACACACACACACACAGTTTTAGACAGTTTTAGAGTTTAAGAAGGGCTTTGAATTCAAACATGACCCTTTCTCCAGAGAGCGAGCGGATCTGGCAGGACTGCAGGGTCTGGTGGTGGATCACCTTTCCCCCCCGGGCCTTTATGTGCCCCATGCTCTTTGTAGCCCACCCTGACAAGCTCCCTCAACACACACACACACAGACATACACACACACACACACTCACATGCACACACACACACACGCACACACACACATACACACACACACACACACACAGACACACACACTCACACACATGCACACACACACATACACACACACACACACACACACACACACACACACACACACACACACACACACACAGACACACACACACACACTCACATGCACACACACACAAAAAACACACACACACACACACACACAAACACAAACACACTCACATACACACACATGCCCTCCACCTTGGTCCAGGTGAGCCGTGGGCATCGACTGTGACAGTGGGCCGGGGGTAGAGTAGAGTGGAGTGGTGAAGGGGGTGGGGGGGCACAGAGCAGTACCCCTCTTCTCTCTGCTGGACCCATCAGAGGGCAGTGCCAACCCCTCTAAACCCCCCACCCAGCCTCAGCCCTGAATTATTGAACAGAACAGCGGAGACTGTCTGAAAGGTTGCAATGATCAGAGACAGAGAGAGAGGGATAGAGGGATGATGGAGAGAGAAAGAGTGAGAGAGGATGGATTATTATTCTAAAGACTCTGCTTTTATGTCATGATATTGGCTTACAATTGTGTTAAAATGCTGATATTGATCAATTGTGCTGACTGTTTTACTGCTATATTGTGATTTGAGATGTATTGTATTGGAGCAGACTGATTTAAATAGGACTGAATTGAGTTGAATTTGAATTGATTTGAACTGAGCTGAGACAGTGAGCGAGTAGTGTGGAGAGTTAATGAAAGAGTACATGTTTTGGAGAGAGAGAGAGGCGAAGTGAGAGAAGACAGCATGCGAGTGAGCCAGTGTAAGGCTGGTCCAGCAGCAGCAGTGTTTCTAGGGAGATGGACGATGGGGGATGAATAATTCCTGAGCTTGTCAGGGGAGAAGTCAGCAGATGACTTCTCTCTGGCTTTTCCAGCACGGCTGCCATGGCGCTGCCCCAACTCCCTCTCAGCAAATAGGCTACCTCCGGCAACTTTTGTAGAACGCCGCTCATGCCAATGGACTTCAGTTAATAGCGAGATGTGAGATGTGGGTAATTATATCTACATTCACTTCCAAAAGGATCCTACAGAAGGCTGTGGAGAGTTGGCTCTGAGAGCATATGCCTTTAATATGAGATCAGTAGGCATGATCCAGATTACGGCATGAATCCAACCTAATACCTGTGTTTGAGTGCTAAAATGAAGACTTCAGCCAATTCTCTCTTGGCCCTTTTTTTCCTTCTCATTGTATACGCAGCCAAAAAAAGCAGCACTGGCATTGTAAGCTAAACCAATCAAGTGCTGTTAGACTTCCATTGTGCTGGTTATTGTCACCATTCCAATGGCATGGGGTTTGTTTTGGATATAGCCTATAACTTTTGGAAAAAAAAAAATATTTCACCAAAAAAAAGGGAAAAGTCCTTGGAAAGCTAACACAAATATCACGCCTCGGGTAAGATATGGAGAGTGGCGAGGCCCTGGCACAGAAGGGATATGGGTTTGTCCAGCCGTTTTACAGCAATATGTGGGACTCACTGTTTTTAGCTACTGCTAGTATAGCAGCGCGGGCTCTGCCAGCCTTGGCCAAGCCTGCTCCACTGTGCTCCCTAGTCCCAGGAAATGTAATCCATTGTAAAGCGCCCTCTGCCAGTCCAAGTATAGGTCTGTCTCCATATGTCATTCCTCATCCAACTTTTAATACTTCAGACTGAATTAGATCTCCTACCATGTATACCGTGATTAAGAGTTACTGTTACTGTTTTATAGCCTTTACAAATGTAAAATATATAATGTGATTATTTTGGGGGAATTGAGGCAAACTAATTGTAGCTTACACCATGTCCTCCTTTCTGCAAGGCTTGCTGTTTCCTATTTCCACAGGATTAAAGATGTTGAAAATCTCATTTTCTCTGCTGGCTGTAGAGGGTGTGTGTGTGTGTGTGCATATGTGTGTGTGTGTGTGTGTGTGTGCTGCAGACTGGGAGGTAGGAGATTCAGTGGTGGCAGCATACATGTATGTCATTCCTCATCTTGCACGGCGTGTTATACATTTGTACATGTCCACATGATTAATGATGGGCGAATATGTGTACATCACAAGCAGTGCAGTATATCATCACGTGTTGTAGGGAGGACATGACTTGCTCTTGGTGTCGCTGTGTTCACATTAAGTCTAATGTCCCCCCTCTCAAGCTTCCCTCACACAAGTTCAATCTTTACAATTTATACCTACTTTGTCTCTGTCAGCTCAGATAAAGACAAATATGTGCAAAGTGATTGATTGAATGTAAATAAAAAATACAAATCCTCTTTGTTTGTTCTGTACAGGTGCCCCTGGCTTACGAAGGCAATCTCCCCAGCTGTGCCCCTGTACAATGGCATCGTTTTCCTCTTTGTTCTGGCCAACTTCAGCATGGCTACCTTCATGGACCCTGGCGTCTTTCCCAGAGGTCAGTGATTCCAGCTGTTCCATTCGTCTGTCCGTCTGTGTGAGAGTGTGTGTGAGAGAGGTAAAACACAGTGTGTGTGTGTGTGTGTGTGTGTGTGTTTCTGTCTGCATGTGGGTATGTGATCCTGTGAGACTGCCCATATGTGCATCAGTGTGTGAAATGACGTTCACACAATTGTGTGTGTGTGTGAGAGCGAGAGACTTTTGGCTCTCACCTCGATAGACATATTTGGTCCATCTCTCTTCCCCATTCTTTGTAAGCCTGCTGAATTCATATGCCGTAGACGTCGGATGACTTACACATCTGTGGCAGGGGCCCAAAGGGCTTCTGGGAAAATGAAGAGAGTGCCACTGGCTGCGCGAGAAACAACTCCCCTGATTGGATGACTCTGGGTCATTTATAGCAGCAAAGGACGAGACACACCTCTTTGTCCAAGGCTTTAATCTGTCACGGCTATAGCAGTTATTACCAGCACATGGGGTGCTCTCTGTGTGTGTGTGTGTGTGTGTGTGTGTGTGTACGTGTGTTTGTTTATAGAATGGAATATGGCCCATCAGATCCTCACAAGCAGTCCACTTGGATAATGATATGATCTCTGGGGGCTCTTCCTCCCACTGTAAACAGGTTATAATCATGGCAGCGCTTTTATGGGCTCTCTCCCTCTGAGCGCCTTTGGTCCCATCATTACCCTACAGGGCCCACTGCTCTGGCTGGACAGCACATGGAGACGGTGGTGTGGAACAGATGGAGGATTGTGCGGTGACACGCTGCACTGTTGGCAGTGAAGGAGACCTTCACTGGGGCATGTGGGTGCAGCGATTAGTGTTATCACCTCGTAAGAGGTTGAGTCGAGTTCAATTCACTAACGTTGCGAGTATTTGTAAGTTGCTTTGGATAAAAGTGTTACCTGTTACCTTAAGCTTCTGAGAGCTTGTTGCAAAATCTAATTTGGAGCCAGTTGGTGAGTGTTTGGAATTGAGTTATTGTGAAGACCTTTTTCGCCCGGGCTACTGAAACCCCCACACACACTTGTGTGCGTGAAGGTGGCAATGCAGTCATCACCATCCCTCTGATCCCCACAGCCAACGAAGATGAGGACAAGGACGACGACTTCCGGGCGCCGCTCTACAAGAACGTGGAGATCAAGGGCATCCAGGTGCGAATGAAGTGGTGCGCCACCTGCCACTTCTACCGGCCGCCACGCTGCTCTCACTGCAGCGTGTGTGACAACTGCGTGGAGGTGAGGCGAAGACACACACACACACACACACACACACCTCAATTTCACTACCACAGTAGGCCCACTGGATTTCCCACTCTTTTTAGGATCAGTGGGCTATGTGAGGCAGTAGTCAGTAGACAGTACAACAGTACAACAGTACAGTACAGTTGTGAGTACACTACTCACAACAGTAGTGGAGTTATGTGCAGTATTCTGTTACAATTCATCTCTTTCTTGATTAATATGGTCTCAACATAAACACGGGCAGCACATTGTATTACCTCGTTAGATTACGCCTTGACAAGTTTACTCCCCTGTGGACTAAATTTGCATTATGGGTTTCTCCATACTCTTTCACTCATACACCGCTTTGGCTTTTATCTTGATAATGAAAGGAACACAAAGCATTAGCCCAGATAAAATGTCTACTTAGTCATTTAGAGAACACTTTCACTCCGAGACAAAGTATAAAATGCCTGTAGCAGAAGCAACAGCGAAATGGCTTGGTGCTCAGCGGATGGGAAGATGCAAGACTTTTAATGGTTGTCACACACAGCATGTAATGTCTCGAAATACAAAGCTATAAAACCGACTAGTGCACTCATGCTTGTGGCAACACATTGTGTTATTGCCAGTAGAGGATTAGAAGGTCAGGGGGAATTATGAGTCCCTGGGTACTCAAGCATGCCACTTTGCATTGTGGGTCCATACGCACTGTGTCCAGCTGGGTGTGTCTGCGTGCAGCATGTTTTAATGTCCTCTTGATACACCCCTTACATAATGCCCATCATGAGTCTCGTATTATTACACACACAGTGTGTGTGTATATGTGAAGAGAGATATGAGTGTTCTTCAGAAGAGAAGAGAATAAGCCTCAGTTGGTCGGCTTGTGAGAACACTGCCTGTGAGGAGAGCTTTTGTGTTTTGGGGTTTGTGCCAGTCACCACCATTCACACACACACACACACTAACACTGACGATGAGCTCACTGGTGGTGCTATGGAGGAGTAGGAGAGTGTAACCTCAAGATGGAGGCCAGCTGTGAATTTACTGGAGTAGGTGGTAATCCTGGGGAAATTTTGGGGGGTTGTAACTCAGGAGGCGTATGGCAGGGAGATGACTTGCATAATGTGGGTGTAAAACATGGCCGTCTCCAGAGAGGAACAGATCGCAGTAATTCCTCATGGCAAAAGTGTGACTTCGGATAGGCACAAATTCTCACAAACTTGGCAGTTAGCACACATTTTAAAGTCAATGGTCGAGCCAAGGAATGCTTTAGCAAATCACTCAGCAAATAAAAGTGAAAAAAGCTCCGTACCTAATTCACCCCCCCCCCGCAGGACTTTGACCACCACTGCCCCTGGGTGAACAACTGCATTGGGCGGCGCAACTACCGTTACTTCTTCCTCTTCCTGCTGTCCCTGAGCACCCACATGGTGGGCGTCTTCTCCTTCGGTCTGCTCTTCGTGCTCCACCATCTGGAGCGGCTGGGCGCCCTGCACACCACTGTGACGTATCCTTTTTTTCCCCAACGTCTCTCATCGAGCGCTCGTGTGCATCAGTGGAAAACAACAGCCCTGGGTTAAGAGGAAAATATGTAATTTCAACGCAGGGTTCGTAGGAATAAGAGTGCTTGATGAGTCACGATGATTCGGCCGCTGGGTCTTGAGTGTCCTGTCGGAGAGAGCGATTTTGATTTTGGCTGTGTGGGTCTGTGTGTGTGTGTGACCGTTTGTGTGAGTGTGTGTGTGCGTGTATGACAATGTTTCTGGCTCATGTGAGAATGTATTGCTTGGGCGTGCCAGGTTGATGTGAGTTGTGAGTTTCCTTGACTCCCAGTCCCCTGCAGTCTGGTGGTCATGTGCATATCAGGGCTGTTTTTCATCCCCGTCGTCGGGCTCACCGGCTTCCATATGGTGCTTGTTGCCAGGGGTCGCACGACAAACGAGCAGGTGAGGTCGGGCTGAGAGGTTAACCGGGGTCAAAACCCACACACTTCGAAACACAGATTCACTGTCACTCTCACTCACCGAGATCCCACAGAGACACACATTTATTGAACACACACATATACAACCACACACACAAAAACGTGTGCACATAACTCTTCACACATGTACTCTTTCATATCACCTCCCTTCACACTTAAACATTTAACGACACAAATCCATATTACAGGGGATGTTCATGTGTGAGGATGTACAAACAAGAGTGCAATATTTTCTGTGTTGTTGATGTGGTGTTTGCATTCTAAACAAGCGGTCTGTTCCACAGGTGACTGGAAAGTTCCGCGGAGGAGTGAATCCATTCACCCGTGGTTGCTGTGGCAACGTGAAGTATGTTTTGTGCAGTCCCCTGGCTCCCAGGTAAGGAGAAAAGCGGACAGAGAGATAGATAGATAGAAAAAAAGAAAGAGTGACAGAAAGGGAGTCAAATGGCTGAGTGAACAGGTTGGAAAAACAGAACGCAGAGTAAAGAAATGACCAAGGTCAGAATGGAGTCGCTGTGCAAATGAGGGTTCAGACAAACAATATGCCACAGGCCCTCACAAACTGCAGCGCTGCACCAACAAGGTTTCCATGGCATCGCAGAGGTACCTAAGCCCCTCTTGCTACCGTTCATGGTTTACTCATTTCCAAGCAGACAATGAGAGATCATCGGTGGCTGCAGGAGTCTGCGGGGAGGCGTCACGTCCTGTTTTGCAGGCAGCGACCCTGGGGAAGGCAGATGGCCGCTTAGATTTAATCACTGCCTAGAACAATGGTGCTGTGGGGGAAAGTGATCAGTGCATAAGCAGGACCTCTGATATCCGCCAGCCAGGGCTCCAGCCTCATTAAGACTATTTTCAGAGAAAATGGCAGGTTGGTCTCTTTGCAGGTCAGACATGAGATGAGAGACCTCCATAGCTTCATCCATCATTTCTCTTTTAAAAAAAATATTTTCAGTAGTCTTGCATTTCAGAAAGGGTATCCCATTATCCTGTTACTGTGTAACAGTAGTGAGTGCTTGTGCCGTGTAAAATAATACTGTATCATAACACAAATGGATTCTCCTGATCTCAGAAGTGGCTTTTGACCCCTCAACAGGTACATGGTGGCTCCCAGGAAGAAGCCTGTCGTGCCTATCCAGCCACCTTTCCTGCGGCCAGACCTTTCCGACAGACAACTCACCATCAAGGTTAGCGACAATGGAATCCATAGCAGCATCCTCCGGACAAAAGTGAGCCTCACCCTTTCGTCATTCTCTCCGCACTCCTCCCTCTGTCCACTGCCCACACATTGAGGGCTAATGTCTCTCTCTTTCTTTCTTTCTCTCTCTCTCTCTCTCTCTCTCTCTCCAGTCTAAAATCAGTCTTGCTGACCTGGATGACAAAGGCATGGAGATGCAGCCACCTCTTCCCCCAAAAGCTGACCGCTATAACCATCTTAAGAACCAGCTGACATCCAGTGAGGGCAAGTATATCCAGAGACCACTCTAAAAAGCTGTTGGGTCCTTGCTTAGAGCTGAGGGGAGACAATCCAGTTTTGTCGGCAGATTTGGTGGTCCTTAATGCAAAGAGATGTTGGATGGAAATTCATACTGTCTCTGTTCCCTCCC
This sequence comes from Alosa sapidissima, assembly GCF_018492685.1. Lineage (NCBI taxonomy): Eukaryota > Metazoa > Chordata > Actinopteri > Clupeiformes > Clupeidae > Alosa > Alosa sapidissima. The sequence continues at coordinate 16,956,786 of NC_055964.1, forward strand.
TGTCTCTCAGATATACTCATATACTGCCATCTGGTGGTGACTTTATGGAAGCACATTCTGAAGTTCATCTATGCATAGTCTGACTTGATTGTGATAGTGAGATATATCTGTGTATTTCTTTTTCTAGAGAGTTCCTTGTCCAGTAATCCAGTGAACCCTTCTACCCCAGCCATGTACAAGTACCGGCCCTCTTTTGGTACCATGCCCAAAGTACACTACCATGCAGCTGGAGAGAAGGTCAGAATTATTGCCATGATACTCAGACGATCTATTTTTATGTTATCTGAATGCATAAAATATAGACATTAGTAATGTATTGTCTGTTAGTTAAGTCGGGCTAATTTATTGATAAATACTTTGATTGTAATTCTCAACAGTTATATGGGATCTTACAAAAAAATTATGTTGTTTGGTGATTAGGTTTAAGTATTGTTCTAGCTAATATGACTGACGATCTCTACACATAAATTATATCAATAACGACATGCAGAACTCTTAAAACAAATGTGTTGAAAATAACACAACTTGTATTGTTTTTAATACATATCTATGTCCAGATAGGCACAACACAATTTGGGTTGTTCCTAACACATTGCTTTTGTTATACTATGTACACTCTTACAACAAATGTGTTGAAAATAACACAACTTGTGTTGTTTTTTAACACATCTCTAAGTCCAGATAGGGACAACACAGTTTGTGTTGTTTCTAACATATTCGTTTTATGAGTGTGGGGATCACTTTCAGAGTGATTTTAAGAATGATCAAAAGTTGACTGCCAATCAGAATCCATCATGTGTCATTATAGTTATCATTCCTGGTGTGAAAGGCCCTTTACAGTCTAGAGTATTTTTAAATAGTAAAAATAGTTCAAATAAGATCATTTATTTTAAAACCAGTGCTATTTTCCTCATGCAATAACCATTCTATGGTGTTTGCTGACATTTCAGATTGTAATACCGGATGATTGTAACACATCTGCCATCTTGGAGGAGAGCGGGCGGAGCCACGACTATCGCTCAGAGCCCAACCTGGACCTCCCTGACTACAGCAGCACTCCGCTCCACCGCACTTTCCAGTCGTCGCCCCTGCAGCTGGACCAGTTCAGCATCAACTCTCGCTCGCTCAGCCTCAAACAGCACCGGCACGCGGCCGACAAGGCTCGGGGCCTGGGGGCCGGTAGGGTTGAGGCGGTGGGGGCCGCTGCTGCAGTGGCGGGTACGCCTTACAAGGGCGTGTATACACCGGGCACGCTGTCCAACCGCAACGGGAGCCTGTCGTATGACAGCCTGCTCAACCCCAGCTTCGCCTCTCCGCCGGCGTCGGCGGGGGAGTGCGTGGTCCACCCAGGCGTGCCTTCCATGGGCTTCCACTCACCCTACCTGCCAACGAAAATGTGCCACGTGCGGGGGCCCGAACTCCAGCGACACGCGCCTCCGCCCGTCACCGCCACCGTCACCGCCTCCTACAGCCCCGTGCGGATAGGCGGCTTCAAGGGCCGGCGCTCACCGCACCCGCAGCAGCCGCAGGAGCGCGACCCCTCGCCCGTGCGCTACGACAACCTCTCCAAAACCATCATGGCCTCCATCCAGGAGCGCAAGGAGCTGGAGGAGCGGGAGAAACTCATGCACCTGCACGGCCACCGCCAGCCGCCGTCGGCCAGCTACGCCGGCGCTGCTGCCGACTCGGGCGTGTTCGACGCCTGCAGCTACGGACTGCCGCCCAGCGCCTGCTACGCGGACGGGCCCCGGGGCCCCGGCTCGCAGGTGGGGCCCGCCAGCTACGGCGGCTCGCGGGAGAACCTAGTGGGGGGAGTCGGTGGAGGTGGGGGGGTGATGGGCTACGGGGCACGGACCCCGATACTGCGCTCGGCGGCCTCCTCTCTGGCGCGTGCCCCCAGGACTTCCTCCAGCTCGCTGCACACAGACGGCCGGACGGCCGAGCCGGCCTCCTACCGCTCGCCCGCTCACCAGCCGCACCACTCCCCCGCTCCCATCCCCCGCTCCCCCTCCTACTCCCACCAGAAGGTCTCCTTCATTAGCGCTCTGGAGAGGAGCGACTCGCCACGCATGGGCTCCCCCAGGTACGAATCCTAACACCACCACCCCACCCTCCCACCACTCACTAAGGGCTGAAGGCCAGAAAACATGCAGTCCATCCAGAATGGACGCTGCATGGCTGTAACTTTACTCAGCTGGCCGACTGCAGCGTTACAGAGACTTAGTCAGTCCTAGTCAGAGCATGTATCGGCCAGAACGAGACTGGAGCCCGTAAATCATGTGAAGCAGTCAGTCTGTCCCTGTTATAACTTATTATCATTGTCAGCAAGTAAACAAGGAAACACTCTATATAGGTTTGTCCTTAAGAAAATGTTTTGCCTTCATAGCAAACATTGTTTTGTATAGAATTTGTAATGTTTAGAAACAAAATAAACTTGCTGTGTTCAACTCTGATTGAAAACAACTGATTTTTTATTTTTATTTTGCATGTTTGTTCCATTTGTCTTTATTTGTCAATCACTCATTTCTGTAACACTGTCCATGCATCACCTTCTCATGATTTCTTTGAGATTGTCCATCCTGATGAATCCCATCTCACATTTCTCTCACTTTAGTCAGTCCATCTCATCTCTGCTTTTTTCCTTTTAACATTTTGGTCTTCATACTGCCTGCATCAAGGACCCACCTGCAATCTGATGGACTAACCTTCCCCTCATGCACGCAAGAATGATCTAACAGTCTTTCTCACAATCACCTAATCCGTTTCATCACCATTTAAATTGCAACTGAAGGATGTTGAATCTCAAAATCGCTTTAATTCCTGTTAAACATACATGTCCTTTCATCTCTTTTCTCTAATCCAGAGAGGACATGGCCCAGGTGAAAATTAATGGACAACCTATGGGTCAAATGCGAGACTGCCACCTAGGGACAACCTCCGGTACCCCGGGCACCCCTCTCAGCCCCGCCCGACACACCAGTGTGAAAAAGGTGTCGGGGGTGGGGGGCACCACCTACGAGATATCGGTTTGAGAATGACGGTCTCTCTCCCAACTACCCAGCCCAACGCCACCCACAGGAGGTAGCACTGCCAAGGCAAACACCACCACCACTACGCGTGCTAGAAGAGACATGGGTCGCGGCCTTTCCTTTTTTAACCTCATCCGAACACTGTATATTGACCTATCAGAGGCTGGCAAATCCGTTACCAATAACAAAACGACTGCCAAAGTAGACATCCTCTGACCTCTGTGGTTTGGCCCAGTGCATGTGTATGTGTGTGTGTGTAAGTGTGTGGGCACAAGTCTCAATGGTGGAAAACGTCAATAGCTGTGCTCCCTGGCTTATGTTGTGGTCTTACATGCCCTCAGCAAAAAAGAAAAAAAAAAAAAGAAAAAAGAATATGATGAAGGCACTTCTGTGTTGTTGAGAAGTTGCTTAAGTAGCGCACATACGCTAACGCTGGGTGGGCAGAGAACAGCAACGAGGCTAGTTGTAGCCTCTTCTCTTTAAAGGCTAGTACTCTGTGTCTATTTTCTCTGTCCATTCTCAGGTAATGTTATATTACCATGATGGAGAAAAATAAGGTGCTCACAGTGCCCATTTGAGTCCATTTGTTTTCTTTTTTGTACATCCCCCATTCAAATGTATATGGTAATGTTAAAGACTTTAAATGCATTTCTTCTTGCTAACATATTTGTTGCTTCTGTTATTTGTATTATTTCCAGTGTTCTAACCAAGTCCTTGAGAATCTGTTATGTTGAAGCATTACCAGTACTCATGTGCATTTAATGCATATCCATAGTTTGTAAGCTAGTCTTTTGAATGAGATTTTTGTTGTTTTCATGTTTTTTTTTTTTTGCCTAAACTATGCTTTCAAAAGAGAAACAATGTTTGTAAACTATTGCAGGTCCTCACACATTGTTTGCACTGATATACTCAGCACAAGACAGGCAGATATCTGTACCTCCTGGCATTTGCCCCAAGTTAATCTATCGAATCTATTTCCCTGGGGATTGTAGATTGGTTTTCAGACATCATACAAATTCCATGACTTGGCTGACCCAACAGGGGGTGCTAATGTGCATCCATGTCAGTATCGGTCTTAGTTCAGTGTGGCACTCAACCATGAGCAATCATAAAGACTCATTTTCTTTTTAAATTTAGTTATTTGTTGGAACAAATCTAATGCAGTGGTGGATTGCATTTATTAAAAGTTTCTGTATTTATTTTTATACCACATCAATGGAATGGATACATTTGCAATAGATATTCATATGTGATTCATGGCTACATGGCCTATTCAAGCATACAGGTCAAGCATTGCTGTTTTTTATGAGTTTGATTTTTTTTTGTATACCCAACCTTTCAATTGTTTGATACATCCTGCTTTTTTATACAGATATTCAATTAAAGCGTGAATGTTTGTATTTTGAGTGGTTTTTGTGCATAATTGAAATAATTTAAATAAATAAATAAAAAAAAGTACTCAAAAACAATATTTGGGTTATAGAAGGTATAATTGTATGTTGAAATATTTTGCAGTGTATTAAAATATAAAAAGGATAAGAAAATATGAGGCAATGTACTTAATGGGTTTGAATGTTGTTAACAAGCCTTGATTCAAGATGTGGCCTGATATGGTAACAGACCTGTCATACTTACACAGCTGTTTTTTTTTGTTTTTTTTTTTGCATACCTGACTGCCTGTATTTTACATGTACGTCTCATCAAAATGTCCCAGACAAAAATTCCCTGCCATTTCCAAAGGCTGTCTGGCACAGCATACGTACATATATTATTTCATGTATAAATTCATGGAAATTGCAGGATTTTTGTTGAAATGAAGATTTCCTTTCTGAAGAAATATAGTTTGATATCCAGGTACACTTTATTATTTTTTGTTCATCAAAAGTATCTCATTAAATATAGCTTGAACGTTGCCCTCTGTCAAGTATTTTTCTTTTCCAGATTTCATAAGGACTGATCAACAGTGAATGATGCAATCACACTAGTTTCATATTTTTTGATAGATTTTTGTGCCCATGATTGACCGCCACAAGATGTAAGAATTTCCAAGAGAACATACATTTCCTGTTCACTCTTCATGCTGTAATCAAATCAATATCAAATCAATTGGCTCGGCATTGAAGCACTGAAGACTTTTTTTGTGTCAGTTTCAGAACTGGGATATTCCTAAAATATTTACCAGGGGCGCCCTCTGGCTGGCGTGTTTGGAGAGGGGTGGGGGGGTCCTTCTAGATCGTGATCCTTAAATGAGAAAAAGAGAATGTGAATGTTAGTCCACAAACCAATACACCATGGTCTGGAATGTAGGCTACGCCTCGCACATTTTTTGTCTTGCGTAACGTAAGGCCAAACGGTTCACAAGTGTCCAAACCATAGACTGCATAAATAACTTAAGGTCTAACCCCGAATGAATACTGAATCACCAGTAACATAACAGCCTAAAGATTATGTGGAACATTTACGGAATTAATGAAGCATAAATTAACTTTTTTGACAACACAACATAGCCTATGAGGCATGCCACAAACAGTGTAAAATAATTCCAATATAAAACGTCAAAGTAGCCTAGCTAATTTTATACAAAGTTGGTGCAGCACTTAGAAACATCCTAGGCTATCCTACTGCCTGTTAAGGTTGTTTTGCTGTTGTAGGCCTAACTTCTCTCATCGCCCTATCTCCAAATACCATATGTCAAATATCAGCAGGTAATTCACCCAAATATTTTCGCCTAATGTTTACCTTACCACCTCATAATATCGATGTGATTTTCTTCACGGGGTTTTCTGCTAACAGGTCAGCCTACTTTTCGCTGAAGTGACAGTTGGTGTGTCGTGAATACGCTTGGCTCAGCCTCCGCCGTTCTGTTGTGCGTGCGGGTCCACGCGCTATGAAAGCGCGCTCACAGACTCAGGTGAATGGAGAGAGAGAGAGAGAGAGGGGGGACAAGAGAGGCTCTGCTGTCCTGTCTTCGTCGGTGAAACTGAAAAATAAGGAAAATGGGACTTTGTATGTTCAGAAGTACACCCGTTTTTATTGTGTCCTTTCTGTTTTGGATCACAGGATGTGCACCACAAAAAGTAAGTAACAGTCATCTGACCGTCATAGCCTATGTTGTTTGTTAGGCTACTTTATTTTCCTTTAGAATACCAGTACGTACGTGATTTGTAGACAGCAACTGCACTGTCACTTCGATGCGATGGAAGCAAGCCCTGCGTTGCGACTCTGCGTTCTTGTCCAAAGGGAAACATTTCAACAAGTTTCCCCGCGGTTTTTACTCAACAAGTACAAGAAGAGCGTGTAGTAGAATTTGCCCAGTTTTTGGTGTTTTTAGCTTTGGCGTCGTGGCGCATTGTAAACGTTTCGACATGCATTAAATGCATTAATGCATTAAAATAAATATAATCATTAAATATAAGTTTCATGACGAGATTCACTTTTTGAACTTTGAGCTGTTGTTTTGGTGTCACGTAAATGGAAATGCTAATGGAAAAATTAACGCATTGCCATCAGTAAACAAAATGCCAGCGCATGACACGGAGTTCTAAAAGAGGACAATCCAGTTCGAGCCTCAAATGAATTTATTAACCGCCATGGCTGTCTTAAGGCACTGACATATGTGTCAGTGTTTGCATAATTCAGTAAGGGTAAATTATTGTTATTTGAGTTTAAATGGGCTCTATTCAGACTAGGTGGCACATAAATAGAGCTGTCACTAGAGTCTTAGTTGTTTTTGTTTGTTTTGTTAAAGAGATGTTATTTGCAGGTATTTCAACATGCACGCGCCATTATGAGTAGCCTATTACTTAAGTTAATTTTGTTCAGTTTGAGTTTTTATTTATTTATTTTCATCTAAAAAATACTTTCTGAAACTTTGCATGGAGCCTTTTTTGTACCCCCTGGCAGTGCCATGGTTACACTCACAGTGGAAGCTTGGCCTCTGTGTTGCAATGAGCAGCATAAACAACACCTCCTCAATTGGTGCTCATTACGCTGCTCCACGGCTCACTGCTACACTATCTCATCACTGCTCTGCTACGGTGGTCCGCTCGCTGCTTATTAGATCCACTGTCAGGGGGGGCAGCTACAATATGAATGACCACTCTACCCACAGGCTGAGGTCACAGCCTGAGCTGGTGTCAAATGTAATCAAACTGCCGTTGGATAGCTGGCCCCTTCCTTTGTGTTTGTGTTTGGTTTGAGCCAGTTCAAGGTCACACAGATAAACATCATCGGTGGTCGAGGCAAACTGCTGGGCTTTCCTCTGCTCCTCCAGGGAGATGATGGATCAGTAACTAATGAGTATGTAGATCTGCAGGCAACACCAGCAGACAGAAAGGGGGAAGTGGTGGATGTTGGTGTAGTTTGACTGGCAGGTTCCTCCACCCTCTGTGGGGTCGCTACTGAGAGTGGAAACTCAGCATCCATTTTTTTCCCTTTCTTTTTTTTTCACTTTCTCAGCATTGGGGAGAGGCCTCTTTAATCTCCCCACAATTTACAGATGATTAGCAGATTCCTGCTGAAGGCATGCTTTTGATAATCAAATCCTTCCTGCCACTTTTGGCAGTCTGGTTTCTGAATGAATTACTCTGGGGCAACCTCACTCCCACTCCTTCACTTTGCCATTCAGTTGGTGGTATGACTACAACAAATCATTCACTCAGTGAATGACCCCAAATGTAATAGTATCTACGCATGACCACCAGGCATCCCTATTCATAGCTCTCTGAATAACCCTAGCTCCCTGAATAACCCTTACCTGAATAGTTGTACCATTTCTCGCTCTAACACTCCTACATTCTCTGTCTTCTGAGAGCACAGCGGAAGGAAAGTTCACAAGTACGCAAGCCTATAGGGCAACAGTTGTGGGATACGAACTGTCAAGACTTATCCACGTCCACTGTGGCTGAGCCGGAGCAAGTGGCAGAATTCTTAGAATTGGACAAACAAAAGGCCGTCGGTGCACTGGGCTGTCAGCTTTCCCTTGCCTCAGTCTCTGTGCACATAGGGTACTCACTATCTCTGTAATTATCTGCCTGAGGGGGCAGTCTAAATGATGCCTTTGTCCTCCTTTGTGTTAAGTTGATTTTTTGAAACAGCGTAAACATGAATTGGATTGGTAGCCATGCTTGCCCCCCCCCCCCTCTAATAGGTTTATAAGATGTGTAGCATTTGCATGTCTGTTTTAGAATTTAGAATAGGTGTTTGTGCATGTTGCATTGTTTGTTTTGTAATTTACATTTGCCATTGACCTTGGTTGATGCGGATAAATATTTTGGAAGCATAAGATGTGATGCATAACTTGCATGCATGAATGAATGCAGTGGCTTGGAAAGCCTTCCATGTAACCTAACAGAGATATGAGGAGAAAAACACTTTGTCTTTTGGAGGAGAAATTGCCCTGTCATCCTGCTTGCCTCTTGGATATATTGGGATTAACTGTCTCGGAAGCACTGGCTCGAATCACATTCCAGATCTGGAAACGATTTTGCTAAACTAGTCAATCTCTCCATGGAGATAAGGCTTGCATCTCGCCCACATGCATCACACTGTGCACATCCATAATTACGGCAGCTCATTGTGGAATGGCAGAAAGCCTGTGAAAACTATGTTAATTGGTGTGTACCACACACATTTGGATCACTAGCTGCCCACCCACCTAGTCGAGATACCAGTGGATCTTGCTGGCAGTGTGTTATTGTTTGGGGATTATGAGAAGAAATATAAAACACTGTTTTGGCTGCAACAACAATGTAGATAACAAGTGAACCTGATGACCCTAAACAAAACAAGCAGTATATTTTTCACATTTATTCAAGGTTAGTTAGTCATAAGAAACATTGACAGAGAGAGAGAGAGAGAGAGAGAGAGAGAGAGAGAGAGCAAAGTTGACATCAGAAGGAAGATATGTGATAAATTGGAGGCTAGTGTATCTGAGCCCTCCACAGCTGTGTCAAGACTGCTCGCAAGGATCCTTCTCCTCTTAAAGAAGCACCGCTCCTTTCCTCTCCTCTCCTCGCCCTCTCTTCTTGCAGGAAGCTCAGGGAGATGCACCGGAGCGGGCGGCAAGGCTGGGATTTAACGGGTGGATTCATTCCCGAGCTGTCAGGAGCGCGGTGACAGATTAGGCTGCGGAGATGAACCTAATGTAACACATCGTCACAACATTCACACCAGCAGAGGCTGATAGCCCGGCGGTGGAGCGGGGCTCACTTTTCACAACCAATAAATAGCCCCTGCTGCAAGGATCTCAGCCCCCTTACGAGGGCCCCGCCTGTCTGTTTATGAGCGACTCTGGGTCTGTTTGTGCGTTTGAGCGAGTGTGTGGCAAGACCTGGGGGACTAGGGGCTCAGTCTGCTGGAGTTTAGCAGTCAGGACGTAAGCTTGCTCTTTCCCCCTGTCATGTGGGGGTGGGGGGTCAGGGGGGAGTGGGGGAAAAAAACTTGACGTAAACTTGTTGTGAGCCCACGCAGAGGAACTGAGAGTAGCAAAATAATAAAAGAGAACAAATGTGCTCTAAGGCACCCTTTTTTGGAAGAAGTATTCAAGGGAGTGAAACACCAGATGGAAATCCTAAAAGCTTGTATCTCAAATCAATCAAATGATTTATTGAGACTCCTTTGTTTATATTGGGATGATTTTACATTGCCAAACCTCACAAAAACATTGCATTTACACAGAATTTAATAACAAGTTTTATTCCATTTGATACAGCTTTATGAGGATACTATTTGCAATACATACCCACATTAGTACTGGATTGTTATTGCTTGTCCTTAGAGTTACTCCTGTAGTTGCTATATTTGATATAAACACAGTAGCAGTTGCTTAGAGTTTCAATATTTGTAACAAACAAAGACATACAAAAATAAAAAACAAACAAATGAATTATAACATGGATCAGAAATGTGTTTATTTTTTTCCATCAATGAGCTAATGCTTCCATTTGTACCATTTATTCTCTCAATAAAGCTTAGTTGGCTTACATCCTCGACTGCTTTTAGAGTTTGTAGGTTACGCAATGCCATCTTGTCAGTGCCTAATGTAATGGTGCATTGCTGTCTTACAGTAATGAAGTCCTGTGTGAAAAAATACTTCAAACCACATAGACCGTAATGCAGTGTGAACAATGCTCTGCTTTGTCATTGCAATCTGTCACTTGACTCACACAATTACTGTATTTGTCCGGGTGATCTACTTCTGGATGGGGGTTGTCTAGTCATTTTGACCAAGGCACAACTAGGGCGCGATGACCAGCAGGTCTTATATAAACTTCTGCTTGCTGCTACTTATTAGCATCACTTCATTAAAATGTCATCTCCTGTCCCAGCATGAAGCACAGTACCGGCTGGCATGGTCCTGTATTGTTCCCTATGAGAAAAGGCATCCTTGGTTAATTGAGCCCCCTGCCTGTGATGTAACAGAACTGGGATGTTTGGCATTATAAGAATGTCCCATTTCCATTATACACTGTGCCACTTTGGAAGCCATTCATGTGAAGTCTACCATGCACATTTCTGTGCCTACCCACTAACGGATAGCTAAGTCTGAGGCACAATCCACAATTATAACCTAGTTTTGTCAAATAGGGATTGGGATTCACTAGCTTGGAATAAGTTTGAGAGACCCTAATATTGGAAGTAAATGCTGAATCATTTTTGTGAAATATTTAGATATGAAAGGAAAATGTCAGAACGAAGCGTGCATTGTGCAGTTCCACCCCCAAAGTTTCCTTGATTCTATAATGCAATAAAGAACAGTGCCACGCAAAGCCAAAATCGGCTTACACTTCCGCCTCTGTGAGAATGGCATTTGACCGGTTCAAATGTCAGTCATGTAATTATTTGTGTAGTGGTACACAGACTTGCGCTAAGTCCAGGAGGCCAGCTTACCCAAAGCGTCTGCACCCAGGAAGCAGGTTGTCTTACCGAAGTACAATGCCTGCCAGAGTTTTGTTAAAGAGCTCTGTTTAGAATTATACAATTTGGCTGCATGTCAATGTATAAATCTATTATTTGTATGCAGATGGATGACTTGCATGCATGTGTATTCATTTCCAGGTATGTGTGTTCACAATCTGGTACTTATTTGTTCATATTGGTCAGGCTTTGTATTGAAATTCACTCTTGAAGCACAAACCTTGTTTTTCTTATAAAATATGGACAAGAAGCCACTAGGGAACATGTATGGTAATGTCGTATGTGATGATTGAGGATTTGTCTGTAACATGTATGTCCAAGAATGTGTCTCACATTTGATACATTTGTTAATACTGCTCAGAATTTTTTTAGAAACATACTCAAAATACCGCAGCCTTAGCTGTATCTATGTAGTATGGGTGATAAGCCACTTAGCAACCTCCTGTGCTATAAACATGTTTCCCTCTTTTACTGCAAAGTGCAAATTACTGGACAGCGTCCAGCTAGGTTTCAACAGTTCAGGTTGTTTTTTTTGTTCTCAGTACAACTGCGGCAAAGTCAAGTAAGGAGGTCAGGGAGGGAGGACGAAGTGATGTGGTACAACACGCAGAGAGGACGAGGGGGGAAAAGCAGTGCTCATGACTGGTAGGCCTATACTTGGTTCTGTCCTTGCAAGAGAATGACATTAATGTCCCCCAGGAGAGCAATGTCTTAGAATTAGCAGCAAAACGTTTGATCAGTCGCTTCTCCCGACATGCGATGAGAATGTTTTTGTAAATGGACATTTTTACTGTCTAAGGTCCTCCTGCTGTGTCGGCAATAAGGAGAGCTCAAGGTCTTAATCAGGGCTACTTTTGTGGAGGTGTAGAGCTAGTCCTTTTTGACCCTTTAGTGCTTCCATACAGCCTCAGTATGTTTATGTAGAAAGTATTTCTTATTAGAAATAGACTGGTTGGAATGTTTTTGATGAAAACGCACATATGACCCAATCACAGTGCTTTGTCGTTATTGAAGGGATGGAGGCTTTTGCGTTTAGCCTCCCTACTTTGGCAGCCGTTTTAATTTAGTTCCAAGGCCAGGATGTACGAATGCTGCTGGTTGGATGCGGGGAGCGCAGGGGATTCATTACCTGTCTGGTAGCACGGCACACTGGGCCATTGGTTCACCCTGCTTTCCCACAGTCCAGCCTCCAGGTCGGCAGGAAAGCTAATAAAGCAGGACCCCCAGAAAGGTCTGGATCTGGAGTGGTCTGCCCCGACAGACATCTGACTGCCATTAGAGTGAGGTCCCCTGCATCCTGCGCACCTGGAACGCATTACCGCCAGTGTGTTTGAAGAAATACCTCCCCGGGGTTACCATAGCAGGAGCAAAGAGCAGCTTTGATATGTCAGCAAAGGAGGAGGATTGACTAGATCAGGCATGCACACATTTTGCGTAAAGCAACTCAATTTTACTGGCCTCAACTGCATTTCAAAAGCAATGGCGGCGAGGGAGCCCAGAGACAGTGATATACTCTTAAGTGGGCGCCCCTAAATGATCATCCTCTTGTGGATGGAATGATTTTTTTTTTTCTTTCTTCCCACCAGGCATAAAGTCTTAAAGTCTTAAAGTCTGGGAATGTAAAGTTAACTGATTTACTCGACGCTTATAACCATTGTGTTTTTGGTTTCACCAAAATTTGGGTGGTCTGAACAATGCGGCCAATAAACAGTGCTTGCATTGTTGGATGTCCTACTCATAGTGGCTTAACTGTAACTACATAATGAGAGGACATGGTGTTTATAAAAAATATTATTCATCTTTCATGCTCTGTCTTTGTTGTTTGACTGAGAACTGTTGGGGGTGGGGGTGGTATTTCCAAGTAGTACACATTTTGGTATTTCTAACTAACATGGTAAACCAAGGAGGATGATACAGTTTTAAAAGTGCTTGCATTTAACTGCTAAGTGTTTGCGCTGAATCCATTTCCCGTAAAAGCTGGATTTGTTGTCCCTCGTCCATATTATGCATAATACACTCATATGTATATTATGTCCTCACTGTTCTGGTCTCCACCGTCCTCTGTTCCCATTTGAAACATATTGTCTTTTTTTCAGGTTTATTTCGACTGCGGAGCCAAAGTGGATGTTGTCGATGCCCAGGGGCTTATTCTCTCCCCTGGATTTCCCTATAACTACTCATCAGGGACTCACTGTGTGTGGCAGTTCTTTGTACCTGTAGGCCACCAGCTCATCATGGAGATGTTTGACTTTGACGTCTTTGAGAATCACAACAGTCAGGTCAGATTTGCTGCAATTTCGGAGGGGGACCTGGACGAGGAGATGATGGACGACAGTGCGGTGTACTCAACCGAGAGGCCCGAGGTTGAAGAAGGTGACCCCTCACAGCATAAAGGCGTCGCCACGGCAACGCAAGGCAGCAGCAGTAGCAGCAACGCCAAGGAGCTCCAGTCTTCACCAAAGGACGAGGCCAAGCCCGTGGTCGTCCAAGAGCAGTCCACGAAAATGGAGATGGCCAAAGTGTCCAACTCTGCCAAATGGTCATCATCCTCGCCGCCTCTGGTCCCCTCGCTGCAGTCCCCTGTACACCATGCTGCCGGGATGGTGCTGGAAGATGGTGAGAAAGCTCAGAGTGACGGCATCTCCCCACAAGGCCTCAGGGCTGATACCAGGCTGGGGAGAAGCGAGTTTGTGTACGAGCCCACCTCGCTTCCACCTTCGCCCACCGCCACCGAGTCAGTGAGTCCGGAGACGCAGCAGTCACAGCTAGACGCCTGCCCGCACGACGTCCTCTACATCTCTGACCTGATCACCTTTTCCTCCCGCTTCTGCGGCGCCAACCGACCGGCCAGCAGTCAGCTGGTGTTTGGTTCCTCGGACGACATGGTGGAGGTGATCATGGAGCTCATCACCACCACCCACTGGGGCCGCGGCTTCGCCCTGCTTTTCCACTACCGCAACCAGAGCGACGCCATGGCCGACCAGCGCTCCCTCACCCCCACGGCTAGGAAAACGGATGCTGTTCTGGCCATTGTGAGTGGGGTTGCCTTCTTCGCTGTGGCTCTCTCTTGTGTGCTCTTTATCATCTTCAGGTAAGCATTTTATGGGGAATGAAAGAACTACAGCTCTCCCTTACTTTAGCTTATGTGTTTGATTTTATTGTATTGATGGCTTCAATAATATTCTCATCTAAAAAAAAGGGTAACTAAGAGCAGGTGCTCATCAGGACGTATTCATTTGTAGAGAATATTACAGCATGCCAACCCAATTTCCAATAAAGCCTCATGGTCACAGAAAAAATATTTATTTCATTTATTTAGTCTTACACTAAATTTCCACATGTGGAATGATTTTGCAAAACCTGTTCTGAATTACTGAATATTAGATTCCCATGCCACAGATTTAGCATGGTGTAGTTGCCAGGCCAGCAAGTTGTGTAACATAGAAGGGGGTTCTGATCTTCATTTCAGTGTTAGTGCAACTGCAACGCTATCATGAATGGGTTTGTTGATGGGGCTGCACTCCTACACGTGGTGGCTAGTTGGTGTTGACTCAGCTGGAGTCCTCTCAGCCCCTGAAGTGCAGTGGGAGTACGAGGGCTGCGCCGCTCAGCTGCACCTTGATGTGGGCCTGTTTCCTATTGTGGGAGGGAGAGCCTGCTCAAGGTGCAGCACCTGGCATTGATTCCCTCGGACAAAAGGAAAAGCACAGCCGCACAATGGTCGGCCCGAATGAAAAAGGAAGAAAAACAAGTAGAGCTGTACGTTTCTGCCCCGCAGATGCTATTGTAATTGTTTAATAGAACAAGTGCCCCCATATCAAAGAGTGTAATTCACAAGCTGTTCTCATCTGTTAATCCCATGGGGGGGGGGGGTTCTCAAACAATGTTCCAAGTCGATGCTATCACTTTGGGAGGATGTAATCCTATCCATTTAGAGTGACATGTACTAATATGGATGAGGACTGTCAAAGAGTGTCCTTATCTCATCTCTTGCCCGCTCCCACTCCCACTCCCCCTGCCCAATGCCCAACCAACACTGTGAACCGCCTCATACCCTGAAAGCACAGGCCATTCAGTGCTTGCCAGATTTAGTGATTTTGAGGCTTGATTGAAATGTCGTTTCATTTTGAACTGTACGTCCCCCATTCCCAGCATTGCTTGGCTAGCTGCAGAAACCCAGACATGTACTGACCCATTTTGAAATGAGCACAGTAATAGTGGAAAGTAAATCTGTAGCAAAATAAATGTTTGCTTCCATTAAGTGTGTGTGTGTGTGTGTGGGGGGGGGGGGGGCATCTCTGTGTGTGTGTGTGTGTGTGTGTGTGTGTGTGTGTGTGTGTGTGTGTGTGTGCGTGCCACACCAGTGGTATATATACGGTTCATGAGGGGGGAATATGAAGCAGATCTCGGCAGTTAAATGAACATCTAATTAAGAGGAACAAGAAAGACGTAAAAAAAAAACAGCAGGGAATCAGTACACTGCCCTAAGTAATATACGGTTGAGGGGAATTCTAAATTGCATGAGGCTCTCATTTTCTGTTAAAGGAATTCCAGCAGTAATCAGTCTGATTTTGGCTGGAGGCTTGGTTAGTTTTGCACAACCTCTTCGTTTTTAGTATTGAGCCATGAACATCAGGATCTAGAGACAAAACAAAGGTGCATTGTTATGTCTGTTATTGTTGTTTTCTGTTTTGTTGCTGTCTGCTGTAGTCTTATTTATAAAGGGTGAATCTTCAGCAGATCCAAGTAATACACTGGAATCAAGCAATTGCCTTTGATTGACGTTGAAGGTTAGACAAAATTCTACACGCATCGTCAAAATGTTGTGGGTCTTTTGTGTTCCAGACCAAAACTATGCGCAAAAGGGGCCAGCGCATCTCCCTCCAGCAACCCTGAGGTAAAACAACCAAACAATCCTCTGATCTCAATAAAAAGCAAGTAGACCTTCCTCCTCAGGTTAGATTAGACTCGGATCCCGCGGCCTTACCTTCATATCCTCCATATTCTTCTGTAACAGCCATATGCCCCATAATGTTCTTCTTTAGTCTTTATAACACACACACAATGATGATGATGATCAGTGACCTTCAGACTAATTTGAACTGATTAAGCATTATATATGCTTTACTTATTCATATGGAAGTCATGTAAATATTAGCTTTCTGTATAGACCTACAGTTAATTGATAAGAAAAAGGGATTGCATTTTGCACCACAAAAGTTTTTTATTCCATAATTTATTTAATTTCTCAATTGGCTTATTATGGGCTGCATTTTGCATTTCTCCAGTAAAGCCACGGATTCTCAATGAGCCTGAGGTCAGATGTTTCATTGGGTGACTTAAGGACATGAACTCTTTTACATGACCGAGCTATTCTTTGGCTCAGAACTTTGGAACAGTTTACCCACAACAGCGAGTTTCAAGCTCAATTAGCACACTGAAGCAGATTGACTTAAACATTTTGTGACTTTGCAAAGTCCTGATTTACTGTGGTGGATGCATACAGCCTTTTGAAATCCTAACATATTTCAACCAGCCTCTGTGCCATAAATTGCTGCATTATAAATACATAAACAAACAATAAACAAATACAATTTTAAAAGCAGCAAGAGGCTCGAGAAGGCTTGAAGAAATATGGAGTATTTAATAAAACAGCATATTATGTTCCAATGTATTTCTTATTTACCAAGGCTACATGGTGTCAGGCTCTCTCACAACTTATGGTTAGGAAAGTGGTGCCATATTTAGTAGACTTGTTGTTTGTCATTAATGGTTTGGCTGCGTGTTGTCTCTGTGTCCCGTGGTGTGGTGGCCTGCCTGCTGCCTGGCCTGGCATAGGTGCCTCAGCTTTTGCAGAACCCTGGGGCGGACGTCAGCGAGTTGCAGCTGGTGCCTCCCAATGATCCTGGCCAAGAGGCTGTGCCCAAGAATGGCAACAACAACCGGTCGCACAGCCTGAGCCTGCCAAACACAGGTAGCATGTTGCGTCTCTCTCTCTTTTCCTTCTCTCTCTCTTCGTCTCTGTCTCCCTCGCTGTCGTTTCGCTGCATCTCTGTTGCCATCTGTAATTGAGGGGTCCCTTTCGGGGTCTCTGGGCTGAGTCCAGCTATGCTGACGATGACCTCATCTGTCCCGGAATTGAACTTATACATCCAGTTTAATTGGTCGGGAACAGAATCTACTTGTTTTCATGAACGGAAGCAAAAGGAGCCCACTATTATTGTCTCCATCTGTAAGCCAATGTTGAACTCTTCATCTATTTCTCAAGTGTGTTTTAATAATTATTTAAATAATACAACGTGCTACTGGGTTTATGATGTAGTGTGTAGTGCAGTTCATTTTATTTCCATCAGCCTGAAGAAGCGGTGTCTGTGGATTTAAACTCATTTGGGTAACTTCAGCAATCTGTTGTCTCGCTTACTGTGACTGGCGAAGCCTCCGCCTGAAATACTGGGGAGATTTAAAGGTCGTGGCATTTAACCTAGACGTAAACACCCCTTTCCCAGGGAAAAGGCACTTTCTCTTCTTTCAAGTAGTTTTGTGTTGTCAGTTTAAAGTAGTTTTGTGTTGTTGGGTTTGATTACACATAAATATCCATTTTAAATCTGTTTATTTTTGTTGTTGTTTGTGCCTTGTGGGTGTTTGTCCAGGGTTGTCATTTACGGCTGGCGTCGAGTCTGCCACTAACCCCGAGCAGGACACCTCCTCTGGGGGTCTTTCTGAGCTGGAGCTGGGCACAGATGAGGTGTTTGTGATCTCCTCCGGACCCAGTCCAAGCAGATTGCCATTCTGTCCCCACACGGTGAGTAACAGAGCTGGTGGGGTAGGGTGGGGTGGGGTGGTGTGGGGTGTCCACAGTGCATTCGGGAAGCTGGCTGCATCCTTGCCAAACGCTGAAGGGGAGGGTGGCAGTGGCGCTGGCTTTGATGCCATTTAAAGTGGACCTCCCATACGATAAACAGTGTTCCCTTCTCCCTTGGCGAAGCGAATGTATAATAATGTTGGGGGTTAGGCTGCCCCAGCGTTTTTTTGCATGTGAACCACTTGTGCTGCTCTGCGACAAAAGCTGGCATGAAAGATCTCTGGCAGCACTTAGGGAGCTGGCGTGCTTTCCAGCAGCCCAGGCTAATGAATGTATTATCTGTGCAGCCAATTTCCCTGGTCTAATGCTCTGTGTGTGGCTCTCTCTCTCTCTCTCTCTCTCTCTCTCTCTCTCTCTCTCTCTCTCTGAGTGTGTGTCACTTTTTTGTGACTCTACTTATAGTGCTGTAAAAGTTTAGTGTTGTATATGTATTATATGTATATAAGTTTGACTGTGGGACTAGAGAGTCTTTTATACCTAGATTGACTTTTAGGTTTTCTGTGTGTGTGTGTGTGTGTATGTGTGTGGGTGGGTGCGTGTCCAGCTCTCAAACAAGTCAGTATTGTGTTTGGAGCTTTTGTGGTGCATAGAGTCCTCCACTTTAAACCCCTGCCTAATTCGTGTCTAGACGTGGAGAGCTGTTAGTGATTCTTTGTAAGGATTACCTTACTCTTTCCGATGATGAACAGCTGACTAATGAACTGGGACGTGTGCCTGATGTGCCTTTCACATCTGATCAGCCGCTCCAATCAATGGAGCGTTTCAGCCACTGCCAGTGTTCCTGGGCTTTCCTACAGGGCCACAGGATGGCCACTGTTGTCCCTCTTAGAGCCTGGCTCTCCAACTGGCATCGCACCTAAACCATGCCACTGGATGGCAAGCCCAAACAGAAAAATGTAATATAATTCCTAATTCAATTACATCACGCTCCATTTAGTTTTTTGTGCTCTGTTCCTCAGTGTTGTGCTGTTTATTTTCCTTTTCTTGCCACGAATCAAGTGTACGATTGTGTTTTTTAAGCACAGGGACAGATTTAAGGCCTGAATTGGGTGTTATTACATGATAATAATCTAATGACCGACCGACCAACCAATCAGCTCAGTCAACATTGCGTGTATGCTCACCGTGTGAGTCAATACACGAGACTTTTGTTTACTTCTCGGAAAGCACCTTGTGCAGCATGAACGGGGTGTTTGTCCTCCCTGTGTAAATTTAAATTAATGACCGAGTCTGGTGTGTAATTCAGACTGGCAGCTAATTAAGCCACTTCACGGAGTGACTGCATTAGTCAGTGCTAATCGGAGCTGTTCTCTTATAATCCATCAAATATTCTCCAAAAAAATCTGTTTGGGAACATTCATTACTCACCCAGAGGTTCATTCACCTCAAACTGTGGCAGGAAATGTGTCGAATGTTGTGGAGACCAAGCTGCTAACAGTGCAATTTGACAGTGACTGATTTGAACATCTGCCTCTATCTGCTATTGCAGTGCATAAGTCTGATAAGAGAGAGTTGCTGGCTGATGTTTTAAAACACCAAAATTCTGTGTGCCAGCCTGTACTTCAATTCAAATTTAAACAATCCACTGCAGTGAAAGACTCAACATATTGTGTAATGCATGAGGTCATCATTAACAGAAAAAAATATATAATGTTAAATAATACACAATAAAAATGAAAATAAGTGCTGTTGGATTGTTTTTACATTGTAAAACAAAACTCAAAACTATGAAGTAAACACACAGGGTTATGTAGTAAACAACAAAGTCTAAGTGAATTTTTAGGCTCTCAAAAGCAGCCAATGTTTGCTGTGATGACAGCATTTCACAGTTTTGGCATTCTCTCAACCAACCCTGATTAGACACTGAGAATAGTTTTCCAACAGTGCTGAAAGGGGACTAAACATGTTGAGCACTTGCTGGCTGCTTTTCATTCACTCATGTTAATCAAGAGGCATTCTAGGTGATCATCTCATGGCCCTGGTTATGATGACGGATATTTAGCAGACACTTCCAAAGTGACACAGACTTGCAACAGTAGGTCGACTGACGTCAGGACGTTACCACTGCTCCACTACCCGCTAAAATGATGATGATAATAGTGTGCAAAGCAGGCCTGAAAGAAAAAGGAAGCTACTTTGAAAAATCTAATTCATGAAACATACTTTTTCCTCTGTTAAAAAAAATGTTTGCATTATATTTATATGCATATAAACATGGATTGATATTTTACTGATAAAGATAATGATATGAAAATGGAATCTTAATATTGAAACTGAAATGGGTTTGCCCGCTTTACCCATCTGAGGAGATTCAGCATGGAATCTATGAAAATGCTTTAATTCTGTTTAATGAGACAGGAAGATTCAAGGCAGTGAGAAAACCCTATCAAAGCCATTGCTAAGCAGTCAATCAGGAAGATGATGAAATAAGCTGGTGTCAACACTGCATTAACACTAAAAAGTTTTAGCCTTCAATGTTTGTTTTTGTCGGATGCTCTTTGGTGTTAAGGAGTCAAAAAGAAAAAAGGAAAGAAGAAAAGTCTACTAACCAAGGCACTCCTTAAATTAAAATATCGAGGGAACATGTACTAAATGGACAAACTAAAAAAGTTTATGCATGTTTTGTATTGGTGTTCATGTGATCATCATAATATCTGCACAACTTGCACTACCTTGTAGATCAGACCTTTGGTGTATGTCTAGTGCCTTTCTCTCATGTATAAAGGTCAAGGTACCTTTGGGTTTGTGGTAGTCATCATGACCTAATGTACTCTTTTGTTCCTCAACAGCGGGAGAGGTTCCTGCGACACAGTGACACCGGTCCCTCCCAGGTGAGTGACTGGCCATCTCCAGAGCCTACAGCTGCCCCTGCCGGAACCGCGGGGTCCTCCAGCAGCTCTCGGCCACGAGCCTGGAGCGTCCGCACCTTCCAGGACTTCCTCCCTCCTCTGCCACAGCTGCATAAGAAGTGGTGCAGCTGGAACTCCACCAGCCCCTTCACCAAGCTGGTCGATAGTGTGAGTAGCAGAAAAAAGCTAGCATGTATGATATTGTGTGTATATGATGTACACTGATGGTCAAAACATAGCCCTATGAAGGTCACCTGCAAAAAAGCCCCAAAGTTGCCACCTTTGCCCATATGAGATCCGGATCTATTTAATATGGGCAAAGATGGCAGCTTTGGGGCTTCTTTTATAGATGAACTTAAAGGATAATTCCGGTGTGATTTTGACCTAAAGTGTCTTGAAACATGATACCGAGTGTGAACATATTCCAAAACTAATTCCGTGGAAATGCATGGATTCAGTTTCTTCCAGTAGCAGCAACTGGAATCCATGCATTTCCACTGAATTATTTTTGGAATCTGATCCCTTATCATACCTGTTCATTCGTACTCGTCGCTCGACTTATCGTGACTAAATTCAAGATGGCGTTGAACGGTAAAATTCCTTAAAGTACTGTCTGTATAAATCGTCTTGTAAATAAACTACCAGTGCTTTTTCAAAGTTCTCCATGTCTCGTTTTAAATGTCAAGGCCCTCGGAAGTCTACCAATGAAGTATGGAGCTACTTGTAAATGGTGTAAAACAGTGATTTATTTTCATGGCTAGGCCGATGCCCGAGGCACCAAACCGAAACCCTGTTGCTAGCATTGGCTAACTAGCGGCAGATTTCTGAGTAGAGGGGACAAGCCGAGGTGAGCTATGAGACATACTGTATGTTCACACTCGGTATCATGTTTCAACACACTTTAGGTCAATATCACACCGGAATTCTCCTTTAAGAGGTCTATTGGGACTACCTGCCTGATATAATATTTTTTCCTCTGTGTGCCCCTCTGGCCCACTGAGGCCTTGTGCCCTGTGGTATATCTGGCATCAAATTCTTAGTTTATCTTTCAAGTTGTGCTAGTGCCAAAGTGGAGCTACTATGGTCCTGATTTCTTGCTCCACCAACTCTGACCTTCCTCCCCTTGTTCCAACATGTTATTTGTGCTTGCTTGTGTGCCCAATTGGAGGCACTTTTCGATGTTTGGATAGGGGTTGGCGTAGAAACAGCCTGTCTTACTGGTTTGGATATCCTCTGGCCCAGTAAGTCTAGATATTGTGGTCAAAGTAGCAAATATTCAAAAACTTGAATCTGCATGTGCTTTCTGGGTATGCCTCTGTGTGGCTATACCATAGTTCCATGTGATCATGTAATGCATTCAGACCAGCCAAAGGGGGGGTTAGGGCGGGGAGGGGGTTGGCATGATGTAAAGGAGCAAAAACAGACGTATCTAGTTAAAAGGTGTCATAGCTTAGTCTAGGGTGCAATTGTTTTGGTTTGAATATTGTTTACATGATCACATAAGACAGATAATGACACGGCATTGTATACAATGTATTCTAGTTAACAATAGTTGTTGTAGTAGCTAGTGGCTCATGGCTATTCTAATTCTTCAGGCACCATCCAGCTCGGTAGCGGACTGCCAGACTGAGGGCAAGAGGAAGGTTTTCTCGGACACCACGCTGGGCGGCAAGGCGGACACAAGCCAGTCCGACTCCTCCATGAGCAATGCCTCCTACCCCCTCGCCCAGCCAGCACAGCGGCAGCGGCGTCTCAACTCCACCAGTAACCTCCGGCGCACACGCTTCGCCGCCCCATGCTTTGGCCTCCTCTCCGGCTCCCCAGAGGGCAGCAGGTCCCCCCCTGGGGGCCACCAGGGTCCTGATGCCCACGGCGGGGGCAGTTCTCCGGGGCTGCTGCAGCAGCAGCTTGGGGAGGCACAGGCTGGAAAGATCCGGGATTTCGCCGGAGGAGGAGGAGGCGGTGACGATCACATCACCGTGCCGGTGTTTGCCATATCGGAGGAGGAGGACCGGCAGCCTCTGGTGCTGGCTGAGCACCTCAGCCAGTCCTCAGTCATGCACAACGGACTGAGCCAGGGCAAGAGGCTCACAGACGGGAGCGCGCTCAATGGGTCCGTCCTGTCCCGCAACGGGAAGTCCGAGTGGAGGCCGTGGGCCAACAGCAGCACAGCAGAGCCCGGGCTTCTCCCGGCTGGCGTGTCCACCGGAGCTGCACAATCAGCCCTGGTGTTGTCAAACAGCTTGTCTGGTCAGATACAGCTGTCCTCCCTTAGCCAGTAAACAAAGCCATGCAGTACGGTGGGCCAAGGACACGATCAATCGAAGCAGTGTTTGAGTCGGAACTGAGAAATGACTCCTGACTCGAACCAGCCGTGTTGAGCTGGCGTTTCACTGGCAAAGGCAAACCGGCAAAAAAGCCTGGAAAAATCCTTACAGTTAAACCTGTAGTCAATCTATGAGTCGTCTTGGAAAAGAGTGAGGAAAGGACTTGTTTTCTATATGTGTGTAATCATTTGTGTTACTCTTAACCATCCATTTACCAACCATTATATCTGCACATAGGTCAATATATTATCAGAGACTGAAAGAATCATGATTTCAAAATGACAGCCGAAGTTCTTTAATATTCTGTATCTCATCTATCTCCACTCAACATGTAGCCATTTAAGTCTGTTTTTATGTTTCTTATAAAAGAATATAAAATATCCAATATGTAAATGCAGTAGTTAGGGGTAAAGGTGTATATTTTACCATTCACTAGGGCTATGAATTAACACTTAACTGAAATGATAGATTGTATGTGTTTTTTTTTTTCTATATCAAAGTGATATTCCAAATACCTGCACTTTTTTGTTACACAAGTTTGTCGTTAATCCTGCAGTACTATGTAGAGGACCAATTAGAGTGTCGAGCAGCAAGCCGCTTGGCAGGCCCTTTTTCTGCGATTCACTGGGTCCAACATGCCTCTCTCTGTACACTGAGTTTAATTCACACATGGCCCAGTTCCCACTCGTGCCCCATATCAGCACACCTTCAGTGGGACTGTGGCCAACGTTAATGCTGCTACTGCTGTTGCTGCTGCTGCTGCTGCTGCGTGTGCTCACGCATAACCTCCCGCTCTGCTAAAAAGAAAAAAATACACCTGGACTCTTGCCATGCTGGATCATGACCGACGGATGCGGACGCTGCAACCCAAAACGCAGTTTCATTTACGCATGTAGCCAAGTTTTTTTTTTTTTAAAAGGGAACTGATAACTGCAAACATGACTGAAAAAAAAAAAAAGCAACTAATCTTTATTATGTGTAAGTACACGCTACTGCATAGAGAATATTATAGTGAGTGTAACAAAAAATGTGTGGAGTCAAAAGGGGAGTGTGTGAACAAGATTCACTAATAAAAACTATGTGCCATCTCTTTGTATTTCTGCTGTGCCCACATGATGCACCTGTATTATCATTTTTCAAAAAATGCAATGAATTACAGACACAAATGCAGGTCTTTTAATCAATGCAAGGGTTTATTAGTGCAGTAAACAGAAAATAACTTTCTTGTTAGAATGATTCTACCTGACGTTACATTTTTTTTTTTAGCATTGCTAATGCACAGGAGGCACTGAAAGCTGTCAAAGGCATTCAACTTTAACAGTGCTACTCTAAATGCCCCCTATGGTCCTTGGCTACTCAAAAAAGAAAGAAAGAAACCTGCTGGACATAATGTACAGACGGGATTGTTCTCCTTTTGAACTTGTAGTAAGCCTTGATGAGGTAGAATTCAACTACCCCCCTCATGTTCTTATGTGCTCCGAACTGTATGGCGCTTTCCAGACTTTCTCACAAAAGTGAGTAAATATTTGCCCTGGAGTACAATGTTTTCCTTTGAGAAAAAAAAAAAATGGCAAAGCGGCCTAACACCCACTCCTGATCAGCGGCTTGCACTGTTGTTGGCTTTAGGGTGCAGAGGTCCTCTGCTTGGATACAATTAAAACACGGGGGGGGGGGGGGGGATTGGCCCGGGGCTCGTCTCAGGGTCTTGAGCCGCTCAGGAATGCTAGTGTGAGCCTACAAACCAGGAAACCCACAACTGCCCTCTCCCGCCCTCTGGACGTCAGCGGGCAGGTTCCGGGGCAAGGGCTCTGCACACGCACACACACACACAGATAGCTCTTCAGTGATTGGCAAGTCTGGAAGATGCACTTAACTGTACGTATTGCACTCGAGGGGGTCAATGTCCCTGGATCAAAATAAGCGGTTGTGCAATACTGATTATTGGAGGGGGGGGGGGGGGTCAAAACCAGTTCCAAACTGTTGTGGGCAAACTACAAAACAGCAAACTTTCACCCTTGCCAAGAGGCAAATGACTAACCCACAACTGATCAAATGTTATATGTAAACACTTGTATTTTAGGGGCGGGGGGGACTACCTACATTCCCAATTGGGAAATAATACTACAATAAATTCACAATTCTACAAAATAAGTCATTGCAACAAAGTTGGGAAAAGGTATATAGAATAACAGGACATGTAATATATTGCATACTGAACCCCCTGGTCCAATATCTGGAGAAATGAAAAATCAACCTTAAGGCCATATATAAATGACAAACATGGTGACGGGCTCAAGCCAAAGCACTGAAGTGCATTCTGACTCGGCCACCACTGATTCATTAATTATTAAAAAGGGTAGAATACATCTTCCAGAGTTATAAAAAAGAAGGTCACTCTTCTGTTCCCTCAAGCACACTTAAGGGCACCAAAACAATAGGTTTGGACTTCGAAGATCGTCACACAAATGTGTCCGACCGCCCACAACCCACAATAATATTTGTGTGTAGTAGTAGCCGCCATACGCACTGGCACATTAGATATCCGGAAATACTCAAGTGAACTTTCCCACAGGACATTTGACCGCAGTCGTGCCTGCGCACTCCATTAGGCACCTGATTAGGTTGCCCTCCGTGTCGGAGTAAGGTTGACTTATGTGTGTGAGCTTAAAAAACACTATGAGCCTATGCAAAAAAAACAGAGAGGAATCTCCTCCCCTCTCCTATGGACGACCATTGTGCCTTCTACACGACCTAGAGCCAACACTGGCCATTACCATCGGGTCGGAGTAAGCGTCCGTAATGCACGGCATTAATCAGCTTAGAGTTGATTATCTCGAGCAAAGCATACAACGGAGCGACCGTGGCCTTGGATAAAACTACACAGTTTCAACACATTACTCTTATCCCCTCACAGAGTAGAAGGTGTAATCCTATACAACTATCACATGGACTCCCACTAAGCCGTGCTCAGTACAGCTCACAAGGCTTCTCACCTCTACGCGTTCCACCAAACAAACGAAAAATAAGTTGCATTTTCTACAAATAGATTTTTTTTCCCCCTCCTAATTTTCATTTTTTAGTTGTCTAAACTAACCTACGAGAAAATAAATACAGAATTGCATTGTCCTCCCAAAGTAAGCAGATTAGATGGAAGCAGCAACAAAGTTGACTGACGGTGCAATAACAGTGCATTTCTTTTTCGGAGTGTGGCTCACCTTGACCACAAATAATTCTTCGAAAGATGCATAAGAAACTGTTGGCAACATACCTGTGCAGTTGACCATTAGTCCTTTGAGTGTCTGGAGTCACTCATAACATGCAGTTACCAGTAGGTGGCGTTTCCAAAGAAACATTACATGCGCTACAGCAGATGAAGAGAAGTTGCTGGAAGATCTAAAAAGCTAGCAAAAGTATCTAAGCACTTTACAAAAGAAATCAAAACTAATAAAATCCCAGCAAGCTTCCGATTCTGGAATGGATCTGGCCCTGACTTGGCATGCATCCGGCAAAGCCATGTAGTCAGGGCCACCCCTGTTCAGTTCCAAAACCATTGGCTAACTGCGGTCACTATGGCCTGTAGTCACATACAGCCTACAGTCTTCTCCGTTTACACTAACATAACTGTGCAGGGGTAGGCACTACACTGTTTAAGAGACTTTTAACTGCCTGGATATAGTCATATATATAGAGTATACAGTCATCTAAGTCTAAGAGAAGCAAGGCAGCATCTGACCACTCTCCACACCAAGTCCCTTCAGCTATAACAGACCACACATTCACACACAGATTGATTTGATTGCTATCTCCGCTAATGTAAAATATAGGCCCTCAAATGCGAGGGACACAGAAAAACTAAGCACTGAAGCTTGTGCGGAATGAAATGAGTGGCTGGCCTGTGTTGGCAGGCTCTGTGCTCACTTGCCTTCCAAAGTGCTACTTCTGGTCTAACTGCTGCTTCCCCAAAAGTCCACATGACCAAACGACATACTTAACATAACAAGACAAAAAAGAAAAGAAAAAAAAAAGTACAAAAAAAGTACAGTGATTCACAAGCAAGCAATGTGGTAAAGTACGGTGGAGTACTTAGAGTAAATTAATGAAAAGATGTCCTCTCTGGGATAAAGCGTCCATCATCTGAAGTATGTGGGTTTGGTGACATGAGGTTCACCTGATCATGTTCATTTGCACACAGTCTGTGGGGCTGCTTGGCAGCCAAGGGCATTTTCTCTCTCTTCAGTGGAATGGACACCATCACAGGTACACATCAGTTCTTAAAACGTGTCTGTTCACATATGTGATTGAATTTCCTGCAGAGGGAACACACACACGAAATAAGAAACGATACACACACAAAAAGTTGGGACGTCCCGAAAACCCATATTTAGCGGCAAAAGGGATGTAGACAACGTTGAAACGTGTTGCTGGTATCAAATTCAAAACATTTGTTCTCCATGAAATATGTCAAATTTGTCATTTTCAATATATGATATGTTGTCTATGTCCTTTTTGCCGCTAAATATGAGTTTACGAGATTTGCAGATTACTACATTTTGTTTTTATTTGCAATTTACACAATGTCCCAACTTTTTCTGATTTGGGGATGTAGAATTAAATTGGAACTCATTTCATTCAGAATTCACTACAGCTGGTTTCAGTAACTAAATTAATTTTCAGCAGGCTCTAAAAACTGCCAAGGCAATGTAGCAGGTCCCTCTGCTGGAGAAATATGTGTATGGCAGCCAGGACCACCACTGAATGTTTTTGAGTAAGTGCAACTTGTCTAACAAGCAAAAGGTCATACATTGAAATGTAGGGATATACATAGCATAGGTAGCATGAAAATATAAAATATATCAAAAAGACTTTTGCAGTCAAATGTTCCAAAGCACGAGGCCAAACTACTGCCAAGCTAGTCTAAGTATGTTATCACCATGTACAACGTTGACTGTGCCAATCTATTAAACCAGCCTTTTTCACAATAATGTCAAACACAAAAGCTAACTGCCAGAAATCAGCTACAGAACCTACCACTGATGGCATCCAAAGTGAATGACTAGCATAAAATAATACAAGGTGGATGACCTTCACTTTATCACAAGATGTGTTCATAAACTACAGTGAAATGCATAACTACAGTAAGTTAAAATAATCACTATATTGAGAGAACAACATTGTGTAAAATGGGTGGCTCTCATGTGAGAAGAGGCTTACATGGCATGGTGTGCTTTGACTTGAGTGCGGCAGTTGCGTCCCCAGTAACAGTCTGGCCGCGACGTCACAGCAGCTGAGAGGGCAGAAAAGCGATGAGTGACACTTCGCAAAAACATCCTCACGTACTAAACTTCCACCTCCCAGTGGATTACACTAAAGAAAGAACACCCATGAAAGGACAACGGCATTCAAAACGGCAGCAATTAAATATTGTGTATAGCCCTCTATATTCACACCATGTAGTTTTCCTTTGATAGCTGAACCCTGTCCAGCGTGTTATGTAATGGCTTCCTACCCTCAGGCAGTGCAATTAGCCCAATTGGTGGTGGTGGTCTAAGGGTGATAGGGACTCGGAAGTGTGTGAGGTGAGGGCTCACCTGGAAGCTCAGAGGCAGGGACGCTCTCCCTGTATTTGTAGGCCAGCTCCTTGAAGGCTCGCAGACCACAGCAGAAGCACAACACGGCACTGCCGTTGATGCGGCAATCTACAGCAGACACACATTTTTTTTATACATGTATGTATCTGGTGCATATGCTGTGTTTGTGTGTGTTGAGATGGTATATGCATGCGTGTGTGTGTGTGTGCGCGCATGTGTGTGTGCATGTGTGTGGTGGCAGGAGGAGTGGACTCCCTACCAGACAGATGGAAGACCCCTCGCTGTGCCGCCTGCAGGCCGTCCTGCAGCATCTCCTTCCACGACATCCCTCTCGAGGACAGATAATTCTACCAACAGAAACACCACAGTTACACTTGTTTCTGTGTGTGAGAGATCGAGTGAGACTGAGCGACTGGATTATGGATTTACAAACAGAGCAGTGAAAACTGCTGTCGGTACCTGCAAGATTTCAGACTCGTAATTGTTGCTGTTCAGCACCCCGTCGAGGCATTTGTCTGTGAGGTTGAGCTCTGCAGATAGATGTGAGTACACACACACACACACACACACAGACACAGACAGATTCACTATTGGAGTAACTGCACACAAGGAAAATGTAGAGACAGAGAGCAAGAAAGGAGGAGAAGAGCAAGAGAGGTAGGGGGGACAAAAAAGACAAAGAGAAGTCTTCTTTCCTCTACAGCTGACAGCTCTGCTGCCTCAGAGGCTTGTTGGACACAGAGAATGGAACGACTCGTGTGTGTGTGTGTGTGTGTTTGTGTGTGTGTGTGTTGCATCGTCCGAGGCGCTTACCGCTGAAGCGTGCTAGGCAGCCCTGACAGCCGAAGCGCTGGCAGCCCCAGTACATGTGGCAGAACGGCCGCTGGCACACCAAACCTGTGGAGCCAAAGACCAATCACATGGACACCTACCCAACAAAGGCACAAGACAAAAACAAGACTGCACTCTCTGAATGGTTGGTTGCCTTTGACTGACAGGCAAGACGACCACTCACACTGCTGGGAAGACATCTGCTGGGCGGTGAGCTCTCCACGGCGGTCCGGCATTGGCTGAAGGCAGCAGGTGCAGATGACGTGGGGGCCCTGGGGAGGGCAACGGAACTCCGGCTCTGTGGTGGCTACACAGAGAGAGAGAGCGAGAGCGAGAGAGAGAGAGAGAGAGAGAGAGAGAGAGAGACACACAAGTCGAGCTATTAGTTATTGGCTATTATATTTTAGGCAGCTCACGAGGGTCCTTAAGCAAAGGGGAAAGAATAACGTTTGGACTATTTTTTGCACTGAATAGTAATAAATGTGCCATTTCAAGAAATGAAAGATGATGTATGTGCTAACAGCACAGAAGAGAGTTTCATGGTGGAGTGGGACAGAAAAGAAAAGATGGAAAGGGAGGAGAGAAAGGGCAGCACCTGGGGAGGCCTCTGCAGACGTGGAGGGTCCCTCTCCTGGGGGCTTCCCTGGCCCTTCGTCCGGAGGTGGGCCTGTGATCCACGACGCATGGCTCATGTCCTTCCTGTAGCCTGGACACTGGCGACAAGTCAGGAACGGCTGACTGTGGACACACAACACAACAGGATCAGATTTCAAGCGGCAGACTCCCTCATCAGTCAGAGCCAAACTGGGGAGGCAGCAGAGATGTAGTCTAGTTAGCTGTAGTGGGTATACTGAGATGTAGTCTAGTTAGCTGTAGTGGGTATACTGAGATGTAGTATAGTTAGCTGTAGTGGGTATACTGAGATGTAGTATAGTTAGCTGTAGTGGGTATACTGAGATGTAGTATAGTTAGTTGTAGTGGGTATACTGTGATCAATCCCAAATGTTAATACGTATCCTTCCCTATTTTAAGTGGGTATACTGGGATAGTGATGCTTTTTAAGTGAGTATACTGCGTATTCCTGCGTATCACGTAGACTACACCACTGGGAGGCAGGGTGGCAGTGTACCCCATTGTCATTACCCTAAAATGGCATCAGGTCACACCATTTTTCATTTATTATCAAGGGCAGTTTCTCGTTCTGTAAATACTAAAGGCAAAATGTACAGACATTGCCACCTGAAATTTTGCCGCAAAACAACTACCGTAACCACATTATCTGGTTAAACGTTAATCTATAATAGGCTAGTCTTGTCAACTGACCAAGGTATTGCCCAACTAAAGTCTTTGGTAATTTGATTCCAATTAAAGATAATGGTAAGATGCAAAAGGTGATTACAATACAATATCACAATACAAACAAAACTCAAGAACATTTCCTTCTGCCATACAGGATGACCTGACTGAATGAACTCTTTAAATATCAAAGAGCATGAAGCTGAACGGAGTAAACCTGTTGACAGGTATGTTCTTTGTGTGTAATCAGCTGTTCAGATATGAGTGGTAGCTGCAGGTAAGGGCTTATGGTGCTGACAGAGTGGAATGCTGATGGGTGGCTCACCTCATGTCTGACGTGTCGCTGTCATTGTCAGAGAGCTCAAACAGGTAGTCAGAGCTGCCCTCCTCGTCGGAGAACGAGCGCTCGATCTTTGGCTGCAGCATGTCCTGAGTGATCTTATTGCGCATGTCCATGCTCCGCAAGTCCTCCTCGCTTCGGCACTTCTCTGTGGCAGGACACACACACACACACACACACACACACACACACACACAGCCATCAGTATGTACATCTCCACCTTCCTTGTAACTGTTCCTTGCTTTGTTATCAGATGATTATCAGGCGATTACCAGAAAATGTCAACAGCAGCCTGTCGGTCCTGTTCTTTCTTATTATCCTGTCTTATACAACAATTGGGTTCTATGGAACTATTTATTTGTTTCTGATTGGCCGAGAGACGTTCCATGAGTTGGAATATTGGAAGATTTGACACAATGTTCTCATCCCAGCTCTCCACTATTTCAAGCAATGGGTTACTCCTTAGCAAACCATAACGAAACAGTGCTTCACCACATCTGTGGATTAAGCCACACAGTCAACTCAATGTAAGTAAGATAAACGAGGATGCTCTCAGCATTGCCAGCATTGTGTATAATATAATTGTCACTTGGAGGAGACTTGTAGATAACTAACGTTAGCATAATTAGCTAACCGCTGCTAACGTGCTAGCATCGTCACGTCAGGCTGTGCACAGTAGTGTAACATTTATTCACCATAAATTAATAAAGTTGAGTGGTTCTGCAATGTAGACTATGTTTACGTTTTTTTGCAGTACCATGTCCCTTACATGACATGGCCCAGTGTCCTTGTAACATGCATGCAGCAAACCTAGATATGAATGTGATTTCAGCCCGACTTTTAACATTTCTTTCATGAAGACATTTAAACCACAAAGACCGTAACGAGGGATCTGGAATGTTGGTTACCTAGCAACCAAGACGCTGTCTATTAAAAAGGGAACTATGTTTTGATGCGTAAGAACGATGTCGAAATTAACATTTTTAAACAATAATGGGGTGTTTTCAGATTATTTAGTTTGTGGTACGGCCGAACAACACCCGTGGGAATATCCATGACCAACCCCACTCTCACTCGTGCTATATTGCTTAATTATATGTTGTGTTATGTCTTATATGTCACTATGCCTGCATGACCAAATTGCTCCTCAGGAATAAATAAAGTTTTTTGAGTCAAATTTAATTGAAATTGCACTCTTCAGCTGGGGTAAGAGGGAGCATGTTTGTACATACAGTGCTTCTGTATGCATGCTCACAGTCTCATGTTAATGAGTATGTGCTTAACTGCCTTGTCTGTGGGTCACCTGGACATTTACTGCCAGTGAGGTCCTACTAAATCCTTGACAGTGTGTATATTTTACACCAATGCATCCCGTGAGTGCTTAATGGGATTCTGCTGCAGATATGCATATGAAGTCTCAAATGTGAGAATATTCCTTGCTGAAGAACAGAAAATGTCCCAAATTTGCTTAAATGTGAATGTTGAAGACATGCATATGATTCCTCTGATCTTAGCTTTGGTTACAAGTATAAAGCTCATATTTGGTATGTACAACGTTGGACACAAACGTAATTCAATCAAAACTGTGGCATGACTCATACCTGGAGACTACTGTAGATAAACTTCCATTAGGTTACTGTGCTATCTGCTACTGTGCTGTCTTATGTGTGCACACACTCTGTGGTGTGTGTGTGTGTGTGTGTGCACATACCTGGGTGCTGCTGCAAGTAAGCCTCCACCAGGTTGTTGAGTATGTGGTTCTTGCGGATCCTCTCCACAGGGCAGCGGCAGGTGGGGCAGAGGGAGGAGCGCTCCATCCAGCCAGAGTAGCAGGCCGCGCAGAACGTGTGCATACAGGGCTGGAGACTAACACACACACACACACACACACACACACACACAACAGAAGAAAGATGATAAAATATTAACACATGAATTCATTGGAATACATGAATACAAATTAAAACACTATCGACACAGACACAAAAAAATAGAGCTGGCACAACATTTAATAAAGGCACAACAGAAACCGCCGTTGGCTCGCCAAGTGCAAGTCTGGCGAAACCGTGACCGGTTTGACCGCTTGTTGGACAGGATTGAGACGGCACATGCTGCCGAGTGGCTAATCAAAGTGTGACATCTGCTGTGTGAACATCCCAATCTGGCCTCGGAGCCGCCATTACAAACTAATTGGAATTCACAGTGTTAAATGACCCACATATCACAGCACTGAGGAAATATCCAGACTCAGAAATGAGGCAAGATGTCATGCGTCTGTCTCAGAAGGAGAAATATCTCAGTACTAAATTCTAGGTGTGCTAGGGAAAGCTAAAGTATCCAGGACTATTAGAAATGTACCGTTATCTTACGTGGAAGGATTCATCTTCCTGTCACTTTCCATTGGGTTTTTAGCCATTGTTGTTAGCCATTGTGTTTGGCAGTACACTTAGGGCTGGTTTACTGGACATTGATTGAGCCTGGTCCTTGACTAAAAGAAATCTTCACTGAAGTCTTCTTCTAGTCTAGTACTAGGCTTAATCCATGTTTGGGAAACCGGCCCTAGGGGTAACTAATCCTCTCAAAATTCTGCTTCTGAGCAATATGACTCAGATCTGGTCCATTTACTGGGACTAGAGGGGAGGAACAGAACAGCTCTACACAGGTGAGGTGTGTGGAGTGTGATGGGGCATCATCACCTGCGGACATCACCGTGTCTTACCTCACACAGTCATGCAACAGGTCCTGACAGATGATGCACGTAAGCGACTCCTCCATCTTGTCTGTTTTGGCCCCCGTGGCTCTCTCCTTCCTTGGCAGCTCCACCACAGGAGGCTGCTTCTGCAGCACTGCTGCCTCACCGCAGCCAGAGGGCGCTAGACACAAGTCCTCTCCATCTGAGAGACAGAGACAGAGAGAGAGAGAGAGAGAGAGAGAGAGAGAGAGAGACAGAGAGAGAGACAGAGAGAGAGACAGAGAGAGAACGAGAGAATCAAATGAACACAAAACCCACAATTGGAGGGAAGTCAGGGATCAAAGCAAAACAACAGTGTGACAACAAAGTCCACATGTACTCTACTGTACATATGTCTGCTGGCATCTTCGTCTTGAGGCGTCTAAGCAAGTACAGGAGGACTGCTGACCTGTGCCCGTACAGTACAGTACAGTACAAGTACAGGAGGACTGCTGACCTGTGCCCGTACAGTACAGTACAAGGACAGGAGGACTGCTGACCTGTGCCAGTACAGTACAGTACAGTACAAGGACAGGAGGACTGCTGACCTGTGCCCGTACAGTACAAGTACAGGAGGACTGCTGACCTGTGCCCGTACAGTACAGTACAAGGACAGGAGGACTGCTGACCTGTGCCCGTACAGTACAGTACAAGTACAGGAGGACTGCTGACCTGTGCCCGTACAGTACAGTACAAGTACAGGAGGACTGCTGACCTGTGCCCGTACAGTACAAGTACAGGAGGACTGCTGACCTGTGCCCGTACAGTACAGTACAAGTACAGGAGGACTGCTGCTGACCTGTGCCCGTACAGTACAGTACAAGTACAGGAGGACTGCTGACCTGTGCCCGTTTTCCTCTTCTTTCTCTCCGGCTCCAGGCTCTCTCCCTCCCCAGCGGAGCACGGGCTGGCTTCACGGCTCCGGAGCATTTCCCGGAGGGTGAGTGGCCTGGCGTGGGCATGAGGGCCCCCAGCGTAGAGCAGTCCAGCAGCAGCAGGACTCTGGGAGGAGGAGGAGGGGGAGGAGGACTCGCCACCGAGAGCGTGTAAACAAGCAGCCTCACCTGGACCTACACGAGACACAACACAGTCTTACTTCACGTTCAGTGAAGACAAGGCAACTTAGGCTATTAGTCAGGGGCAGGTAGAAACCATCAGCAAATAAAGAGTGATCTACTGTGCTGTGAATACAATTTAATGGTGCAGTGTTGTCTGTGGTTGCACCAAGCATAAAAAGAACCTGTATTCACTGAAGTGAAGTAGCTCCATAGTGTGAAAAAAGAAACAGATTTTACAAAGCAACACATTTCTGCCTGCAAGCTCTTCCCAAATAGGAGGCTTATAGGTAGTCTAAACTAATGTAACTGATCGCCTGTACGGATGACTTACAATTCATCAGGTTCAAATGAAAATCAGGAACAATAGTTTCAACAAGCCCCAGTCAAAAGCACCCAGTAGTTCTGCTTTTGTACATCCCTTCCTTAAAAGAGTTTCACAAGCATCACTAAATTATTATCCTCTGAGCATCTTACAAATACCCCCAAAATGTCCAACTGCTGTGATATGCTCCAAAGCTAGACCTTTGACTTAATTTGCATGGTTGCTCAAATTTTGAAAACCACTTTCCTTTCCACTGCTTACATCAACGATCTCAGTGTGCAATACTGACAAGACATATGCATACGACTGTAGGAAGTATATAAGAAAAGAAACTCAGAGAAACACATGAAAGGAAAGAGAAACGCTTTAGAAATGAGGGTTGAGGGTTCTGCGCTGTGCCTACTGTACCTGAGGCCGAAGCCTGGGGTCCTGAAGCTGTGGAGGGGGAGAGGCAGTACATATGAGAGGTGGAGGTGGAGGGCTGGGGCTCCTCCAGGGCCAGCTGCTGCTGTGGGGCAGGAGGCTGAGGAGAGGCTGCCACTGCTGGGGGCTCTGGGGTGCTCTCGGCTCTCCTCTCCTGTCTGGCCTCTACTGGCTTCCCACCGTCTGCAAGGTAAACACAGAACAAATCAACATATATTATAAACAATTCTATACAATTCTATACTCGACAAGATCAATTGGGAGCAGACTCCATAATTCGGAAGGTTGAATTAAATTTAACTTAATTAGGTCATCTTTAACCTAAAATTGAATTGTAATGATTGCTGAATACAACGAACAGTAGATCAAAATAAAAACAAAAAAAGCAGAGGTCTAAAGAAGTGATTACTCCATACAGTTCTAAATGGAAATGACTGAAAGTCATACTTGCCATTTTGAGAGGGAGCTTGATGTGGCCTCATGGACTGAAAAATGTATGCAATGTCTGCAAGAACAAAAAAGTTTGTATTCTGCTGAACTGAAGGAATATTGTTATTTGTAAAGCATGCAACACCCACATGAAACCAGGAGGGACAAATCTGAAATGTCCCTTGACAAGTAGCAGAGTTTTCGTTTACCAGTGCCACATAAGCAAATTACACAGGCAACTGATTTCCTATGCATTAAGCAACTTCACATTTTGCGAAACTCAAAGGTCCGTTAAATGTCATCCATTTAAAGAGCCATGCAATACGGGTAAATAAATTGCAGGACCAAAACAAACAAGTAAACACAAACAAACAAACAGAACAAAGGGCCCAGGCCAAGGCCTGTCATACTCACTTTGCTCTGGTTCATTTTTCCTATACACAAAGTAGATCACGTCACCGTTCTGCAGGAGGTGCATTTGTTTTTTCACTAACTTGGACATGTTGATCACCGTACCGTTTGTACTATGGGGCAGAAAAATAATTAATTAAATAAAACTTTATTCTGAAGTTACAGAACAAAATAGTGTTTAGGCTATTGGTTACTGCTTAGGTTTCTGCTCATTTATAAAAACAGATACTTTACATTAACAACTATGAGAAACTGTAGAATGAAGTAGAACAGATTGCAGATTTTGTTACTCAACCTATAGAAATGTCACTTAATAGTTTGGGATAGTCCAAATTGCACTGAGGGTGTTTTGTTGCAATCTTTGTTTGTTGCAATCATGCCATATTGAAGAATAGGGGCCAATGCTGTGAATATTGTAGGGCTGCACAATTATCGCAATCGTAATCGCAATATGAACCAACGCAATTACCTAATTGCAAAAGGTACAAATAATCGTGTACAGTTCATTTTGTCACATTTCTGACTTTTATATTCATTCCATCCTCCTAGACTATGCCACTTCTGGTTGGTGGCACAGAAATTCTGATTGGTGAGTTTCACAGTCGGTTTGGGGTGCCGTGCTTCTTGTGCACTAGGTATGCACACCAATCAGGGGTGGCACGAATTAAAGAGACATTCGAATAATAAACTGAATCGATTAATTGACATTCAAAAATCATATCGCAAATCATAATCGCAATATCGGTCAGAAAATCGCAATTTGATATTTTCCTCAAATCATGTAGCCCTATAGCAAAGTTTGATGTTAATCTAACCCCTGAAAACCAGGTAACTTTAACAGCAATCTTCTACCACGGGGCACGCAGACACATAAACACAAATAAAGCACATCCTGAGCCTAAAACATGGGCTTACCTCATATCCTCCAGCCAAACCTTCCCTGATTGCTCATCCTGCACAATTTTACAGTGGTCTCCTGAGACCAGTTTGTTTGCAGGAAAAGACAAATCACAGCCTAAACAAACAACAAGGATGAGAAGTTTAAGTCTTGGCCAATGGATGAATGTAACCATAATTTAACACATTTGCACAGTGGTATGCCTAACTGTGTGAAAATTAAACAGAAACACAAAACAACACTTCTCTGTGGTCTTCTAACTAAAAATAACCCCAAATACCAAAAGTGGAGTTTGAGACTTTCTCCTCAGCTAATGCAACTGTTTTTTATTAGCATTACTCATGCGAAAGCTGTTGTAGTCTCAAGTGCTCCTGGGTTTTACATTAAAATTCAGAGGGAATGGGACTGAAGAGGCACCAACTCATTCAACATGCGTGCAGACAAATGAATTAAAGCCCACTGGTTGGGAAGCAGACACAGATCTCGACATAAAAGGCCCAGACTCAGACAGAGCCAGGGACATCTAACCTTTGCCTGGGCTAGACCCATACAAAAAAAACTGATTAATATTCTGCACGCATGTTCTCAATAGACGCCTTTGTCATTATTACTAGGGGGGTGGTGTGTGAGTGTGTGAGTGTGTGTGTGGTGGGGGTGGGTGTCTAAGTTTACAGAACTAAAGAAGATATTGTGCAAGAGATGAACTGATTATACAGGGCTCAATCAGACTCGCGCAGTCCGTGTCTGCAGCATCTTTTGTCATGTCTAAAGTAGATTAAGCTACTGCTGCAAAGGAATGGCGAAGTTTGGATTGCAGATGACAAAGACAGGCTATTTAACCAGTATTTCAACATAGTCGGGATTATTGGGTTTCTATAAACATTTTCCACTAGTTAAATACTGGTGGGCGTTTGGTGCGTTGTAATTACAAAAACATAAACAAACCCATGCATAACGTTAGACAATCAAGATGGAGAAATGTAACTCACCCTTCCTTCGCCCGATGGTGCATTCTCGGTTGACAAGTAATACTTCCGAATCACAACTTCGGTCCAAACTTATCAGCTTCCCCCAAGGTTGACTTCTAGACTGGTTTTCCATTTTCCACGATTTTGATTGTAAAACAACGCCTAGGACCGAAACGATGTCGAGGTTAGAATCGCTGTAATGTTGAAGAAATTGTGTTTTCGTTTCACATACATGGGTGTAGCTTGCTAGTTGGCAAAAGAACGACAATAAACAGCAGTGCTGCCGAACGTCAGCTATACCAGCTCGGTAGTTTTGATCGATGTGATGATCCCCACAATATGTTGAAGACCAATTTCACTTCTACCCAAAGATAAATAGTTTACGCACAGAAACATCCGCTGAGTCGAGGGGAAAATCACTCCAACACTGCACAGCACTAAATACACCAACAAGCTATCTGTCCACCAACATGCTAGCCAGCCAGGAAGTGCTTTGCTAGCTTGTAATTATCGCTTCTATCTAACTCGCATCGATTGATACCCGATATAAACGTTCAAGCATGCATGAACACAACGACGATTCTTAACAGGAAATCACATGTATGGTAAGTCTCCTTACAGTCGATTGTTTCTCTTACCAGATAAAACTATTCGGTCCTTCTGGGGCTGACAAAGTGGCTATGCTAGCAGGCTAACGTTAGTTGCCTTAAAAGCTAAACGTGGCTCCAGTGTTTGTGCTCTTTGCTAGCTCCACATCCACTACAAGACAAAATTCGTTAAATAGTTTGCAACATATGAATCGCAAACTTATTTTTAAGTGAACGAAGGCAATTTGTTTGAAATAAACAATTAGATTCGTTCTTCATTGCTGGCAAGTGTATCTGGTTAGCCTAGGTTATTTTGTTTGGCGATGTTCAGCACCTTCAAGTCAGTGCTTGGCCCCGAGTCCCAACACTTCCTGGCAACCAGAGGTATTTACAGACATCAGCTGATTGTAGAGGGGCGGAGGATGTGGACTGTGGGAATGGAGACAGCAGGAGGAGGGGGGGGCATACTTGTCAGTCGTCTGTGTGCAGTTTCACATGTTTCATTGAGTATGAATGTGTGTGTGTGAATATATTATATAGTTTGCAATAGGCTAGCCTACTACAATCCTTAATAGACTATGCCAGGTAGTCAAACCCTGAGCAAAATACTAAACAATCTGTTACAATTATGAATGCTGAGCTCCCATGGCGTATGCTAGGCTACTTCACCTCACCTTCCCTTACAGTCAGTCACCTGTCAGTGTGAGATCAGAGGACACAGAGTTTCCCCGGGTGAAGTGTCACCACGAGACCCTGCCATACCACAGACAGCCGTGATTTGCCTTGGCAGTCCAGGAGTAGTAGTCATCTCCTCTCTGCTTGTCTTACATACTCAATGGAGAGTCCCCCTCAGAGGGCATGGAGGTTTCTGTTCTGTCTGGCTAAGATAAGAGAGTGACAGGCTGGTTAATCTCATGCCTCTCTGTTTTTGTGCGTCCTACTATCATCTGCGAGCACTGAGTGTCATCACCGTGAATGGAGTGGAATGACGTGCAGCAGGTGGACAAGATGAGTCAACACAGCATGGGGCCCTTGCTGGGGGCTTTCTGTCTTTTTTAATGAAATTGCTTTAGTGATGAATTTAAGAGTATAGCCTAATATATTTTGTATGTATATTTCTAACTCCCAAATGTCAGATGTGGCAGAGATTTAAAATGATATGTACAACCCAAAACAGAAAAAGTTGGGACGTTTTGTAAAATGTGAATAAAAACAGAATGTAATCTGCAAATTTCTTAAACTCTTAGTTAGTGGCAAAAATAACACAGACAACATATGAAATGTTGAAAATGACAAATTTGACTATTTCATGGAAAATATGTTAATTTTGAATTTGATACCAGCAAGCAACATGTTTCAGAAAAAGTTGGGACAGGGTAACAGAATGCTGGAAAAGTTGTGTAATGATACAGAAAACAAAAGGAGGAATATTTCACAACTAGGGTAACTGGCAACATGATTGGGTATGAAAAAGAGCATCCCCGAAGTAAAGCTCTTAGAAGTAAAGATGTAGGGGTATTCATCACTCTGTGTAAACCTATGTGCACAAATGATGAAACAATGATTAAATGCTTCTTAAGATGAAATTGTGAACTATTTGGGGAGTTCATCATATACAGGACATAATATTATTAAAACATTCAGAGAATCCAGAGAAATCTTTGCAAATAAGGGAAAGAGCTGAAAAATAAATTGGATGGCCGTGGTCTGCATCCTGCAGATGGCACTGCATCAACATCATACCTGTTTTCAGACCTTTCATTGTATGGGCTCAGGAAAACATCTGATAGTCATTGTCTATGTGCACAGTTTGATACTCAATTCAAAAACTGCAGCCAAAATTGTAACAGCCAAAACAAGCAAAATTGTATTGAGACATGGTACAGAAAATACCACAGTCTTATCTGGGCCTATACGCTTGTTTATGGACTGAGGTAACATGGAAAAAGGTCCTGTGG
The DNA here is from genome assembly GCF_018492685.1 of Alosa sapidissima. NCBI lineage: Eukaryota > Metazoa > Chordata > Actinopteri > Clupeiformes > Clupeidae > Alosa > Alosa sapidissima. The sequence goes on from NC_055964.1 coordinate 16,997,610, forward strand.
TTAGACCAATCAAAATTTGCCATTCTTTTTGGAAATCATGGACTCATCTGGGCTAAAGAGGCAACCCAAAACCCAACATGATGGTGTGGAGGAGTATTTGTGCCTACAGCATGGGCATCTTGCACATTGGCAAAGCACAATCAATTCTGAATGATGTATACAGGTTTTGAGCAACATATACTGGCATCCAGACAATGTCTATTCCAGGGAAGACCTTGAATATTTCAGGAAAACAATGCCAAAATTAATTCTGCACATATTTAAACAGTATTTCTCAATAGATTATGAGTCCAGATGGTAAAATGGCCTGTCTGCAGTCCAGATTTGTCAAATTAGGTGCATAATGGAATGAAAAAACATGACTAAGAATACCCCATACTGGTTGAGCAACTGAAATCCTATATGAGGGAGTAATGGGACAACATTTCATTCTCAAAACTCTAACAACTGTTCTCCTCAGTTCCTAAACATTTACAGAATTTTTGTTAAATGAAGAGGTGAAGCAGCACAGTGGTAAACATGCTCCCGTCCCAACTATTTTTGAAACATGTTGCTGGCATCAAATTCAAAATTAACATATATTTCCATGAAATAGTCCAAATTTTCATTTTCAACATTTGATATGTTGTGCTTTTTGCTGCTAAATATGGGTTTACGATACTTATCACATTCTGTTTTTATTTGCATTTTACCCAACGTAACAACTTTTTCTGTTTTGGGGTTGTATAACATAGGGCCTAAATTCTGTTCAGGTGTTATAATTATTAAAAATGGTCATAAAGTTTCAGTGTGGCAGCAGAATCTTTGCTTTGCTGGATTTCTCATTATGGTTTCTTTATTTTTTCTATAATGGTTTCTACTATCTTTTTTTATTTGGTTGATTGTTTATTTATTTTATTATGGTCACTCAAAAATATATTCACTGTGTGGATGTGGATGTGGATTTATTCATATATTCACAACACAAATGTTGGGTTTTGCTTTAAGTGTAATTTTGTTTGACATGGGCATCATTAAACCCAAACAACTTGCTAATGTTGCTACTTTCAAATGCCTTGTGCAATGTGTTTATGTAGAGCAGTGGCGTATATTACTTGAGTACATTTACTCAATTACTGTACTTAAGTCGCTTTTTTATGTATCTGTGCTTTACTTGAGTTTTTAAATTTAGTTAAACGTTTACTTTTACTCCAGTACATTTCTAGGCCAAATATCTTACTTTTTACTCCACTACATTTTGTGACAGCTGAAGTACAGCTTAAGTTCCTTTTGGAAAAAACACTGTCCAAATACGTACACATGTGCATTTTTTATTAATCGAGCTAGGCTTTAAATAACCATGTTATTGTTATATTCACTATTTACTGTACCTTGTTGACCCCTTTTTCACAATATTGATGTTACCATAACTAGCCTCATGATGCCATCGAGCAAATTATGATAGACAATGATGGATATACAATAATAGACAATCTGACACTATCAAACACAAAAGGGAATGTCTTGATTTGGTCCGAAAGGGTAAAGCATTCAACAAAGCTTTATGTGTTTTATGTGGTTATAAGGTAACTAACGAGGATTAAGTCTGCTTTCTAAGGCCATCATAGTAAGGTTTGTAAAACAAACAAAATATCTGCCTAAGAGCCAATCAATCAGGACATGATATGCCTGTTAATTGTGTCCAAGCTAAGGCAGCACTGATAGATAGATAGATAGATAGATACTTTATTGATCCCCAAGGGGAAATTGAAGAATATATGACAGACACATCAATCTTCAATATTTTATCAGATATAAAGTGTGTCAGTAGTAGTATTGTTTGTAATTCCCTTAATGGACATGTTAGGTACGTCTGGGAATCAAACACGGGTCTCCCGCATAGCAGGCAGGTGCCCTACCTCGGTGCCACAAGGTGGTGTAACTGCAGTGTGCATGCAAATACGGGAGGTCACTGAAAGGCGGGGATGTTTTGATTGGCTGTTCTGAGGAACAAACAGTTTTATGTTATGTTGAGAACTCGAGAAGTGAGGTTAAATACCACTCTGCAATGTACATTGTAGTTACAGAATAAGATTATATTATAGATAGATTCAACTTTCAATGTCCATTTGACCACAAGGGAAAGAAGTGTTTTCTTGTGTGCCGGCATTTACAGATGGTGCCATGAATTCAACACGAGCAGAGATTATTCATCTCGGAAGAGAAAAGGAAAACAATAGGGTTTGGAAAAAGAGGCTTCTACTTCAGACATACGTAAACACAAGTATTCTTGCCTTTTTTGGTTTTGTTTTACGGTAAAAAAAAATGTATGGTTTTATTTATTTTGAGCACTGTTTTATTTCCTGCAGTTTTTTGTGCATTTGATGTCAGCTGGCTCATATCATGTGTTACTGCTTTTACCAGTTTCCTTCATGTATCTTTTCTTTATATAAATATATTCAGATAGGACACTGAAGAGTGACAAGAAATTAGAGAGAGAGAGAGATGGGGTGGGGTCGAGAAAAGACTGTAGGTCAATTGTGAACCTGGATCCTAGTGGGCACCTGGACTCGAATGTGATATGGACACTGCAGCCACTTGCAGTACAGCCATGGAAAATTTAGTGCAGCCAGGAGAACAATTCAGAAGGAACATAAATTATTGTAATAGTAAGCATACTACTGTAAGAATAAACAATACAGAGGTTTGTGGTTGGTCAGGCCTTATTGGGAAAGCTGCTGAAAGTTTGAAGCTATTAACATTAATTACTATGGTGTGACATATCTGCCAGAATTCAAAACAGTGATTACAAAATGTGGTACAGATTATATCATTAACAGCTACAGTATGCCACTATGCTACCACCGGCCCTGTATAGCTATAGCCTAGGTAACCTATGGAAGGGAAGAGTAACATTCTACGAACCGACATAAGAAGCCTGTTCAAATGAAGCACTAAAGCATGCACATCCTACAGCACCATACATCACTAGTGTAACATGCAAAAATCCTTATGATGTAACACCTTAACTGTGATCTGTATTTCTGATAGACAGTATCTGTGGGGATGGAAAAACCCAGTTTTCACAAACAGCATGCTAAGTGACAACCACTAGTCAGGGAGAGAGGTCAGATTCGTCTGGGTTTGGTGAGACCCTCTTCTTGCTGAGTTTTTGGTGAACATAAATCATTTACCACAAAACCTACATGTAAATTGATGCCGATGAGAGAATACTAAAGCAGCTTTCTGGTGTTACATGTAATACAATTGACCACATGTCATGGAAGACTCTAAGCCAGTGCATACATCTCCGGTGAAGTGTCAGCTGGGTTGTAACGGCTTCTACAGTTATATTCTGCTCCTTTTGCATTCACTCGGACACTGACTATCTTGTTTATGCCCAACAGGGCAACTCTTTATTCAACTTTGACACGTGCATAGCCTGCCCTAACCCATAAATCCTAACATGCTCATTCACTTGGTGCAGCACCCAACCGGGTCCGTGTAAACAGGTAGGCCTACACTAAAGGTGTTACGGGAAGAAGAGACATCTTTATCTCACATTGCTTGTCTAAAAAAGAGCCGACAGATTAGAACAATAGCCACTACAACACAGCTGACACTTTACCGGAAATATATGAACTGGCTGAGAGCCGTCCATGGCATATAGTCAATTACTGAGCAATTCCTTATTGCACATGCAGCTAATCTCTGACATTTCTTCCTGACAGAATGGCCAGAGTGAAGACTGGTGAGTATATGAGCTTTTCCAGTGTGTTAATTCCCCCCCCCCACACACATACACACACACACAAACACACAATTACTCTATTCATCATTTGATGAAATATACAACACAGAGAAAAGCCCAAAAATGAACACAAGAACACACACATAGTATTTGCTTCACATACTGTTTCATCTGTTCAATTTTGAATCTAAATATGCATAAAACAATTAATTATGCAACATCAAAACTAACATTTTAATTTAATCAGTGACAAATAATTAGCAGTGTTATATGAAAGGCCAAAGTTGTGCTTATTGCTGTTAAATATAATCTCAGCCAGTCTGCATCTAATTACTTCACTCATTAAGCATTAGTGTCCATTATCTTATGAGGTATAGGAACAAAGACTCATATGCAATTTGCCTAACCTACCACTAGGGGTAGCACTTGTTCTTTGTAAGCCACCTATCTGCCAAGCCACACAAAGCCATGTTATTGCCCCTCCACAATCATTACTATCAATGCAGACCTATTCTGGCTGAAATTTCGCAGGAAAACATTTATAGAATGTACATATTACATAAAAAGGCAATTACATCAGTGCATGTATACTAATTTGTTTCCACCGGTAGTGATTTAAATTGTGTATGGGCAAATAAACACAATGCATAAGCAATGATTTTAATATCAGTCAAGGAGAGTCAATTGTGTACTCTGTGTGTGTCTGACTTGACTGTAATAAAGATTGACTAGAAGGTGATTGCATTGCAATTACTGAACTAATATGATTTACTGGATATTTCTCTTGAAAAATGACCACAATTCAGTATGTGGTTCTAATATGAACAGACAGTAATAGATTTACCGGTACTGAAATAACACACCACTGACAGATGATACTAATCACTTCATTTGGAATCATGCCCTCATGATATGGAACATTCAGTGAATATTGTTAAGAGCTCAAGGTGTCTGGCCTAGTGGATGCAGTTTAGGGTACTGTTGTGTAAAGCAGATTCTAGCAAGCTTTAGGGAAAATGGCTAATCCATAGAATTCCCGTCGAGCTGCTTGCTGTCATTGAGGCCATGAGTTATAAGCAAAGGGAAGGTGATCACTAAATTGTGACCATATTATGTTTGCTAGTATTTGGACTGAAAATGTGACCACAACTAAATTGAAAGTGTACCAGGAGCTATTGGTCTGCAATGTATGGGATAATCATACACAAAATGATACTTTATTTAAACAAGTGTTTCAACTCATGTAGGCAGCTGAACTAAGTGTTATTTACTCATGATACTGTGATTAACTGCAAACGATTGCACATATTCTCATAATTCATCCCAAGATTGACATGAAATGAAATGTATCCATGCTTCATTAGTCGTGGCAACACAATACGATTTTTCTACCAAAGTCACTATGGCTGTCTATAATTTACATTCCACATTAGGTGAAAAAGCATTTGAGGTGTACCCTGAAAAATCCAGAGTTCTCGCAAGAGCACAAGTTGAATTGTCTCTGCGAGACACTCTGGCAATGAGTAATGATGCATGTAACTTTTGCCACTTGTATCGCGGGGAGCCAATCACATCGGTGTATCTGATATAGGCGGGCCAAAGGCAAGCTAAACGGATGACAGTCATATTGTTATCCAATTGCGATCCAATACAACAGACTATTTGCTGGGAACTTGTGGACAAATATTGGTCTGATTTTACGGAATCTCATCCACAGATGTCATTGTGTGGGTCATTTTTACATTGAATTGCTACATTCACAGGAGCCCATGCAGGACCAATCTCTCAGTCCACAGACAGAGCCCAGGGCCCTACCTCTGCCACTCCTGCCAAATTCACTCATTTGTCAAAGGGTCTCCATGATCACACACTGACAAATCCCCTGTGTCTCCCGCGCTGTCAAGCCCTGGCGCTGAAAATGAAAAGACAAAAGAGCAGAGAGAGCAAGAGCGAGAGAGAGAGAGAGAGAGAGAGAGAGAGAGAGAGCACAGAGGCCCCAGCCACTTCATTTAAAAAATGCCGGAGCATTCAAAGCCTCCTGTGTGTGCCCTTTGAAAAACGCCCCATTTTAGGGCTGCTGGGTGATAAAGATTACAAGGAAATGAAAATCACTTACATTGTGGATTATTATTGGATTCCATAATAACCTCAGACGGATAATTACGCCACACATAAACTTTTCATTTCAAAAGGATCCAGTAACATCAATAAGTGCGGACTGGGTGGGAAATTAACAGGACCTGATTGCACACAGCTTGCTGAAATTAGGCCTGACTCCTAAGCAATGCTAATAACAAAGAAGGAAATGGTGTGTGTGTGTGTGTGTTCATATGTGTGTGTATGTGTGTGTGTGTGGCTGTTTCAGAGACTGAAAGATGATCAGGTGCAGGAACAGCTTAAGGGGGAATGTGTTTAGCTCCTGACAACCGTGGCGACACACACCACTACAGCCCTGACGGTTCTGGCAACCCATCTCTTTGTCCGGCACTTTCTCCCCCTCCCCCATTCCTTGAGGCTCAGGAAATCCCTCCAAGAGTTAAATCCTTCTCACCGCTTCGATGTGACCTGTCTGTCATGGCTACACTTCTCCCAGAGTGCAACACGCAGGAGAGAATGTGGGCATCTGCTTTGGCGACATAAACCGACAAGCCGAGAGCCAGATAAGAGACATTCTTGGGCGGCACCGCAACAAGCCACGGACAGGGCCTGCTTGATATGGGTCCTTGTTGTTTTGATGTGCTAAATAGCTGGCCTTCAACACCCAAGCCAACCGCTGAGTGAGTCACTCTGTAGCCAAGGGTACAGAGAGATAGCCAGATGTCTGAAGTCAATGGAGCTTGGCACGGCCTTATTCCATAGTAAGATAATTGCAACATGTTTCCTCAAAACGGCGTGTGACACATCACAGCTATTTATAATATGAAAACATTCTGTGAAAAACACACCCAGTGCTCTCAAATGAAGGTCAGATCATTTATGGCTACACGTATGTGCTTTTGTATATTTGACGTTGTGGCGTGTCAGGGGTAATTTTGAAATGCCTCAATCACATTGAATACAGTTAGACTATATTTACCTTCCTCAGTGTGGAGATCTTATCACAACGTTGAGCAAACAGTGGGCCATGGCACGTACACATGGGAACTTCTGCAGGGCAAAGTAGGCATTTGGGGTGTGTTTTTTTGTCTGTCGTCCAAGCTTACAAAGGCCCCCTTGGCTAATCTGCAAACAATCCACTCTGCAGATCCTGGTGCAAGTGGGGAAACAGCCCTTAAGCTGTGACATTAACGAACAGAGCGAGATAAGATAGGGGAGTGTTATCGTGTGCTCCTGCACAGATACCAGATAAGTGCTTTTTCAAAGCATGCTGCCAGACAGGGCCTGCTACACAGTCCAGGCCCCCAATCTCTCTCCACCAGCGGAGGAATGCTTTGCGTTTCTGTGGAAGGGGCCAGTTTCCGAAGTCATCTGCTATCGCTTTATTAGTGTGCACCCATATTGCTCCCTAGTTGACACTAGACAAATAATACCAAACACAACAATGTGTACATTAGTGCTCTGGTTAAAATAGAGGTCATCTCCGGGTCTGAATGACTGTATAGCGGTGTCAGTATGCGACAACTAAAACAAGACAAGATGATAACAAACATTTTATCTTGTCTCCAGTCAGTGATGTAAGCTCTGTGGAATGTCATGGGTTTAGCAATCAGGCAACAATCTATTTCAGGTTTTTTGAGTGAGAGCCAGTCTTTGGCTGTCTGTGCTATTCTTTGTGGTGAAATCTGACCGGTAGCGGCCCATGAACACAATGCAAGTAGTGTGCCAGCGGTAGTATGCCAATGTTTTTTCTTTCCCTTCACAAAGTATTTTTCCTTCACAAAGGCTGACAGAAATGGTGTGAAAAGATGGTGCCAATAGAGGTACAAGAACTGAATTATGTTTGGCTGCATCATGTACTTAACATAAATTCACCCATTTCTCTCTATTTGAAAATAACTGTTCCAGCACCCTTTTGTGTGATTGGAGTTTTTCTGATGTGAACTTTTTGAACAATACCTGGCTGAGAATCCATGCTGGCTATGCACGCTTAGCAAATCAACAGGAGATCACTTCTCAGAATACAATAGGCTGTACACATACACACACACACACACACACACACAGACACGCATGACAGCAATTCAGTGGGCTTGTGAAGACAGCCCCAGACAGCATCGCTATGTGTTTTCTTTAAGAAAAAATTGAAAGGGGGATTTCTTTCTTTCTTTGTGTTGTATTTTCAAAGCATCAATTTGCCTATATCAACACCAACTCCTTCCTCAAATGTGTAGCTGACAATAGCAACAACTTACATGAATGTGTGTTGTATAGTGTATGCGTAATAACTTTAGGAAGCAGATAGTATCAAAATACACGTGAGGGGTCTGATAAGCAAAGCAGTGCTGGAGCTGTCAAATGAATGCCAAGGCCTTTCCAAAACAACAGAAAGCGTCACAACTAGTTTTCCATTTGGAGATAGTCTTTAAAGTCATATGACAGTTTGAAATATGGTCTTAATATTGGGTGAAGTGTTCTTCCACCAACACAGGAAAAAGGGAAATTAATAGAAGGTGCAAATCCTATGAACTGTATGAACTACAAAAAAATAAATATTTCAATTTTTTATTGCTGTCATTTATTATAGTCATTCCTAAAATACGTACTGCACATTTAAACATCATTGTCCTTGTGAAGAGCATAAGCACCATTTGAGCTTGACAAAACTAAAATGCTTTCAGTGAAATAGACACAGCATGAGGTGGAGCTTCCAGGTCTCTCACACAACCTGATGGAATCAGGAGGCGTTGCTAACCAAAAACTGGAAAGAGCAGGAAACAGACAGCTGGGCCCAAACAAAGGCTTACTGTAATTGATCCATTTTCTTTAGGGTCAATGTGCTGCACAGGGAGCACTTTTGCTGGCAGGTGGAGACAAATTGTTTCCCCCCACTGAACATTGTGTTTGAGTTAGCCATTGTGCTCAGACAAAACAACATAACATTGTTATGTTAAGTGCAAGAAGCACTGTAAACACACTACTGAAGTGTTCCCCCTTGTTATCACTCACAAGAGACACTAAAGAGCTATAAGACCTATGCAGTAAATAGCAACTTTATATATTGCCTATGTGTTTAAATGTTCCAAGGTATGTTTGGCCTTGGTATTAGTGCAAAAGAGACTTTCAGTGAGATTGTTATCACTTTCTTGCAGCAATGGAAGATTTTAAATATGTACTCCAGTGGATTTATGGACTGAAAATTAAAAAATTAGGAGGAACATTTCTATTAGGTATAATTTGAACCAGAGAATTCCATCTTTGATGGAAACTCAGAGATTTACATTATCTATCATTCATTTTAAGAGCAATTGCTCTTCTCCAACCACCATGATAATAGTAATAACCCTAAAATGCCCTGCCAAATGTACCTTCATTACAAGAGATTTATGCTGATTCTATTAATCTATTCTGTCCCCTTTGAAAAAAAGGTATTAGAGATTTGAATCAACCATGCCAGATAAAATATGTGTACTTGTAAGTGAAGAGGTGAAAAATGCTTATGAACATCAGACATTGGTGGAATAAGTCTTTATTCTCCTCCCGCGGCTCTGAAAAGAATCTTTCATCTTGGCCGTTGGCAAATAGCTCTGAGGCAATCCGCTAACACTGGGCCAGGCAACGTGCTAACAGAACTCCAGAGGAATACTGTCAAGACAAGTTTAATATTTAAATAAAGTACACTTTTGGCTCGTCCAAGCGTGTCGTGTTGTTACCAGCTGGCAAAACGTCCTTCCCTCCCTCAGTCGAACACGGAGGCACATTTGATTAACGTCTCAATGACTAATTGTGTACTCCCAATGTGCCAAATTGGAAGGGGTTTTGTGTGCATACGATCTGCTTCAAGATTCTCGCTCTCAAGAGCTTCTGAGGGGGGCCTCTTTCCCTCTCTCTCTCTCCCCCACCTCCCCCTTACTCTCCACTTGGTTGGCCCACACAAGGCACAGGGTGGCGAGGGCACCATGCCAGGCTCTCCGACCTCCACTCAGGGGAAGGGACTACCTCTGCCAGCTGCACCCAGCTGCACAAACGTTTCCTTTCCCTCACACATTTTGCACAGCTCGTGTATACATAATGCTGCCAGTGTGTGGGTATTGGGTAGGGGGAATGCATAAAATAAACAAATGACACTCCAATTTGAATGAAAGTGGAGGAAGAGAATTAAATTGACTAGCAGCTCTCTCCCACCCAATCTCCCCCCTGCTTTGCCCCCCCCACCCCCCGGCTCTCCAGAGCAACACTCACTCTAGCTCATGGAGAGTTCTGTTTTGAAACGTGTTGATTTACGGCGGGCCGTGACACAGGGGGCGTTTGCCACTGGACTAGAGGTGCAAAGACATTAGCCAGCACTTTGTCACTGCTGACTGGAATTCACACCGTCTGGGCAGCTTTCTGCTCAGCGTGCCAGTGACGTGACTGGCCTGGAAAATGTCAGCTGTTGATCTGTTGACGCTGGGACCTATAAAAAGATTAGGGTGGGAGTTGAGTAATAGTCATACGTAACCTTTAAAGGAGATAAAATGATAACCATGGTACATTATGACAGCACCCTTTAGATTAACGAGACTCCATGTTTACAAACATACACGGAACATAAATACTATACCGGGTAAATGAGTATGCACATACTACCTCTAGATTTTGATATTTTCTTGAGCACAGCCCTGGGCCTTGCTTGGCTGATTTGACTGAAGAAGGGAATCTCAAATCTCAGCAGTGGACCCGTGCTGCTATTATGGGCTTGCTCACAGAGTGGAACTCCCCCAAAATCTGTAGGTCCCATGGTGCCTGGTGCAATTCGAATGTGATCATTGCGCCCCAGCCTCATTACCAATCTCCACTGCCAAAACACTCTCTAAGTGGGAACTAATGCAATGGCCCTCACAGGGATATTTCAGCAATAGGAAACATTAGCTTGCTAAAAAATAAAAACAGCCACAGCAGGCATCTTTTTGTTTATTTCATGTCTAGTGGGGACATTTGGACAAGTATGACCTAATGATAAAGAGTGCAGAAAATCCCAAACCCAAAGATTTGCAATTAAAGGATGCCAAGACTGACCACAGATTGATTTGGCGAATAGGTCAAAAAGAAGCAACACAATAAACAGCACCACCTGCAGCAGCACTGCCTTTGTACAGCACCACCTCTGGATGGGTGTCCATGTAAAAAGGTTTGATGCATTGAAGAGAGGAGGGAGAAGGCTGCATTTCCCTGAGGTAAACAACGGAGTAAAAACACTCTGCAATTACAGGCTGGTGGTGGTAAGTAGTCTCCGCAGACTGAAAGATTGGCCAAGAAAGCACAGGCGCTAAAGCCAGGATCAGTGCAGTAAACACCAGCTCTCACTCTGCACACGCCCTGGCTCAATTACAGCCCTTCCAAATTGAAAGTGATCGTGTTTTAAATCTCCCCAATACACAGTTCTGGTGTTCCGCCTGGCAATCTAGTCCACAAGTCCCCCCACCCCCACCCTTTTAACACAAAAAAGCTGTGCCTAGAGGTCTGCCAGACACAGGGGAACATTGATTTTCAATAACATCCTTTAATGACCTCGCAGGTTTGATGTGCGCTGTCATTACGCTCTGATACCCGGGGACGTGAGCCAGGCGGGTCACTGGCCGAGAAACAGATGGGAAGCGCGGGGGGGGCATTAGAAGGATGAATAGTGGGTCTCAGGACAGTCGCTGAGAGAGGCAGAGCAAGAGAGGGAGGTGAAGAGAGATAGAGGGAGGGAGGGAGATGGAGAGAGAGTGGGGCCAGAGCCAGGTGGACGGATAATGGGCCATAGCAGTGCTGACCTACACTTCCTCTTCCTGCATGAGAGAGACTAGAGGGCCTTCTGGGCTTATTAGCCAAACACACACGCAGGAGAGTGGAAGGGAGAGGAGTGGAGGAGGTGTGTGTGTGGGGGGGGGCACTCTCTCGCTCTCTCCCCTCACATCCGATCGCCTGCCTCCCAGGCACTGCTTCTGTTAATGAGTGCAGACCGCAGGTCAATACGCCGCTCGCCTGTGAGTCAATAACGGTTACCTGCAACACAAACACTCAAAACCTGCTTTCTCACAAAATCAATGTTCTATTAGTCCTTCTCCCTCTCCCCTCATCTCATCGATTCGCAAGGAAGACTAGACTTTATTGCATGAAAATGTCAGACTAAAATGATAATAATTGGAAATAAAATATGAATGAGCTATTGGATACGGCTCTAATAAAGAAAGTAAGCACATTCATAAGCTCTCCACACAGTGGGAATTGGTGTATTGCATTTTTGGTCAGGGACATCATATTAGTGTTTAACCTCAGGTTACGGGTGCCATTTTCCACAGCTAATAGAGCATGGCTGTTAAATAGGAGCTCTCTGTCTGAGGACACAATGATGTTACTGGCAGGACACATAAAATGAAGCACTAGACAGTCTGCAGATATAAGGTCCAACCTTTATTCCGTACATTTTAAAACCATGAATGTTCATTTTTTGCACGCCTAAAACTCTACTTGTTTTGTATACAAGAGTCTAAGAAAAGAAGAAACTGCACAACACCACAAGGTCGACAGAGAAAGTCTATTGCCGCCCAATCAATCAATCTCTTTCCTCCCAAGTTCTCTAGGGCTGCAAGACTGTTTTGTTTCTATGAAAGTTTGTCTTGGACCTGGCAGGCTCTAGTTCAGTTTTATAATCCTTTGTTTGAAAAACAGATGGGTGTCAGTAATCCAGGTTCCTTCCTCATAAAATATTCCCAATATCACTTGCAGGTTGTACTCCATCACGGTCTTCCAATGCGTTGTTGCATAGATTGCATGTCTTCACTCTATGACCGCGCTTTAATGCTTGCCTTCTTTTTGATTGCGCTGGCTGGTCTGTTACCATGGTTTCATTTCGGAAGTGGTTTCAATTTTATTTAATTTTGTTTTTCTAGAAACATTTAAAAAGCCTAGTAAATTTACATGGTAATTTTTCGTCTCGCGGAATATCAACAAGATATTTACATTGTTTTTCTTTACAATAACCAACAGGGATAATACACTTTTTGTCTCAATCTCAAAGGCAAACCAATTGAACAAAACCACCTTAAATGTAATTTTCTTTTACATCAGCACTGAGAACTTTAAGGTACCGTAGGGAAAATTGACTGTTCAAGCAATTCTTTAAAAAAAATCCAGCCTCCACTGTGGACATGATTTACAGTGGACAGGAATAGACACTGGGGGAAATGTGACATACTGTAATGCAACAATATGCAAATTCATAAAAATAATGTCTATACATGGAAAGATAATAGGAAATGTACAAACTCATTTCATAATTTCACTTTTCACACGAAAAAAATGATAGAAGAATTGGATTAATATATTAATATCAATTTTTAAATTGGTAATGAACATATGCTTTGAGTTTCAACTTTTTTCCAAACCAACCTTCTCTGCAAGTCCATATAAAATAATGGCGTGTGCTTCTTCAGCTGTACAAATCTTTGTACAATTTATACACGTCTCTTTCAATTTTTTTTACATTTTTGATTTTCGCTCAGGAAAATAAGTGCATTCTGTCTTCAGAATGGGAGAGACTCCTCTCCAAAGTCAATCCAGATAAGTGAAGCTATCGCGCCTCAACCTCTTTGGGGTTTCGTGAGGGGGAGTAATCGCGGGGGTCCTGGGTGGTGAGGGGGGTAGTCCGTCTGGGCGAGGACGGCCTGGCACTTCCCGAGGGCACGAGTGGCGGTGGGGCACTTAGCGCTGCGGTGGGAGGCGTGCGGTTGAGAAGGCCATTGTGCCCGGTGGAGGGGCTGAGTCTCGGGTAAGGCATCCCCCCGAGGTGCGACATGAAGGGGGGCATGTGCGGGAGGTGTCCCTCCATGGGCGACTGGTGGAGCTGGTGCAGGCGTGCCCGGTCCAGCTCCTCACGCAGGTGCATGCGCTCGCGCTCCTCGGCCTGCTGCCGCATGCGCTCCTGCTCGCGCCGCACCTCCATCAGGTGCTCGTGGTGCGCGTAGTCGTGAGGCTCGCGCTCCCGGTAGCCGCGCTCAGCCGCCTCGGCGTAGGGGGAGCCCTGCTGGAAGCGCTGCACCTGCTCGGCCCGCAGCTGGAAGTCCATGCGGCGCTGCAGGTCCAGGTTGCGGTAGGCCTCCCGCAGCGGGTCCCAGCTGAACGCCGGGTGCTGCAGACGCTCGCGCCCCGCCGCTGCCGCCGCCGCTAACGGACTCACGCCCATGAAGGGGGCCATGCGGGCGCGGTCCAGCACATTCAGGCTGCCCATCTGGTGCATGGCCGACATGGAGAGCGGGAGCGAGTGCGGCATGGGGACGCCGTGGAGGGCGGCCGAGGTCGGGAGGTCGCTGCAGCGGGGGGAGGGCGGAGGGTGCTGATGGGTCATCTGAGGGTGGAGGTGGTGCGGGCCAGAAGGGGCGGGAGGTGCAGGTGGAGGGGGAGGCACCGTGGGCTGAGAGGGCGGCTCGGACCCCACCACCATCACCTCCTGCTCCTCCTTGCGCTCCTCCTTGATCTTCATGTCGTTTTTGACCTTGTGGATCATCTCAGATGGTGGCTCCTTGCGGTCGCCGTCCTTGATCGGTGGAGGAAGGGCGGCAGCCATCTTGAGACCCGTGTCGGGGTTAACGGCCTTGGAGTAAGGCGAGGGCGAGCGGTGAATGGGCTTGCACTGGTCCTCGGAGGACCGGCGCTCCTGGACCTCTTTTCCAGGGGAGCGGCTCTCCTTCACCTTGATGTCGGCAATCATGGCGGCCTCTCGGTGGCGCTCCATCATGTCCTTCTCGGTCTCGCGGGCCCTTTCCGAGCTGTGGTGGCGGCCCGAGTCGCTGGAGTTCTGGCTGTTGGACCGAATCAGGTTGCTGATTTGGTAGCCGACTGGGGCGGAGGCAGGGGAGGACCGGTTGGAGTGGCGGTTCCGATCCAGCGAATCCCTGTAGGTGCAGAGAATCAGGGGGTGAATAAAAGTTAGCATCAACAAAAGGAAAAACGAAAAGGTCCAGATCAAACTATTTCATGTTTTTGGTCCGCTCATACAAACCTGTCTTTATCTTTCTCCTCTTTTCCAATGGAAGAATCCCTTTTCTCCCTCTCCCTCTCTCGTTCCTTCTCTCTCTCTCGCTCCCTCTCTCGTTCCCGTTCTCGCTCGCGCTCGTGGCTGTTAGCCGAGTTGCTCCGCTCTATGTCCGCGGCCTTGGGCCACTGTGGAGGGGTAGGGAAGGAGGGAGGGGTGCGGTGGAGCCGGTTCCAGGTGTCGTGGTGGGGACTGCTGAAGCCCGGCAATCCTGGCCCATCCTTTGGACCAAAGACGTTGTTGGCGCCTTGAGAAGGAAAGAAACAAAAACAAAAAAAGGGGATGTGAGCACCCCTCATCATTTGACTGGCTGAATGAAGTCTCAAAAAGCAAAAGCAAGGACGGACAGAGAGATGGACAGACTGACCAAGAGCGAAAAAGAAAGAAAAAAAAAAAAAAAAAGTAGCCTTGTCTTTGTCTCAAGTCTCTCAAGCTCTTGCTGCAGCTCTGCTGTCTGAGAAGACTGAGAGGTTAATGGTTTTCCCCTCTCTACCTGGATTGATGGCTGACCAGTGGCCTGCTCTCCATTCACTCCATCTCAAGGACTTTTCAGTGGAGAGTGAGTGAATTGCCCTCCGTGGTTGAGGGCTGTGAAAAGCCAGGACTCAGCATTCCACAGAGTCTCTATTTCACTCAAATCGATTTCACTAGAGGGTGCCCAGCTTGGCAGTGGTAGGCAGAGGGCGAGAGAGAGAGAGAGAAAGAGAGAGAGAGAGAGAGAGAGAGAGTGGGACAGAGAGAGAGAGAGAGAGAGAGAGAGAGAGAGAGAAAGAAAGAAAGAAAGAAAGAAAGAAAGAAAGAAAGAAAGAAAGAAAGAAAGAAAGAAAGAAAGAAAGAAAGAGAGATAGAGGGGGGAAAGGAGAGGGACAGAACACACTCCACACTGGTCTAAGAACACTTAGGCAAAGAGTAATTAATGCATGAAAAGCAACTAAACAGCTTGCCTGTGAGAATGAGTTTTGGCCATGCAGATGTCAGATTAAGTCCTGGCAGCAAGGGGGCGGGGGTTAGGGTAGTAACTTGCTTGTAATGCCTATCTTGTTGTTCCTTGTTGTTGAGATGTTCTTTGGCATTTTCTTGCAGAGCTAAGTGCCTTTGTTTATTTGATTCCCTTCATTATTTATATTCCTCCCTCCCATCCCTTCCCCTCCCCTCCTCGCCCTCACTGTGGTCTGACGCTTAGCTCCACTGTGTCTAGCCGTAAGGCGCATGGCGGACAGGGGGCAAGGAGCGCTTACCGAGCGAGGGGTTGCCTAATCCTCCGAAGGCACTGCTTGAAAGGTTGCCGAGGCCGCCAAAGGTAGTGGAGCGACTAAAAGGATCTGCAAAATGCCAAACAGGGATTAGCGAGCGCTTGGTGGCTGGAGGAGTTGCACCATTCCACTCGGCTTTTCTCTTACAAGCCAGCTCTGGTATTTCCCTTTTTCTTTCCTCTGTGTGTTTTTTTTGGTGTGTAAAGCCTTCCTATCCTGTCTCTTTTTTGCCCTGTGTGTGTGTGTGTGTGTGTGTGTGTGTGTGTGTGTGTATGTGTATATGTATGTAAGTGTTGGCTGCTATTGCTTCAGAAGCTGGCTCGCCCGCTCCTAACAGGGTTGCAGGCAGGGGGTTGTGGCCGGAGGAGCAATGGATTGTGGGAAAAGGCATTGAGCAAGGGGTGGGGGTGAGGCGTTCTGAGCTGTGGCAGACACATATTGGCCAGACCAAATTGAAAGCGGGCCCAGTATGTGCTTCACATTTGTTAGAGCTCCTCTCAAGTATCCTCAGTTTAACCGTGGCAAACTCCAATCTCTCAGACAGCCTCAAAAACAAACACACGAACCACAGCTACCTACCTTACATGAGGCAGCCGTAAATAAAAACCTTTATGTAAACAATCCATACATCAATAAACACAGGGCACATCAGAATACCACTGTACTGTGCCTGTAGCATCTTGCCTCAACCTTCCCTTGATCTAAATTCAATAGATGGTTTTCTGCACCAAGAAATCCTGGCGCCTGCCTGACATCATTTCCCCTGTGTTCACCCCCGGTGCACCAGGTGCTTATGAACCCAAATTGGATTGACTCAGACGCTTATCCTGTGAAATCACCCCGCAGCCCTGAATCCACACAATGCCTTAGATGGGAAAGCAAAGCCACGGAATACAACGGGCCAAATGATTTGCTTTGTGAATGGGTCCAAGGAAACTTTGAAGAGCCCATTGAAATGGCCTCACCCAAGGTAAAGTGTGATTTGCTGAATGCCAGCACAATCCCAATTCAACCTTGCAAAATCCCTGGGGGAGGGCAGGCGAGAAATGTGTTTTTATAAAAATCGTTTGAGCCAGACCCATTCTGGTAAAAAATAAAAAATAAAAAAATTACACATGAAATACAAAGACCCATCTACAGTACCTTCCAAAATTATTGGCACTTATTCCTCTTTTTAGTCAACTTTAGCAGAGGTGCCAATAATTTTGGAGGGTACTGTATTTAGTGTAAGGCCAGAGGACACACTGAGCAATGTTCAAAGATGTCTCTATAAAGATGTCACTTTTGATATTCCTTTTGCTATAGCACTTTGAGAAGGCTGCTCGATATTTGAACTTTTCCTAGTATACACCAAACTAAAGGAGTCTGGAGGATATATTGAAATATCATGAAAGCCCTGTAGCTGGCTATAGCACAACATCACAGAAATTCAACAACAACTATTTTCAATGGCACAATCTTCAAAGTAACCCCTTTTTTTCGCTGTTGTAACCATCTAATCTTAATCAAAAGGGGCATGTGAGCTGACAGAGCTACATATATTAACCAAAGGAGAGTGGAAGGAGATGTAAAATGTTGGGGCTACTTACGCTTACCTGCCAGGTGGCTCGTGGGCAGGAATCCGCTGTGGTGTGGTGAAGGGCCATAGGGCGAAGCAGCTGGATGGCCTGAACCTATAGAGCAATATGAAGAGGAAGCATTTTAAGAGGCTGCAACCTGTATGCGATGAAGATTACAAAGCTATCCATTAAGGTAACGGAAACTGTACTTTAAGCATTGTGATTCATCTTTGTGCTGCATCTCTACAAAGTCGGTTAAGGTAAACTTTACGCTAAGCTAGGTTTGAAAGCTCATTGGCAACAGACTAGGACATGTATAATACAGTAAATCAGTTTCTGCTGATTTTCATAACTATACACACCAGCAAAAAGCCTACAGCTGCTATATCAACAGAGGATATACTGCATGGCAACATGGGTGCGCATATTGTGTTGCCATCTAAAACCAGGGTTTTTCTATTGCATTTGCAGATAGTTTTGTTGTTTGTATGACAATCAGTGTAAGCATACAGTCGCCTCGGTAGAGTTGCAGCGATTGACTGTGCTTTATTATTAAAGCACAGTCGTAGGCTGCGCTAACAGAGGAAACTGCAGCTATAAAGGGTTTAGAAATGCAGAGATTATAGAATGTTAAGCTGATAAACAAAGCTAATTAAGTAGATTTGCATCCCCTGTGACTACATGTTTTTCCCCCTCACTTGTGTACAAATTCGCTCGATGCATGTATCACACAGAGGGCAAGTAAAGGTTGCACATGGCCGGGGGTTTTTGGTATGACTCGAATAAGACAGCCTGTCGAGGACTGAGGACTTGACCTTGTTTGTGAGGAAAAAAATGTGTGTAGTCTCTCTCCTGGCTTGTTACAATCATTACCAGGAGAGCCAATTACAAGCTCATTTATGACACAATACTGCATAATAACAACCTAAAGGACACCTGTGTTTGTGTTGCCCTTCAATGCAGGGCCACCAGTCAATTACAGGTAGGAGCATGACAGGAAAGTTATTCACAGTCAGAGCTGTGGCCTACCAGCTGACATGCTCAGACAATGCTCAGTGTAACGGTAATCACTATGACTGCCCTCTGAGAGGAACAAGAAATAAAAGGTGTTTCACTGGCCAATTTCACAACAATAAGACCATAAAACCTAAATGGTTGCAACACATTCACTCCCAGATGTGGACAAAAAAATAATCTTGACTTTTTGAAAAAGAAGGGGCTGCCCCGGTGAGCTTGGCTCAAGCGGCACCTGTATCTGTAAGGCTGAGGTAGAGGAGGAAGAGGAGGAAGAGGAGGAGGGGAGAGGAGTCCCACTGACCTGTAGAGGAGAACAGAGGTCGCGCCAGGTCATGAGGGTACGGGAATCCTGGAAAGACTCCTGGGGCGGGCGGCCGGCTGAACAGGTCCAGCTTCCCGTTCATGTCCAGTTTGTGAGGATCCAGCTGCATCTGCTGCAAGGGTGGGCAGACACAGGGACGTTAAACAAGATGGGCAATAACAGCTGCATCATTAGCAAGATCGAGCTGGCCTGCATAAAACAGCGCTCCAGGGATCAGCAGGACTCTCTAATGTGAAATGTGTTCATAAAGAATTCAGAAAGGCTGAGCACAATTAAAATAAATAAATACAAGAGGACGACATCAGTATGCTTGTCGCTTGCCTCTCTATCTTGGCTTATGGTACATTACATACGGCAATCTACACTGAAAATGATCCGTTAAGTGTTCCTGTGCTGCACAGAATTACAATAACAACCTTTCTTCTGCTACCCATTGTTCTAAAATCTAATGGCTTTGTTGATGAGAGGATACATTTGTGGAGAGAGAAAAAATGAGATAGAAAAAAGTATTACAACTTTAAAAGCCCTACAATAGTACTGAAAAAACATGAAAAAAGAACCACGGGTACAAAGGCAAATGTGAAAGCATATGAGACTCCAAGTTACACAAGCAGTACAAAACACATTTAAGGCCACATTATCGCCCACAGATGATTTGTGAGGGCACATGACCCACGTGTGGATGAGTCTACCAAGGCGATGGCGAATAGTAGGTGATAGCAGTAGGCCAAAGCAGTTTCCAGTGGGACTCTCTCTCACACACACACCCACACACCCACACAATCCCTGCATAAGCTTTGCTTCTCCGGAGGGGGAAAAAAGTTATACCTATCCTTGTGTCTGACCTCATGACTATCACCTGAGCTGTGAGCTCAGCTGGCTTACCTTCATCTTCTGCTGATGGTGGTAGATTTGCCAGGCGATTTGTACATGAACCGCACACCATTTGCCAGGCTTCTGCAATAAGTAGGTGGAAAATGATATCAGTTGGCTCAAAGACCTTGGCATTAAGTGCAAATTGAAGATTTGACAGAGAGAGAAAGAAAGAGAGAGAAAGAGAAAGAAAGAAAGAAAGAAAGAGAGAGAATGAAAGAGTGAAGAAAAGAGAAAGAAATTGAGCGAAACTTACTCTTACTGATGTCCTGAAGGGATCTGGTACCTGGAAAACAACAAGTCAAACCTGTCAGTCAACTCGGCCTAATAACAGCAGGGGCAGAGCAAAGTAGTCGCCGCCAAATAAAAATAAGATCTATTTAGAGGGAGTGCCAGTGCCACCAGCTTACCCGAGGATCTTTCTGCAGGAGAGTGTGAGGTATGGCTCCAGGCCGAGCGCCGACATCCAGGGGATTAGAGGCCTAAAGACGGCAGGGGAGAAGTGTTAGAAGGACCAGGAAAAAATACGAGTGTGCGGCACATAATAAGCTTGATGGAAGGTGAGATTTTAATGTGAGCAAAGTGAACTAAATCCATCCAAATCGATGGAACTGTTTTTCTATCAATTAAGTTCTTACTGCCTGGCTTCACAGGAGCGGGAGAGTTTTAAAAAAAAAATAAAAAGAAAGAAAAAAGGCGGCTGACTTCATCCGGGGAGCCAAAAACAAATCAACGGGCGGCCAAATCTAACGAGCCAATCACGCGCAGCTTTTGAGCCAGCAATGCGATCAGCCCCTCTAATCTATCCCAGAGCCGTGAGGCTGCTGGAACAGCGGCCACTCACTCCTGCTCTTTCCTCTCCCTTTCCCTCTCTCTCTTTCCCTCTCTCTCTTTCCCTCTCTCTCCCTTTCCCTCTCTCTCCCTTTCCCTCTCTCTCTTTCCCTCTCTCTCTTTCCCTCTCTCTCTTTCCCTCTCTCTCCCTCTCCCTTTCTCTCTCTTTCCCTCTCTCTCTCTTTCCCTCTCCCTCTCTTTCCCTCTCTCTCTCTCTCCCTCTCTCCCTTTCCCTCTCTCTCTCCCTCTCTCTCTCTCTCTCTCTCTCCCCCTTTCCCTCTCCCTCTCTATCGGCGCCACAGCCTGGAGCCCAGCACGGCTTAAGGTGCTGAATGGAAGGGCCTAACTGCGCTCTAACCATCTGGAGGCCGGCCACAAAAAGTCTTAATGGAGCCGCGGGGGAATAAGGCCAGCGGATTTGGGCCAGCTTTGATTGGTGGCTTACACAGGGTCAGCGGCATTGGGCGTCTGCCAGGGCCCGATCGTCACACTTCAGCCCCGCGGCTGCTTATCTCCCAGCGAGCGGGCTGCTCACCGCTGCTAAAGCCCCCAGCAGCTTAGGGACCTTGTTTGCATAGTCCATTATTGGTTGGGAGGGTGGGGGGGGGTAGGTGGTGGTGATGGTGGTGTGCGAGTGAGGGAGTTGGGGGTGGGAGAAGAAGCCGTGGCAGATTTATCTGGGGCTGATTTAGTTCAAATGCAGCTGCTTTCCCTGTACACAGAATGCAAAGTACAAAAAAAGGCTCTGCCGCCTTTCATGCCTGTAATTCCGTGCTCGCAATGCGACAGGGCGAAAACCTGGTTGAAAGGAATCTGGGAATGGTGTGCGAGTATGCTGTTCTGCTTTAGTTTTAAAAACACTCACTATGGCTATTTACTGAGGTGTACATATGGATTATTAAGTAAGAAAGACAGTGTGTCTGTGTGTGTGTGTGTGTGTAACAAAGAAAATAAAGGATTGCCAACCTTAGGCTGGAACGCTCCTTGCAGTGAGCTGAAGGGTCCTGAATGTGGCAGCAGTGGAGGCATCCCAGGCATGGTGGGAGGGTAGGAGGGGAAGAACTGTGGGACAAACAGGATTTTCAGGGTGAAAAACACTTTTCATTCATGAAACTGGAACTACATCATGTTAGCAAGTCTCAAGCCCTTTATAAGACTTGCCAAATGAGTGATTATATCAACAATTATTGTTATTATTTGTAACATAAAATTTGTAAAATGAGCGATTATATCAACAATTATTGTTATTATTTGTTTTTAACATGATCTTGAGAGCACTTACGCTTGAGTGTCTTAAGAAAGGATTGTCCAGCTTTGGAGCATATTTGTCGAACTGAAAAACACAAGAACAAGACAAGAGAGATAGAGAGATAGATAGAGAGAGATAGATAGAGATAGAAAGAAAAAAAAAAGTCAGATTTGTGTTTGCACCACACTTTTACAAACAAGCCCCCAGCCTTCAGAGAAAACAACACTTAGAAAAGTGCTTGATTTGCATAGCGATTTGCATTGGTCAAAAACAGACAAACCTGAGCATGATCAAATCTTTTCTTTTCAACAGAGCAAACAGACAGCACAGCATTAGGACGAGCATCACATGAAAGTAGCCCTCATTCTCACAGCAGCTGGCAATGGCAACCGAGAGCTCTGTCAGGTCTTTGAAATACCTGCACCCCCTCATGTAGCCTGTCTCTCCACAGATTTATTTATTTGGCACCATTAATCCCCACAACAAAATACACCAATGCTCCAGGGACTGCCTGCAGACTGTGTCTAATTAGGCCTGTTTTATGCCACTAATCTTAATAACAGCCTTATCTAGTCTATTCATCATACTTATTTATTAATAGCAATCATACACTGATTAAATGTGGTGTACTGCGAGCGCCAATGTACTCCGTGTTTTGATAAAAATAGTAATGAAAAGCTGACATGTATAATATCTTATGATCAATTTGGAAATTATGAGCTCAAAAGCTGTCAATCAAAATGTGAATGAGGCAGTAGCAACCTTGGGGATGTTCTTAGACTTCAAGAATATAGTGTTCCACAAGGGCACCTGCATCCTGGGTCTTTTTTAAAAGCGGTTCCAGTACACCTGGGGGGAGATGGCTCATGGTGGCTAGAGAGTCAGCTCGTCTCTGGGGGAGGCCTGTTTGGAATGAGCTCTAAAGCTCTTCTTATTGGGGGAGATTTGCCGTGATTTAACGCTAGCTCTCGTGCGCTTCCTTCAAAGGTAAATCAGGCTAATGGAATAATCCCATTTGGAGCGGAGAGGAGAGGCACTGGGGGGAAGGTGTGTTTGTGTGTGTGTGTGTGTGTGTGTGTGTGTGTGTGTGTGTGTGTGTGTGTGTGTGTGTGTGTGTGGGGGGGGGGGGTCTATGGCTTCATGCAGCGCACGTTTCTTGATTTCAGGGGGCCCAGAGCACATACTGCTGGCAGCCGTTCCACCAGGGTCCCCCTCAGAGAGGCAGGGGAGAACCAGCCCCCACTCCCCATCTCCCCCACTAGTCTCTTTCCATCTATGAATGGAGACTTTGTGTGTCCTACTGCCTGTAAGTCAATATGCTTCTGCTGTTTTTTGAGGGGGTTGGGGTAGGCTGAGGTGGAATGGCGAGTGGGGTGGACGAGGTAATTGCAACTGACAGTAACTCATTTCTATTACATAAATACACAAACCATTTACAGGCACTTTCTGACTGTGTTTTCACAAAGCCGCCTTGGCAAGCACCGTGGTCTCAGGTTTACATGAGGAGGAAGCGAACGCGGAACAGAGACACTGCTGTATGTCTCTGTTGTGCATGTGTGTGTCTATGCATGTCCGTCTCTCTCTCTCTCTCTCTCTCTCTCTGTGTATGTGTGTGTGTGTGTGTGTGTGTGTGTCCTCCAGCTAGGATGTCTGTCGGGGGGGAGGAGGGAAAGACCGTGCCTGTGCACGATCTGTCGGGCGGGCCTCCGGTGAAGCAGGGGGCCCTTCACGTCCGCAGCCTGTGCCTAAGTGTGCAACGGGCGATAATT
Organism: Alosa sapidissima; assembly: GCF_018492685.1. NCBI lineage: Eukaryota > Metazoa > Chordata > Actinopteri > Clupeiformes > Clupeidae > Alosa > Alosa sapidissima. The sequence continues at coordinate 17,021,368 of NC_055964.1, forward strand.
GCCCCAAATCAAAAACACAGGACGCCCTATTGACTGGAGGGGGGGGAAGAAAATACATCACAAAAAATGCTGAGCTCAGCTTCCGAGCTCATTAAAACCTCGCCGTCCCCTCTGAAGCAAGGGGGAACTGTTTTATGTTTTACGTTTTACACTTGGGGAGTAATATAGCGCGCTTTATGGCTGTCTATAAACCTCATGCTTTGTAATTTACGAGCGCTGTCAGACGTTTATTGTAAACAGCTTTGGATAATTAAAGTTGGATATTTCATCTTTAAACAATTAAGAGTATTTCTTTACAGAGAAAGGGGGAGGGGCGGGGTAACTCTGTTGCCATTTGGCAAACCAGCTGCCGGAGGGCTGTACAACAATAAACAAATACAGAGGATTCATAATTTCATTAATTACAGCTATTAGCCAAAGGCTGTTGCAGAGTTGAAACGACAGTGAGCTCTAAATATGCACACAGCTGGGCCTTTTTTCAACAGTGCTAACCCAATGCTAAAGTAACCACATTAACAGTATTTGTGCTTTGAATAAGAGATACCCATTCTTTTTGCTGTGGAGAAATAAAAGCACTGGTTAATTTAAAACATCTTTAACGCAACAAAACCACTTACAATGCATTTTGCTATACAGCAAACACAACATTAAAGCCTTGTAGAGCCTTTCAAAAAAGGTGTAGTGTTCTGACATCAACTGAGACATCACTTGCATTCGAGGCCGAGAGCGATAATCAATGGTCTTTCATGTTGGAGAAAGGTGGGCTTTCACACTTTGCTCGGCTCGGAATGGGCAGTGGCAACGATAAGATGCGACACATGTTGAGATCACACACACACACACACACACACAAACCCCTGAGACGGCACTTCCTGACTTTTGAGCACACAGGCACGGCTGGATAAGCCGCCGGTTGACAATGCCTTTACTGTGCTCCTGACTCCCGGGTCATTTTGTCCGAGGTCATGACAGAATGGATTATATCGTATTAGGCCCAGTGCTGAGACAGCACAAGCATGCTTTTCATTACGGAACCCAAATGACTGGATAACGTTCTCCGCAGGTCCATTGTGCACTCGCGGATGATGGATGGGTAGACATAACTACGCGGTTTAATTTTACGATTAGGGCCTGCCAATGCTTGCCCCCTTTGGCCATCTGATGGCAGAGGGCAGGCGGAAGCAATTACACTTTTATCAAAACATTCCGCTCTCCGTGATGTCATTGCTTTTATCTTTTAAAAAATGAAGTCATTCGAGGCGACCGCAGGCTTTGAATTTGTCATTTTTTTCGGAGCGCAGGGACCTAAGTTTGACCGCAGTCACGCCACGCACATCTGGTTCTCAGGCCCTTTGTTTCTCTTACAAGGCAGAGGAAATCAGTGCGTTCATAAACATTTTAAATGCCACCTCATATGAAAGCAATAAACCGCGCAGCTCACCATGTTCCCTTTAGCCCGACACTGTGAAACTCTTTGGTTTTGTCGACAGAGCGACAAGCTAATTAAGTTAGATCATAGTTTTTGCCTTCGCCAACCGCCCACGCTCTGCCTGTGTTGATGAGGGGCGTAAAAGATGTTTACAGTGACTAATCTGACATGCAGGCCTCAAACTTAACTCGCACGGACTTGGGAACGGATCAGCTCATTGTTGAGCGATCGCCGCTTATAACAATTGACCTCGGTCGTGCTATTCCAACTCTTATGAATGTCAGCACTGGGCCATTTCCCGACACTTTCACACTTTAACAAAAAGGCTGGTGTGATGCTGCTCTCTCTCAGAACTCTTCCAGTGGAAGGGGTGTTCGAGGCCGTGTGTAGGGAACCAGGGTGCTGTGGACACTGAGATCTGTAGGGGTGGATGTTTGAGCTAGCAGATTTGGTGCAGTCTGGGGGGGGGGGGGGGGGGGGGGGGGGGGGTTGGTTGTTGTAGTTTGTGGTGGTGGTTGTGGTGGTGCTGGAGAGGGTGGAGGTGGGGTTGGGAGGTGGGGTTGGTATGGATTTGAGGGGTGTAGGGGGGGAAATACTGGAGCTTTACTTATCCTCACATTTCTGGCTGGGGTACGCACCATGGGAGGTGCATTGGGCGGTGCAATGATGCCCGCCGGTGGCAAGCCGGTGGGGAAGGGCGTAAAGGTGTGCTGGTGGGTGTGTTGGTGCTGGTGCATGTGCTGGTGTTGGTGAAACTCGGCCCTCAGGAGGGACACGGGGGCCAGGGGGGACGCCGACGGCCCCCTGTTCCGCTCCGAACTCTGAACCAGGAAGCGGTTGTTCAGCTCCTGCCGCAGGAGGTCATGCTCTGCAAGAAAGGAGAGCGAGGGGGTGGAAAAAAAAAGGATGGAAAGGAGGGAGGGAGGGGGGGGAAGAGGGAGACACAAGAAAGGGCACGGGAGCCAGTCAGTCTTAACAACAGCGCCAAGAAAAGAAGAGAAAAGTAGTCACCTGGCATTCTCTGTTTCTCCAGCTCATGCTGTGAGGGTTTTCTACGTGAGGACTCATTGGTGGTGGTAAGAGAGTTGCCTGTGACAATGTGCCAATCAGAATCCCCGAATGAGGCTGGCAATACATGATTGGTTGGTTGAATGATATCAACAGGCTGGTATCTGAAGACAAGAAAGAACCAAGAGTCATCTCAGCAGAAAACACACACGGTCTGTCCCTCAAGACCCTGCTTTGAATACCAATCCTTCCTCTGAAAGAGCTAACTCAAGACATGTGGAGAGGACACATGTAAGAGAATTCTCATTTATAAATCATTCGTTTTTAAAAGGTGATCAGTCTTTAATTTCATTGCACAATTCAAAATACTTAAGGTATCATGTCCTAGCATAAGTACAGCATAGTGCACAGTGAATCAAAGTGTAACCATGACTGCTGGATTTGTATCTGGGACAGCACTAGTATGCTAAAGAACTGCAACAATGGCAGCTTATTGAGCTAAATTCAACCTGGCAATTTATTTGAACTATTGAACTAGCAAAGTTACACATCTCAACTGTCTCCATGATATCACAGTTCTGTAAATATTTCAATATTCCTACTTTTAGAAACACTGGGCCTTACATTGCAGATAGTTGAATGGCAGATATTGCTTTGTTCTTTTTCTAATATCCATGAATGTAGGTAGCTAGCTAGTCAGCATACTCTTATTATTTTGTAATCTTGAACACGGTAGTGGATTTGATTAAACTGGATTAGATCTCATTTAACTTGACGTAGTCATTCAATGCAGAGTAGTTTTGCTAATATGGTAATAACAGCTTGTGTAGTGAGTCGATCATAGGAGGACATCTGACATTAAGAAGTATGTGATACATTAATAGCCATATATTATATATTCATGATAGGTACGTTGAATGCAAACTCTGCCAATGAATCCAAGTTTTTTTTTTAATCCAATGCTGAAACCATTTGGTTGTCATCAGGCCCACCTGTATGCACTTACCAGTTCATGATAATTAAAGTTTAAAAGACGTACCTTGGGAAAAACTTTGTCAAACTATCATATATGCAGGTACAGTACATATTTTCAATTCAAAGTTGAAGTTTAAATGCAAAAGTTTAAGTCCTTTGACATCAAAGAACAGAAAGATTATCAGTACTGTACACAATGGTATAAAAGTGGTCGTGATGGCAATAGCATGAGGGCCTCATTTTAAGCCACATCATTAGCCCAGCTTCTTACGTACAAAGCCAGACTCGAATGTTTTCAGGACTAAGCCGCAATGTGGTGAATGTAAGCCCTCTAATGAGCATGTAGTAAAAACAAGATTTTACAGACAGACATTAACTGTGGTTAGGCCTGATTTTAAAGAGGAAGCTTTGTAATTGAGTCACATCAGGAAAAACTGTGCACATTGTTGATTATGTGGGTTCTGCTCTGCTCTGTTGACTTAGCTTGGCAAAGTGTGTACATTCTAGCCTCTGAGGTAAGCCATGTTTGTGTTAATTTGATAAAGAATCTGAACGATCACGATCAACAAACCATGGCATGTAATATTCCACTAATGACACTGGCTGAGTAGATTTATGTAAATATTACTCTCCCAGACAAACACACATTCCAAAGAAGTGCACTTGCTTAAAAGCACCCTGTATGCTAGCTGAAAGTTAAAGCTGTCCACATTCATTTGTGTCAATTGATTATTTACCCACTCTTTTAAGAAGGTACAGTATGTGTATTTCCAATAATGACTTTCTAAACTAGACATACTCAACTTATTCTATAAGGGCACTCAATAAAGCTATGACTGCTAGTGTGTGGTTGGTGGCTGGATGTGGTTCTCCTTACCTGGGTAGGGGGTGCCCGCGGGGTGACCCGGGACCACCAGGCTGTTGGTTGGTAAGGTTGGAGGTGGTGGCAGTGTGGCGGGGGTTGCGAACATGGCCGGATGGCGATGGGCGGAGGAGCGCAAAGAGAAGGGCGAGGTAGAGAGGTTGGCCACAGACAGGTGGAGGTTGGGGTTGGAGGCAGGCAGGCTGCTGAGGTGGGGGGAGGGGGGAAGGTGGTGTTTGGGGAGGGGGAGGCTGCTGCTGACACCCCCGGTGTGACTGCTGTCAGAAAGAAAGAAAGAAAGAAAGAAAGAAAGAAAGAAAAGGTAGTTAGCACAGTGCCAGAAGGGACAACTGCTCCTGTCAATAACACTGCAGGTTCACCCCGTGGGCGGATTAGATTGAACGACGGAATGCTCACCTGATGTCGTGGAGGCTGTTGTACTGCAGCGGGTGGTGAACAGGGTGGTTGAGCACGGGCCGCAGGTGGTGCTGGGGCGGAGGCACGCGCAGCTCCTGCGTCTGGGGGTGAGGGTGGGGGTGGGGGTGGGGGTGGCCCTGGGTCCTGAGAAGTGGTGGGGTGGGGATGCGCGGTGGCGCAGTGGCGACAGCGGTGGCAACGACAGCGACGGCCTCCTTCTTGACGCTCAGCGGAGGCCGAGGCAGGGGCAGGGGCGGAGGAGGCGGCGTGGGCCGCACCCGGGGAGGCGGCGGCGCGGCAGCGGGCGCTGGGGAGCCGGTGGGTGGAGAGGCAGGGGTGGGGCTTGGCGCGGGCGGCGCGAAGGGCACCTCGTTGCTCTGCTCCTGGCTGCGCTGGAGGCCTGAGACTTTGGTTGCACTGCAGGTCTTGGACACGTGATTCTCATTCGGCGTCACACCTAGACACACCACGCAGCAAAGCGTGCGCACACACACACACACACACACACAAAGACAGAAGCAAAAGGAAAAGTTAAGTTAAAAAAAAGTACTGAACACACAGAGAGGAACTGCACTTGCATGGGGAAATAAACAACCAGCTATTTTTGAATTCATACGATTCCGTGAATCATCAATGTGACAGTGTGGTACCAGATGCCTTTGAGAAGAGACGCTTTGGGGGAAAGCAAGCAGAGGAAGGGGGGGGTGGTGGTGCTGTCTGGTATGGAGAAACGTGTGCTATGTTGGAGCCAAAAAGCAACAAAGACGACAAGAAAAAGAAGCCTCCACATCTGTCTTCCTCCTCACCCCCCCCCCACACACTCTCTCTCCATCACCCCTTCTATCTCTCACTCATGGCTCCCTTTTATTTTTCTCCCTAGGTTTTATGAAGTGTTTAATCAGGTCATTTTCATGCTTGACTATAATCAGATGATCCAATTTCTGTGAGCGATCCAGTCGGTATGAATAAATCACACCTAATTAAAGTTAAATGCCGTGCCTATTCAGGGCTTTGCTGAGCACACAATCTGGCATGAAATAATTATGTTTCAATTGTGCTGTGAAAAGAGATCATGCCCCCTTATCACGGCCTTTTGGCGCATGCCCTCCCCCAGATCTTTCAAGGGATTTCTGAGCTGGAGCCAAAGCACTTTGAACTGACGACACTTCCTCGTTTCTCAATTCATCTGGGGTCCCTCACTGCACAAGTAGCTTTTCGCACACAGGCATCTCATCGCGCTGCCTATTCAACTTCGCTTCGGCGTGGAATTGTGATGAGAGGGGGAGATTATTCTCCAAAAGATTAAACCGGAGAGTGGATAGAATTATCACATAGAAAAAAAATGAAGGCACTTTCACTTTAGAGAGAGAAAGCGAGAGAGAGAGAGAGAGAAAGAGAAAGAGAGGGGGATTTGCAGAATAATGACAGTCAAAAAGGAACTCTTCATGGCAAACAGAAATGTTTCTACATGTTACAATCAATTTGTCTCTAGGCAAATGCACTAATGAGATGCTGTCTGGGAACATTTTTATACCTAATGAAGCCTTTTTGACAAACAGATGTGTACTTCAGCAGCAGCACCAATACAAGTTAGAAAACAAAGCTGGAGAGGGAGATGCCAAATATGAAGGACCAAAGTGAACAAGGAAAAAAAACTAGAGACCATCTCCATCAATGGCTCTTATCTCCACACTTTTCATGGAGCCAGGATTTCAGGCATCTCACTACAACTCCAATTAAATGCGTCCAACATCCCAGCTCACTTCAGCCTCAAACGATGGCCAAAGCAAGCTGCTAAAAGCTGGGGGAGTTAAATGCAAAAGCTTTTAACGAAATATCCCAAGGCTTAATAGAGCCTACTTAATCTTTCAAGGGTTCTAACACCAATAAATGGGTGATAAAAAGCTATGCTGAGATTTTAAACTTGTCGTCCCCCCTTGCCTTTTGAAAGAAAAATATATCCGGGAAAGGTGTCAGGAATGCAATGAATTTGTGTGGTGAAATAGAGAACTATAACAGGTTAAAATAAAAACGGAGCCTGGTGTTGGGCTCAGCTCTCAATAAAAAGGAAAAGACAGGGCGGAGGGAAGAAAAGGGGAATATTTTCAGTCTAATGTCGCCCATCGCTGACGTTACCTAGGAAACCGAGCTGCTAGACACATTGTGTTTGGCGAGACCTTAGTGGGAGGCCAAGCGCTGGATGACTAGGGCCACGTTACTTAGGGGCAAAATGAGCTGGGGGGTTATCTTAATGATGATTCTAATGGGATATAATGGTGGCAGCCAACGCCGAGCGATTGGCCGAGCCCTCTGCTCATTAAACTGGCCCGACAGGCGTGGGGGCTGGCCTGGCAGTGTCCTTCCTACCGCGTGTAATGAGGAGCCGGCGTGATTGATTGGAATGTGACCCCTAATCAGGTTGGAGGAAATGCAACACAATCCCAATTACCTTCCGAATTCCTGCCGACAGCGGCAAAGTGCCACTGCAGACTGTCAGACTCAGAGGCTTAAAATATGGACGCATTGGCACAAGGGCAGAGGAGGAAATGGAGTCCAAATACGCATCTATGTGTCAAAACCAGTCTTGCTTGTTGTCTCCACTTATTAGCGAATTAATTGACACAATGTGACACACACCAGTGACACACTGTATGAAATCTAGTTACTGAATATATCGATAAATTAGGCCCTGCCGCTAGCTGCTAGCATGGTATTTAAAGCAAAAATGGTGCCAAAAACTTTCTTTGTGATTGACACAATGGCCCCACAACTCAAAGACACATGATGAACCATGTGTCACAGGCAACCTGTTTCTGCCAGTCAAAACAAAATATGACAGTGTTGACCTGAAAAGAAGTTTTTACCACTAATAGAAAGAAGGAAGACAGCTGGAATGCCAAACTACTTTCCTTTGGCACTCGCTCAGTCTGTGTCAGTGTCCTACAGCTGCCTCGCGGTATGACAATTCAGTGTACTGGGAGATTACATGTCTTGCAGGCTTCATCAAACTAATTACCTCCTACTCCTAGGTGCAAAGATAATGCACAGCTACCAGCTAGCCACCTACGTGTGAACTGAGAGAACAGGACCCCGAGCCACAGAAACAGATGTTATGGGTAATCTCCTACAATGAGCCTTACAAAGACAAGCATGGGGAAGAGACACGAGGGCACTATGACACTAAAACCCCTGATGGGTCTGTGACAGAGGAGAGAATGACACTCCCTTGGGGGGTGTTGGCATCCCTGTTCACCAGATGACACTTCACTTGAGTATTGATTTTTTTCCCCCGGTCTCTTTCCTCCACTGCTTTTGTTATCCAAGTTGTTCTGCTTTTTTTTACAACGGGGATGTGGCCCTTCTCCGCGCATGCGCCTAGCACGGCACAGCCTGTGTGTGTGTGTGTGTGTGTGTGTGTGTGTGGTGGAGGTGTGTGTGTGTGTGTGGGGGGGGGGGGGGTATGTTCCAGTGCCGTAGACCACTTTCCAGGGTGCCTCTGTGACTGATGTTTCCAGAGGGACCTCGGGCGACCCCCGAGTCGTCCCGCAGCTGTCCTCCCTCTCTAGTACCCTTCACATCTGACCCCATTTGTCCGGGGGGGTGACAGCGGCGACGAAGAGGATCGTCCGTTTGGAACATCTGGAGTGCTGGCGCCTCCCCGTAGCCCCGGTGTCGTGATGAAAGACCCAGCAGATGGTCGGCCATGCCAGCAACCACGCCGGCTCACCTTGCTGCAGTCCATCCATCTTCACAGCAGCCATAGCACCCTGCCATTTCCCAGGCTGGGCTGAACCCTCGCGTGTTACTTTTTCAAAGCCCATTACAGAGGCGGCGCTATCGCAGTTTTACGCGTGCATCCTATTTGCACTATTTGATATTTGCCGAGGCAGTGTTAAGTGTTTCCATTAGCAAGGCTCCTGCCGGCGCATGCCTGTACCCCTCTGGTAACGCGATTAGCTTCTTTGCCTTGACTCTCCCCCCTACAATTTGTCAACCGAAATGATCTGAGGACCGGAGCCCGCCGATGCAAATGAGGCGTGCTTGTGATATACCTGGCCTACAGTGGCACTGCAAACTGTGCTTATGTTGGGAAAGCGGCATGCAAATGGCATTTTAAGATTAGACATCTGGGTATGTAAATCACTGCAGTGTCCGGAGGGGCTTCGGCAAGCCTACTGCGGCGCGAAAAAAGAAGCCAGCCACTGGGTGTTCTCATTTACAAGGCAAACGCTGCGGTCTGCTCGCATCAGCGCCCTGCCAGAACATAAACAGAAACGTTCACAAAAAAAGAGGAATGGAGGGAGGGAAAGAAGGGGGATGGAGGGCACAAAATAAATAAATAAAAAATGAAGAAGCCTGTGTCTTGAAAGACTCTGCAGAGAAACGCATATGGCATGGAACACAGAACCCCTTCATCTTCTCTCCCTGGCTTGGCTCGGGAGTGACGAGAAAGCCGCCTATCCTTGCGAGAGCAACACATGAGGTTGTGCGTTGTGACTATTCCAACAACTGCTCTGCGCCAGTGTGTAATTTACGACTGTTTTTTTTTATATTTTTTATTTTAGCCTGAAAAAACAGATGACTAAAACAGACATTGGCCATGTACAAATCACAGTCCGGGAAATCAACACTTCCACAGCCACCAGACTGTTGTGTAAGTGAGAGTGTGTGTGCTTTTAAAAAAAGCTGTGTGATTTCATCTAAGTGATTTTGGAAGATGATGAATGTCGGGAGTGCGCTGCCACAAATTGTCGGGCTAATCATCAAATCAAAGTCACATTGGAAGTACGGGCAGCTTTTGTTTGCCTCAAACAATATCATCATAAGTGTTTTTTTTTGTTTTCCTTTGGAAACAGGTTTGAGCTGCCGTCTATTCCTATATCAGGTTTTTGAAACGAGAGAAGCGACAGGACCAGGCAGCCAGAATATTGCAGGGAGGTTGGGGACAGCTGGCACACTTCAATTAGTTATTTCCACTGCAGCTGACAAAAGGACTGCATGGCAACAGAATGCAAAGGGTGTTAAGCTGTAACACGTTTGCTGTCAAAGCCTACACATAAATTGTGAACACCTAATGTTCATTTCTGAGAGCTGGCAGCTTTGCCCGCTATGAATCAGTGTTGTCTCATGCTGGGCCAGGATTCAAACCGTGGCCATATGGCAGCAGCAGCATATGCCACCCTCGCTCGCTCTCTCCCTCCCTCCCCCTCCCTCCCTCTCCCATGGCACATGTGCTTCTTGACTGACGGGACGGCAGACTCAAATCGGCCGCCTTACGTACATGTATGTGCGCCCCTGCTGACTGACTAATCTAGTCGGAGCCGTGAGGTGGGTCCCTACGGTTAAGAGCCATTTGTCCAGGAGGGTGGTTATCTCTCACACTAACACACACACACAGAGTTCCAGAATGAAAAAACTTTCCACACCAGAGAAATAGCTGTTCCCAGCCAGGGTGGAGCATGAGTGTGTAGTATCTGTCCTAGTGTCTCACTGGAGAGCTGTTCTGGTTGTTAAGCAGCCATGTGCTTTGGCAGGAGGCTGTTCCCTCCTGCTTCATCAGTGGCCCCTGCGGTCATTTGGGGTCATCGTTATGGGGGCTTTATTGCCGCAAAGCTGGAGATCTTTGTGTGTCCGCAGAGCCCTATGGAGAGTCATGGTCCAGACGCTCGCCTGACACCACCCCGCCTAAAACCTGGAATGTGACCCTGTTCACGAGCTGAATTGACCCGTGGTGGATACGGCCAACCTGCAGACTATAGCCCAGCTCAGGGGAGGAGCGCGGCGAACTTGACAGGGCAGACCATAGGTAGTTGTGGCCGCGGCGGTGGGGGCCAGGAAGCATTTCAACACCCCCCCCCCCCCCCCCCCCCCGAAAACCATTTGTGCGGAGCTGCAGCCCACAAAAGCCTTATCATTCCATTAATTAGTGCGAATTGCTCACCCACCGGACTGGAGAGCCACAGCGGCAGCTGTCTCGATTGATTACGGCGGAGGATGCGGCGCCACAATTATCTAGATGACTGGAGACAACGGCTGCCACATCTAATAAAGCCTGCTGCTCCTGTTTGCCGTCGCGGCAGTGGCGGAGGAGGAGGAGGCACAGGGCTGTGCCACCACGACACTCCGGCTCCTGTAAAGATACCTCCAAGACCCTTTCAGCATCCCTCCACGGGGCTTCATGGCGCTCAATATGGCCAATAATTCTTTAGCAGCGTGTCAGCTTTATTCGACTGCATAATGCCCTCACGATTTCAACAATGCTTCTTTTGTTGCCCGGCAGGAAAGCATCCTCTATTAGGACTGCCAGCTGCTTGCACCAAGATTTACAAGCTATTGACGAAGGCGAAGATGGGGGAAAAAATAGGGGGGACAAAAGGAGAAAAACAGAAAGACAAGAATGCCACCGAATGTTTAGTCTAAAAAGCCTCTTCCAAAATATATTCTTTAGGAGGTGGGGTTGAAACGTAAATAGAGACACTCTTACAGGCCCCTTCAAGAATGAGCCTGAATGCCACTCAATGGATATATAATATTATCTGTCAGTGACTAACTGATTATTTCACAATGGAAAGTAATGGCTGAGTGGAAATCCTTCAACGTCCCAAGTGGCTCGACACCAAGACTATGAGAGCCAGTATGTTTTTCTTCCTTCTCAATTCTCCAGTTCTCTACCTGCTATTGCAATCTTCCTTGCCCCTGGAGAGGCCCAGCAACAGTCGGAGCTTGACGGCTTCTCACCATTTGTCACACATCATTCACTGTTGTGACATTTGTGAGCCGAGCGCTGGAGGACCATGAAGGAACAGCGTCGATGTTTTGGGTTGGGTCGGGTTTCCGTAAGCGTTTTGTCAGCTTTTCTTTCTTCCCCCTCACATTTGTTGATACGGGACCGACTGCATTTTGTTCAGTCGCTAAGGAATGAAATCTGATTTTGTCCTTCCACTCAACCAGCACATAGCAACAACAAACTCATTACACGTTTACATTCTTGATAAATATCCTTTTAAGAAACATTAACTGAGGCAAAATGCACAGCGTATGAAAAATGCGGTCGATTAAAGTTGACATTAAAAAGGCTATTAAGTGGAAGAAAGTCTAACAGATAAGAAAGTCAACACGGTAGCCAGGCAAATACTGTAGAAAGAACCAAAACTATGGCACCATCTCATTCATCTCCTTTTAAATCATCTTACATACCATACATGCCTGGCATATAAACCTTGCATGTGTTTATCAAGGTGATTAATCGGGCCCTTATCGGATTTGTTTGTTCAACTTTCTGCCGTTCTCATACTCTTTTGATCAGCACTGCCTGTGAATGAGGGGCCCCTCGGAGAGTTAATGGCTCATTTCTCATAAACGCATTCCCACCGGCCAGTCAAAGTCTTCACAGATGGCTTCAGTGCATTATGACGCTACACTGTAAACACGCACACCAGGGCCAAGCAGGGCAAAGTTCGAGAATTTACTTCTTCATTAAGGATTTCATTGGCTAGAATTGAGCTCTTTTTCTTATTACTGTCAAAAGATATTGAAACATGAACAGAGTGAGTTGTAAAGTCATGAACGTCATGGTCATGACTGCACACTTGCCGGACAAAGCTAGAGATGCCTTCCTTATAGGTTAAATTCCTTTCGTGCAAATCTTCACATTCAAAAGAAGCAAGGAGAGGGTGTTAATACCATTTGGACAGGTATGTATGATATACATCCCTATTCAAGTGTTGACTTCTGAGACCTTCAAACTGTGACCAAGTAGCCAAGGAGGTCTGGTCCACTACATCTACGGTGCTGTAAGGCCAAGAATGTTCCGGAGGAAAAGCGGCCTGTTTGGAGCAACAAATGACTTGCGCGCTACTTTTAAGAACCAACGCATGAGTGTTTGGAATGGCTTAACAGACCTTTTCATGTGGCTGTCAGCTGGATTAGAACACAAAACTCTCACATTCTGAACTGACCGGCATGCCTCAAGGCTTTCACAAAAAAAAGAATGAGAATGAACGAGAGAAAGGTCGCTTAAAGAAAGGGAGAGTGTGGTAGAGAGAGAGAGAGAGAGAGAGAGAGAGAGAGAGAGAGAGAGAGAGAGGGGGAGGGGGCAAGGAGGGAGGGAAAAAAAAAAAAACTCTCCAAGGATGAGCGTACAAGGATATATCAGGTTAGCAAACATTCTTGGTGCTTCTAGGCACCCAATCCATCATCCTTGATTAGGGAGTGCTATTGAGGAGCGCGAGGGATAAGAGGGGCCAGGGAGGAGAGGCAGCGTCGGGGCAGCTAATAAGGGAGGTGAGTGGCGGAAGATGAGGACAGAGGGGACAGGGGAGAACAGGGCAGAGAGTCACGTCAGGAAAACAAATGGAGTCAAGGCCTGTCCACTGACCTGAGGGCCTGCCCTCTCATGCAAGAGCTGATGTCTCCGCGCATACCAAGCCTCTTGACGAAAACACACCGGCACATACACATGTAGACACACATGGTTCTAAACACACGCACACGCAAACACACATAAACAAGCAAATACACACTATAATACACACACACACACACACACACACACACACACACACACACACACAAAATCAGTCTTGCCAGGATGCCCTATCTGACAAGGTCAAAAGATTTGGGTCAGCCCTCCTGGCATTAAGGGGGCAGGAGCAAACAATTGTTTGTTTGTTTGGACTGGCCGTGTGTTTACACATCACTTCACAGGCATCCAAGCGGAGCAGACAAAAATGACAATAATGTGACAAGTGGCTCTTGTCTGGGCGAGGTCAGGTAGAACACCATTCAGCGCGCTAGTAAAAAGCACTTCATTTCCTTTTGCATTTACCAGACAAAAAGGCAAAATGTTTTCCGCATTACATTCAGTGCATGACCAAATGCGAGACCGTGGAAATTCTTGGTTAACTCCAAAATGCAGGCGAGGTGCTACGGCAGAATTGGATCGGAGGGGGATAGCAACTGCTTCATCTTCGCCCTGGCAGATGACACCGTGCGTAAAATTTACGTTACGAGCGTCACACTTGGCGAGTGCCATTTTTTAAAACGATTTTTTAAAAAGGGGAGCCACAGATGGCCCGTTCTCGACGAGGACCTCGTTCACCATACTTCACTCCTGACCGCACCTGCTGCAGGAGTGGCTCTGCGCCGAGGCGTACCACGTGGCTCTGTGCTGGGGCCCTGGGCAGCTAATCTAGTGTGCGGTCACTGATGGGATCTCCCCGGTTCTTCGCCACTCATCTCTATTCACTGAGACCAACACCCAATCATGCGCCAGGCCCTCAAAATAAAGCCAGTGCAGGTCTTAAAGATGAAAGGCTTCAGAACACACATGGTACTTATCTGAAATCCATGTGAGGGCACTGAATTGAAGAAGGAAATCCTGACAAATATAGATTGACTTTCCTTTTTTTCTCCTCTACAAGTTGCAGTAGAACCAGCAATTCCTTCAAGACTAAGGCTCTTTGATAACATACTCCTGTGTGAGTACTGGATGGAATTACTTTCCATGAACCCATTTTGGCAGATATGAACAGTATGGTTTGTATTTAATTTTTTTTATAAATTCTTTTTAAACAACCCCCCCCCCCCCGCAAGCCACAAATCTCTCCTGGTGAGATGCTCCTCCAAAACCCCCCTCTCGCGTTGGTCCACGTCCACGAAAAGCAAATACGGCTGGAAAACAGCCTCGCACTCTTCCCCCTCGGCCTGCGGCAGCACTAGAATAACAGCCCCGCTGCTTGGATCCCTCATTTGGATGGAAGCGCTTCGGTTACGCGGCCATTAAGAGGCCTGTCTTCAGCCCAGCATGGGGAATACGCTGGTAGCCAAAAACAACACCCAAACAGATGACCGTTTGATTAATGGCGGACCACACTGGGAAAGGGCTTTTTTTTCTTCTTTCCACATCCCAAAGACGGGCCCATGTCTGACCATATTAATTCACGTCTTAGCTAAACATGGAGGGGATTAATGACATGGTTATGATATGGTTTTGGAACAACCTCCTCTTGTAGCAGTAAATATCTCATTACTTATTTCGGCATGTGCTGACTTTGTGGGTATTACCGAAACCTTTCAGAATTAAACAGAACACACATGGAAAAACAGAGAACAAAAAACAAAATGTAAGAATATCGACTGAACCCCTAATGTATAATTTAAATTATACAAGGATTATTGCAAATTTGTAAACAAATATACAAAGACAGAATTTGGATACTGGCTGAACCAACATATTAATCTGAACTGACTACAACTGCTCATTTGCATGACTGAAATGGCTGCACAAGAAGTATACCCTTCTCTTCCCCTAAAAAAATAATGCAAAGGGTATAGTGGGGGGAGAAACGACAGAATTGCTCGTATGACTAATCTTTTACATTACAAGATTTGGATATAGTGCTTGGATATAGAGTTCAAACTCATTTTAATTATTCAGCATATGAAACAGAACTTGCAGGCAGTTTGCGGTCCAAGAATTCTAATCATTTACTTCTGTTCTGTACTTGGCAGCAAGCTTCTAAGCTTTAGGTCCATGTGAACCCCCATCCCGCAAAAGTAGAATCCATCACAAGCGTGTTTGCAATATCCATCTAGTCTGCTGCATCTTCTTTGCCAGCGTCTGAACTTTATCCAAGCTTGCATGTTTGGCCACAATCGCCTGCCATCTGGCTTCACCACTGAACGCAACAACCTCCTCTGCAAAAAAACAACATGGGCTCCGACTGCATAACACAGAAGAACAGACACTAAAAAACAGGTCTGGGATTGTCTTCAAAAAGATGCGGAAAACTCCTGTGGTGGCCCGAGAGAAAATACAAAATATATAGCGCATAGCTATAAAATAGAAACCTAAAGGTTCAAAATAATATACCAACAAATTAACTGGTATGTGATCTATGTATTAGTGTAAGAAATGGTAAGTACTGAGCACGATAAATAAACATGCAGCTGCAAATCCCCCATGAAATCTACAGGCCATATAATACTTCCACTGCCTTAGCTGTAACAAGAAAATGTATCCTCCAGGCCCGTGCCTCCACTGGTTTCTGTCTTCTAAGTTAGTCTCTGAGCCACAGCGGGGAGAGAGGTAATATCCCAAGGACTCCCTCCCTCATCAGCAAGCGTCTGATCCCGAGGCTGGCATATGACAGGTTGGGAGAGGGCCCAGGGCGTTTCACAGGGGGGCCCAGGGCTTAGTGTGCCCAGCTTCGGGTAAGCCTGCAGCAAGGCGGGCCTCTGCTCGACAGCTGCCAGAGACATAATGAATTCACTTCAGACACCCACAGACACTTGCCATCACTGTTCCAAATGAACGCTTGCCGAAAACCATCCAAAACACAGGGGGCTATGGGAGGGGGTGCGGGGGGTGCGCAGAAAGACAGACTGCACGTCTGAGCCCATTTTAGTGTGCTTGGACGGGCGCCGGTCGTCGGCAAACAGTCAGTTTCGCAAAATACCTCCCTGAGCAGGTTCATCACTGGCAGATCAAACCCTGACGCCTCCCCAAATAGAAATGTCAGACGTGGCGCACTGAGCGTCACCTTGGGGTCACCGCTCCAGGTGGGGGAGGCACATCTGCTCTAGTGATTTGTTGCGCGATGCGACCGATGGGAGAAGTTCACGCGCGGGAGGTGTCAAGGTCGATGGAATCACGCAGCAGGTAAATAAATAAATGGGGAAACGAGGAAAAACAGAAGCTCCGTCATTTAACCCCGGGTCAGGGTCACCTAAAGGCAGCGTCTGACAGGCAAAAAAACCACACAGTGTGATCAGGATCAGCCGTGACGGTGTAATCATACTATGAATGATTTCTGTTGAAGACATACCATCTTGCACTAACATACAGATGCGGCAAGCAATCACAAAAATAAGTGCATTTCTATATTCTTCATTATAAATTTAGCTTTACGACAAATTATGTGATACGTTGCTAGTCAGGGTCAGTGGTGAGCGTTCTTCTTGGCTAATGGCCTGGGGGTGCTTGTTTAACGCCCTGTCAACCAGATGAAACCTGACCAAGCCGGCCGTCTCCATAGAAACTCCACTTAAAGGTTTGCAATTCAACACTAAAGCATGCTTAATATTCAATGGCCAACCCCATGGCTGTGGCTGAGTGTTTTCAGACAGAGCCTTTGTGGGTCAGTGGCGGTTTACTCTGAACAATTAGCCAATTAGCCTTGGTTACAATCAAACAAAGAAATCTGTGTTACATAAATATAGAAATTCATGCTCCTGGGAATCTGCCATTGCATTTGCCACATTCCCCCCTCCCCATGCAGGAGAAAGCCCATCAAATGCCTCATATGAAATCAGTATGAATGCTTTTGCAATGACACGCTTGCCACTCCCTATAAATAGTACATGATGACGTGATTGTAGTTTAAAACGCCATAAATATTATAGGAGAATAAAATAATTCATGGAATAATCCAGTTAACAGGGTGTGTTTTTCTGTGCTCTTCCAGAGAGGAGCGCGCTGGCTGGAGTCAGAGCTCTGTAATTGCTTTTCCTCTCCCTGAAGCCAGCTTCCTGCCTTAAATCAAAAAAGGCAATCTCTGTCAGTAATGGCTCAATTAATTATTAAACACGTGTCTTATCTTTGCCGTATTTACTCTATCTACTTCCATCCATCAGACAAGGGGGTGGGGAAGGGGGATTGCACAAACAGCATTACCATCATCAATAAAATAGCCATTAAAAAAATAATCCATCTGGCAAGGGCAGAGTTCGGGAATTAAAAATGCTACAAACTAATTTTTGGAGGTCCCGAGTCTGAATATGACAGGCCAGACTGATAAGAGCTGGATTAATAAAGTGACAGACCAAATGCTTATGTGCACTGATCTCAGAGTGCTATGCACACAGACGAACCAGGTGAAATTAAATGACTGGGGCTCTAGTCTGGGGGGATTTGGGCCTGTCTAAAATCTGAATTTAATCAATAGAACAAATAAGCTTCGGCTTCAGGACTCGACATGGGCTGAGTAGGTGGTGATGGTGACCAGGAGCAGACACTTGTGACAAAAAACAGACCCCCTCCCCCCGCCCAAGCACCTCCAACCCCATGGCCCCCAAGCCCCCTTCCTTTCCCTACATAATACATAGTCACATGAGCCAAATGACAAACCTTCGCTAACAGCAATAAGTGCTCTGTCAATACGGCCCATCGCTCTAGATAAAGAAAGCATTTCCATCAGGCATGTGCCGGCTGGGCTTTGTCAACCAATCACTGTGGGCGCTGCTGTGAGCTTTACCAGGCTTAGATTCCTCCGCAGTGACGGGTTGTTTTTAATTTGGGCCCTCTAATCTAGCAAAATAAAGCCCCCGTGGTCTGCATTCTCACTATTACACGTCTGCGACCCCCTCATGCCCCCCCCCCCCCAACACACACACCCAGAGTCCGCCTCTCACACCCAGCTCCTGCGATTCAACAGCGGCAAAGCTGATTAGCTGGTCAAAAGGTCAACCTCTATTCATTATTTAATGGGCGAAAGGCCACAAACACCGCGGCGCTGAGGTTAGCAATACATCACAATGACCTGGCCTGTGGAGAGCCAGCGCATACAAACACACTCTCATCAACTGGATCTGGCCCCAATCCCCTGACCCCTGCCTCTTCCCTTTTCTCCCCCTCTCTCACACTCTCTTTTATTTATCTATTTACTTATTTATTTATTTATTTATGTATTTATCTATCTATGTTTTATTGCAGTGTGCACACAGCAGGTAGTGTTCACAGCTGAATTTCATACTCTCCTGTGTGGATGGCTGTGTGAATGGAGAGAAGCACTAGCTAGCTAGCTTTAACGTTACACATTAGCGCTCGGGCCTTTTAATTGACATGCAGCAAACAACGGCGGTGGAACAAAGGGCACTCAGGACCTATTGAATCGTGGGGCTGCAGACAGAGTGCTTGATTAGCGATTCGACGCGGGGACCCGGAGCTGTGTAGCACATAATGAGAGCTTAGAGAACGAAGCGCAAGCTCATCAGGCCAAGGGGGTGGACTCAGCAGCCAGCCTCTGGGGGACTGAGTCCCTGACAATGGCATCGTGGAGAAAAAAAATGGACACACACACACACACACACACACACACACACACACACACACACACACACACACACACACACACACACACACACACACACACACACAATGTTGTCTCCCAGCTGTATATAAACTGTACACATTGTTTACGTTTAAATATACATACAATAAGTATTCATACACGATTAGTGTTTTCTAGCGCAATTTTGTCAATCTGTTTGTTTGCGTTAATGTGGTCTTTCCCCAAGTTTGACATGGTGCAAAATTGAAACAGGCCACATAGTCTCATCTGTGCAATGCTAAACCTTATCCCTAATTTTGGCCAAAGAGAAAGTGGAATGAGGCATTTTCATTTCCATTTGGTGGAGGTTGTGGCCAAGCGAATGTGTGTGTGAGTGTGTGTGCATTTTTTTTATTCATTCTTCTCACACTCCTTCTTCCTTTGTTCCACTGGACTAATCCTGTATGTGTGGGCCGGTAAGTTTAATGGAAACAATTTATTAAGTCCGGCTTAAAATGCCATCTGCTGCTAAGCCTCCCAAAGCCGCTAAGCTCCTGGTTTTGCCCCGGAGCTTGCTGTGTTCACGCTTACTGTAATGCGCTGTTTAAAATGAGCACAACGGGTCAAAATTAATCAGGATTACAATGGCATAAATCCACTTCAGAAATGGGTTTTCGGCAATCTTTCTCTCCTACCCCAAGATGCCCCAGGTTTGCCCGGACCTCACACAAAAATGGACGGCGTCCGAGTACTCCCAAGTCCCAGTCGGATCTCCAAACTCGTCTGAAGTCCAGACATTCTTTCCCCTGACTTTAATCAAAGCCACTGGAACTGTACATCTATAAATGTGAACAATGAAAGGTATGCACATCTATTCTTATTGCATGAGTCATACACATGGCCCTGAGTTAATAACACCCAAAACAAAGAAGAGAACCTTACCTCCGCACCAAATTTCCTAGTCTTAATAAACACATCCAAGTCATGCATTGTGTTTCTCCTGCTTGTGCACTGTTCAGAGGAAAAGCCAGTGACAGGGCCAACCTCCAATCTGACAATACTTCTGCGGGCCAAGCCATCTGAGGCTCCGAAAATCGCTGGGATTTAGATTGGTCCCGGAGGAATCCACTAGCAGACGGGTAATGGGACGCATACGCTGGGCCCGTAAAAAAGAAGGAAAAGCAGCCCAGGGCACCGCGGCATTCCACAGACAAACCCGCTTAGCACACATTCAATAACACAGTGGGGAGAGAGAGAGAGAGAGCCATGGGGAAGAATGACGGGAAGAAGAATTGAAACAGGCAAAACACAGCCTGTAGTGTCCAAGGCCACAATGGAGCCCACGTCAACCATTTGGAACGGCTAGCATGATAATACAATCTCAGCTCGTCACCAAATCACCTTATCCTAAGAGACCTGTCTCTGGCTTTTCCTTTCCCCTCATCCCCCTCTCTCTCCACCTCCCACAATCTCTCGCTCTAATCCTAATCTGCAGCCCCCCCCCCCCCAAGCAGTTCTTCAACACTAGCCTGGTGATCCCTGTGAAAAACAGGCAAAGGATGCTGATGGGATTGCCTGGATGTAATTCTCTGAGCCTAATCCCTGAGCCTTGTGTGTACGGGTTGGCCACATTAGCAGGATTTTCGGATGATTCCTTCGCCCACTGACATACCCACTCCAACCCCCCCCCCCCCACACACACACACACACTCACTCATAGAGTTGATAAGTGTGTAAGTGTGTGCATGAGGTAGGGATGGGGTAATTCACAATAGATAAATAATAAACAATGCTTTTAACAAAAGCTGTGATCCAGGCAAGTGAAGGAAAGTGAATATGATATTGCGTCTGGATGGTCTTTGAAAACACAAGATCATCACTCTGCAGCCCTGGGCTCAACTTTATCTCTTTGGTCTGTTACCTCACCCCTTAACTATACCCTCCCCCCCCCGCCCACCCGCCCCCATCCTCACAGGGAGCGTCACACAAAGCCTTCTAAGGAATCGGCGATACAGCATTCTCACTTAGCCAGACAAACAACATGTGTAAGCATCCAGGGCAAATAAAACACACCATGTCTGAGATCTAATATAAACCTAAGCCTCGCTTCCAAGAATTACAGTTGCTGGGGAAATGACAAGGGCTTTGACTAGAAAGCTTTTCATTGTTGTTTTTACCCCTGCACCCCCCCCCCCCCCCCCTCTCTCACAAGGGCATACCAGATCCTACTATTTCCATGCTGGCCGGCAGACAAGTCTCCTGCTCAGAAAACTGCTCCCCACTTTAAATAAATAGTCCTTGTGCTGCATCTATTAATGGGCCAGGCATGTGCCCAGGGGGTACAGTCACTGCGGTCTGCTGCCTTTCATCGCGGGACGTACCCCCCCCCCCAAACACACACACACACACACTTCTCCCTGTTACAACCCCAACACCCCCATCACTAGTCCTCTCATTTAGACACACAGTGTCTAAAGGGAGCCTGGCGTACAGGTGCAGCAGCCCTCCCCAGCCAATAACCCTGACCTGAGCTTTAACGCTGAGTGAGTGTGTGTGTGTGTGTGTGTGTGTGTGTGTGTGTGTGTGTGAGAGAGAGAGAGGTTAAGACCCCGTCCCTGCCTGCCATTAGCGTCAAGCCTGCTGTCAGGGAGCTGGTATGGCCTGGGGTGAATTCCCCATTTGTGGCTGCCGTGCAGGAAGCATGTGGCTCTGGGCTTTAGAGAGCAAGAGAGAGGGGGATAGCCTTAATGAACCAGACGGTGGGAAGGGTAATACCTTTGGCTTGTATGGTCGTGGAAACAGCCTCCCCCGCCCCATGTATGGAGCACAGCGGAGGGAGCATCAGGGAGCTATGCACTAGATAGCCTCCGGTTATTTCAGCTCGGAAGTATCAAACATTGCAGCAGTGGAGGTAGGGGAAGCTCAAGAGCACATGCATCAAAACCAGTAGCAACAAAGCAGCATTTAAGATACATGCTCCTTTGTTTTATCCCTTTACAGCCAAGACATTGTTATGTTTTCGTTTACATTGTTGAAGTATTTTGTTTATTGTTTTGTATTATTGTTTATTGTTGAAATGTATTCCAATAATAATAATGTTAAATGATGTTAAATGTTGAGGATAGATTAAATATGTGAATATTGGTATATGTCAGTATTTTCTTAGGATCACAAGTACACATTTGGTCAATGTTATCAATGTGATAACAATAAAGGAAGTGGTCAAGGAAGAGTTACAGGAGCCACTGGTGCTGATGCACATGTAATTAGAAAGTGAATGAAGAAAATAAATAAATATGTGATCCACATCCTTACCTTTAGCTGCAGTCGGTGAGAAAAGTTTCTCTGATCCTACATCAGAAGCCTGCAGAAACAGAGGACATAACATATTAATGAAAGGAACTACAGATAAAGAGGAGACACAAAGACAGGCTGAGAGGAAGAGGAGACCGACAGCTCTACCAAGTCGACAAAGATTATACATTTATTCAGACACCTTCCACTAGCACCGCCATTTCATCCAGCCCATGCTTCACAGCTGAGGTGGAAATCCGCACGGCCAGACGGCCACTCATGGTGTATTCAGGAGCCGGGCTGAGCCCATCCCTGTATCATAAGATTTTCAGAAGGGCTGCCGTGTACCTCAGAGTCTCACCTCACAAAAGCAGCAGCTCCTGTCCACACCCCCCCCCCCCCCCCACACACACACACATACACACCCAGGTCCAACCAACCATCCTGCTCACAGCCAGACCTGCTGTCTCCCAGCCTTCCAGAGGAAGCAGACGTGACATTGGGGGGCACTGTTGTGCCACCCGACAGCCTCCTGGAGCAGAGGAGGCAAGGCGGTGAGCTGGAGACGAGGGAGCAGAGCGGAGCTGTCAGGAGGCAGACGAGAGAGCCGCTAATGACCCACAGGCCCTTTGGAAGCCCAGTGGATGTGTGGGCATAGGCTCCAGGCATTCCTTCTCTGGCTCCAAAAACAATACAAAAGACCTAGACCTTATGCACAATGGTGCTGTTGTTTCCAAACAGAATAAAACAATCACATTTGAGAATCATGTAGGGCCTGTATTAATGCAAACTACTAGTCACGAAAGTGCTAAAATTGTCATTGTATCGGCACCAGGCTGGTAAACAGTGTTCGTACATTTGAGAGCAACAAAATATTGCAGGCTATTGCCTTGGACACGATTGGCTCATTCTCTCTCTTGGGGAGATATTTGTAATGGAATCAAGCATTTCATTACAGCTGGGTGTGAAACGCACAAGTGTGGGCCGCCTGGCTGCAGACAAACGGCTTCGAGGAAAGGATCCCCACAAAACTGACAGCCGAGACGTCTAGACTAAACATTTGGGCCATTTTTTCCTCCCCTTTCCCTCACGTGTATGTGTAAGTTCTGGCGAGCCGCTTGAAAAAGAAAAACACACACCATACGTTTACATAAATACACATCCACCAGCAAGACACTCATTTTTTTCTTAAACACAGCAACCAACCTCATAAATCAAGCTCAGACAACACATTGTGCACTGTGCAAGAGGAGGCAGCTAGCTCATACGCTGGAGAAGATAACGCCAACATCAAACATCCCAATTATCATACGACGGCAGTCTATATACGCACACTGCATACAAAGGCAGATGAGGTGAACATATGTTTTAGCCATTGGACCGACATCTTCACGTGGCCATTATTGTGACTTTCAAACGGCACTGGAAAAAGCATATGTAAAGCAAGGCTGTGGACTCACGCAAGGCACACAAAGACATTGGGAATACAGATGGCCTTCCTTGGCACCAACTTCAGACTCTTGAGTGATTCTGATGGCACCCAATCCCCTTCAACACCCCCCCCCCCCCCCCCCCGATTACTATCCACTTTCTTTTTTAAGATCCTTTCAATCCCCTTCTTTGGCATGCTTAGCCAAAGACTGTTAGAGGCCAGTGTCTATGCAGCCCACTTCTTCACTATGGGCTCATCTTGTCTCCGGCTGGTGCAGCTGGCCAGACCTCCTCTGAGAACAGGCTAAAAAGTGTCATTATTTTAAAGGAGGGCACTAACTTGAGAATTGAGCTCCATTAAGGTGTTCTAGTTCAGAGCTATATTTCGGCATGTTCAGGGACTCACTTTTTTTCCAGAACAGAACTGCAGACCTTCGTGCTGTGCTCTCTTCCCTGCACCATTTTTTATTGAACAATTTACATTTTATGACCCAAAGTTTAAAGTATGGGCCCCTTGATTTTTTGTGCTATTGACTTGGCCAACAATAGTACTCTGAAGAAAGAGTGTGGGGTGTGTGTGTGTGTGTGTGGGGGGGGGGGGGGTCTATCTCAAAGAAAAGTAGAGACTCTAATGCACATTAGAGATATTGCGTTTGTTACACCATTTGCAGCATCTTAATAACGTACAACACTGAGACCCAAATTCCAAAGGGAGGGAGAAAAAATCTTGTTGCTCTTCAGATAGATCCCTTGGTTTTCATTAAAATATTTAGCATGGGTACTGCACAAGCCAACAGTGTAAACAAAGCTGGCAATTTCATTCTTAAGATTAAAAATAGGGGATGGGACCTGGAAGCATTATGCACTCACCCAGACCTTTGAAAATCCACTGAAATGAAAGGGCCGGTATGTGAAATTAACCTAGCCACACGCAGGGCAGAAAATCTGTCTTCAGATGACATATCTTCTCTGGATTCGCAACAGTGGGTTGCTGGGTTAAGGTCATATGTAACAAATTCTTCACACTTCCTTCGTGAAGGCAGCCCCGATGGTAATTAAAAAAAAAAAGCAGAGCAAACAGCCGGGGAACGAGGGAGGCGAGGGGAGGAAATAAAAAAAAAAAAAGAGACCAAAGGCCAGGTTTTCCAAAGGAAGGAGGGAAATATAACCATTTCAAAACGAAAGGAAATTCAAGCCACATTGCTGGGGCCAAAAGCCCTTGGACTGGGCCGCAGGAAGCCTGACCTTTGGGGCCGTCTGCTATTTGAGCCTGGGGCTGGACGGCCGGGCCCTCTCTCCAGAGAGCCGTCAACAGGCCTCAGCTTTCCTTCCCCATTCTATTCATTAGCTATGCTTTATGATTCAGCTTCCTCTGAGCCACACAAGGACTCCCTGAGGAAAGAGAGAGAGAGAGAGAGAGAGAGAGAGAGAGAGAGAGAGAGAGAGAGAGAGAGAGAGAGAGAGAGAGAGAGAGAGAGCGCGACTTGGAAAAAAAGAGCAAGGGAAGGGAGAGAAAGAAGTAGTGATAAAAGAAAAGGGCAGCGAAAAAGAGAGAGGGGAGAAGAAAAGCAACAAGGAGGTCATGGGCCTCAGTTGTGGCCCGCTTACAGCAGCTGTGAAATCCTACTGCTTCCTTATGAGGTCATGAGGCGGGGAGTTTGGTCCTGTGTGTGTGTGTGTGTGTGTGTGTGTGTGTGTGTGTGTGTGTGTGTGTGTGTGTGTGTATGGGAGAAGGGGGTCAGATCCCACCAACAGAGTGCTAACTCCCCCAAGATCCACACTCACCACCATAAAGTCCAGGATTTAAGGGAATGCCTAATTACAAATTACGCTGGTGTTTGTTTTAAGAAGTCTCACAACTTCCCCAGACACGAGTGACTTATTGGATGGATAAATCTCCTGATAGCACAGCCTCATATAGTGTGCTGAGAGAAAAAAAACAAAAAAAAACACCCTCACTCAGCATTCACTGCGATATTTATATTTGTTATTCAACCCTGATGACTGAACACAGGAAAGAAAAAAAAAGTGAAAATGTGGGAGCATTTCAAATGTCAACTTAATTTACTCCACAATATTAAAATGGCAGCAAGCCTGTGCATTTATCACATCCTTTCCCTGTACAGCAAAAAAGCAACTAAATGCTTTCCTCGCAGTATCTCAGTACGCGTGGAGGCAGGAACCATTACAGCGGGAATCTAATCAGCCCAATGACCTTTCCGCAACAAATTTATGAAAGGCATTGATCAGTTAAGGATGAGATTTCACAACAGACATGGAGGTCAGCAATTACCCCCCACTTCAATTAACCTCATTCTGTAAATACTGCTGAGAGACCAATTTTACAGCACGGTATATCAAACAATCCCACACCTGCATTTACCTTTTGATCTCCCTCCTTCTGCCTTTGCTGGCTGCACATTACCGAGAGCCAAACCCATGCTAGCAATGGCGCCTGGAATGAGCCACTGCATAGCTACATCAAGTATATACAAAACAAGGACTCCTTGCTAACACTCAACAACAGCAGACTTAAAGCCCTGCTTGAGAGACACGGTTGCTGTTCAAATAAATAACACCAGTCGAGGACTCATAAGAGGAACAAACAGACCAAAATGCATGAGAGCGTGTTGATTACAGATTGGGCTAGGCAAGGCCAGAAATAAACACGGCTCTCAATAACTGTCAAAACGCTCTCTTTGTCACTGACCCAACTGAAGTGTTTGAATGTATCTAGCAGTTCTCCGGCAGTAATGAATCTCCGTAACCTCCAACGTGGCTTGCGTATGTAACAGCGACACTCAGCCCACACACTACTCTCTGTTTCCTCTGCGCTCCAATCCCCTGCCGACCTGCGTAGGCAGAGCCAAACAAGGGTGCCATCGCCTGGCGGTGGTAGCTGCATGCGGTGGCAGCGGGAGGATGGGCTGAGGGGGCGGACGGGCTCGGTCGGTTGGCACGACGTGCCGTGGCACATCGCAGCCCGGCCAGGTGGTGCCATTCATCACCCTGAGTGCCATGGAGGGCGGCATATGAGGAGGGCACCCTGACTCAGAAACACCAGCTCTCAATTACGCTGGCAGGCTAACCATTCCCACCCGTGCCTCTCTCCCTCCCTCTCTCCCTCCCTCCCTCCCTCCGTCTCTCGCTCTCTCCATCTCTTCCCTTCCCTCCTGGGCCTTGCTCGTGTTAATTTGCAGCTCGGGTTGGTGCTTCATCACTGTCACCTCCGTCACCCGTTCCTGCTCCTCCTCCGCCACTTCACATGCAACCATCCACCCCCCACCCCTCACACACACTCCTCATTTCTCCTCCCTCACACACCCCCTTCAGCCTCCTTCTATTAACAGCTGGGACTTTGTCCAAAGCCACAAGGCCATATTTTCTCTGCCATTTATGTAACAATCATGTCAGGCCAGACAGCGCTTTGATAAATATCTCCGTCAGCACCCACTCAAGCTTCTAAAGTGCGTTTGCGCTCTCGTCTGGACCTCCTGCCCTAAATGTCTTGTGTGGGTGCGGGCAAGACAAGTGGGGGTAAAAATATGTCTTGAGATGGGTAGGCTACTGTGCA
This sequence comes from Alosa sapidissima, assembly GCF_018492685.1. Lineage (NCBI taxonomy): Eukaryota > Metazoa > Chordata > Actinopteri > Clupeiformes > Clupeidae > Alosa > Alosa sapidissima. The sequence continues at coordinate 17,048,409 of NC_055964.1, forward strand.
AATGTGCTCAGCCATGCATAAATGGCCTGCAACAGGGACTCCAAATTAATTATCTTCTCGGCGTTTGTCCTTCTTTAGCGCCTCCTGCTCCAGAAACTTAATGACCTCCTTTGTGGTCATTTATCATAAGCTGCAGCACATTTTTTTTTTTTCACTGTTTCCTCACCACATGCAAGCAAGCTATCGGGGGGCCCTCGTGCCACACGCCCCCAGTCAGAACAAGTTTGGGCTGACGATACCACAGTACCATGGTTCCAGCCCCCCCGACCTCCCCCCTCCCAAAAGCCATAGGAGACCTAGGCAATCTCCCACACAAACTGTCAACTCTCGCACATTAGATATTCAGCTGCACCTAAAGCATCATTAAGATGATAATGAATTCTGTGGGGTGACCGTGCAAAATGAAATCCTCCCCACACGTCTCTGTATGTCGCTGCGATCGCCATCTTTTGCTGCCAGACATCGCGGGCGAATGGGGAGCATGGTTTTCACTTCCTCGCGCCACCCATCTTTCTTCCCTTGGCAACAACGGCGAAGCACATGCAAAAAGCCGAGGAGAGCTTGCTGCCGCGAGCCGACTCTTTGAATGTAAAATATCGCTCTCCGTTCTGGTGGATGCTTGGATGCCGCTTGCATATCTCTCTCCTTTTTCCTTCATGAAAGAAAAAAAAAATCATTCCCATCTCTGTGATTTTCTCCTCTCTCTCTCTCTCTCTCCCTCCCTCCTTCCCCCTCTCTGTGTTCACTGATTATGAGCAGTTGCTAACTCTTATCATGGCTGCCTGTCAGTTTAGTATACAAATTAGCAGTCTATCGGGAGAACGCAGGGCGCCGTTTCATCAGCCGCAGAAGGGCAGAGGCACACATCACATTAGAGCCAAGGAGAGAGAGAGAGAGGGAGGGAGGGAGGGAGGGAGAGAAAGATAGTGAAGGGGGGGGCGGAGGGTCACAAATCAACGTGGCGGCCGCCTCCTGGGGCCAGCGCGCGGCCAGGAATAACGAGATAAGGAGAGATGAGGGAAAAGGACATGACATATTTCACAGAAGTTGCCCAGACCTATTTCGCAACCTGGAGGGCGAGAGAGGGTGACAAATGAAAATTTAAAACCTGGGGAAGACGAAGGGTATAAGAAGGCAAAGGGGAAAAAAAGGGAGGAGAGATTGAGTGAAAGAGGGTAGGAGAGAGTGAATAAATAAATAAATAAATGAATGAATAAATAAATAAATATATCTGGAGGAAAATATTATCAGGATAGGACAGGAAACGTTGCAGTCACAGACACACGGATCAGATAACAAGCTAAATTCAGTCTGAATTAGGGATCGGGGATAGCCTATCAGTGCCAGTTAAGCCAACCTGAGCATCGAAATCCGCTGCATATTTCAGTGAGATAACCCCAAAGTGACTGTCAGAAAAAAAAGAGCACGACAACATTAAGAACCGAGCGCTAACAGAGGAAATTAAGGCATTATCTCGCATTACTTTCCATTTGACTCGCCCGACTTGTTTTCGAATGCAGGCTGCAAACACACGTCAACGTTATTTACATTTCTGAGATGCTGTGCAACGTGGCGCTGAGCAGAAACCAGCCAGCGGGAGATAATATTATCTGAACAGGTCAGACAGCAGGCTGTGATGCCTCGGCCTCCTAGCCGCGGCTCGAAGCACCAGAATGCCCCGGAGCGCCGCAGGGAGGAAGAGGAGCTTGTGGAGGTTGATGGGGGAGAAGGTAAATTTGGCCGCGGCCGGCACCCGCGAAGCACAGCACGGTAAGCACAGCACGGGTGCGCTTGGCTTGTCTTGTCTGGGGGCTAGGAGCAAAAGGGGCATGGGCCGTACCCCATCCCCCCCCTTGCTCTTTAATGTGAAAATGTGAGGGGGAGATAAGGCGCGGGTAATCTTCCGGAGGAATCGGGGGCCCATGTTCTTTATTACGTGCGGAGCAGATAGAGATCGGAGTGCCATGCCTCTCCCAGCTGGCACCGAGACTAGCAGATAAGAGGGGGCAAGATAGAGAGAGAGAGAGAGAGATAGGTAGAGAGAATGTGTAGAGAAGAAGACAGTGTGCGGAAGAGGATGGAGAGAGAGAGAGAGAGAGAGAGAGAGAGAGAGAGAGAGAGAGAGAGAGAGAGAGAGAGAGAGGTAGAGAGAATGTGTAGAGAAAAAGACAGTTGTGCGGAAGAGGATGGAGACAGAGAGAGAGAGAGAGAGAGAGAGAGAGAGAGAGAGAGAGAGAGAGAGAGAGAGAGAGAGAGAGAGAGATGGCCATTAAGTCTCATCTCACTAGCCTGAGGCCTCTCACTGGCAGCTCCACACCATTAACTGGGCTTTCATTTTACATGGAGACTATGGAAGACATCACTCCTCTCTGTGAGATTTGTTAAATGCTCTCGACTTCTCGCCTCAGACACTACTGAAATCCTCCTTCTGTGCATTCAATATTATTCTAAAAATATCTAAGACCCTATATAACCCCTATTGTGGGTCTATCTCCATCCATGCCTAGAGGAGCCATCTGCGTTCTTTGTTTTTTTTGAGGATCGTATTGTAGGAATGCTAACCACAAGAACATATTGTTCTGAACGGAAGAAAGTGAGCAATCCATAGACCTGTAAAAACTGCAATGTGGCCTCCATATTCAACACCACACACCACCATCTGCCAGATAGCACTGGTAACAGAAAAAATATGTATATATACACATATACACACATACAATATATACACAAACACACATATATATATATATATATATATATTTTTTTTTGTTTCCCTCTTTTTTCCCTATGCCTGTGTCAGATGCTACAACAACAGCTCCTCACAGACTTGTCCTAAATTTACATTAGCCCCGTGCAATCCTACTGAGAGCGTCATCCCTTCTCATCCATCCATCCGTGTCCGAGTCTCAGAGCAGTTGCCAATACTCGCGGGTGGATGGAAGCGCGGACGTGTGCAGCAGGGACTCTCGCGGCGCTAGCGTGCATCGGCCTGCTGGGCCTGGCGTGCCCTTCGCCTCCCTCGGGGGAGCAGGGAGGCATCTCCGCCAGTCGCAGCCCACCCTCTCTGCGGCTTGTTAGAGGAAAGTGGCTTAAAGCGATGTTCAATACAAGTCTTGCTCAACTTTCTTTTTTTTTTTTCCCCTCCGACCCCGAACAATGTGAGCTCCGAGTGAGTCATCATAGACTCCGGGCGAGGAGAGAGAAAAGGGAGAAAAAAAAGTTACATTTCTACATTTAAGGCTGTTTTGCTTTGACTTTTAGCCCTCCATCCAAGGATGTTAAATAATTCAGCGATAAAAAAAAAAAAAGAAATGTGACCCCCCCTTCCTCCTTGTTTAGAAAAAAAAGGAAGGGAGAGAGAGAGAGAGAGAGAGAAATAAAGAAAAACCCAAGAGGTATTTCCTCCGCAGTGGAAAAGGAAACACAGAGAGGACTTTTTATAATGTAAAAGGCCCGTTTGACAGCAAAGTTAACTGCGTGGTCGCCTATGGTACGCTCTGCCAAGCAGGGCCTGCTTTTAATGAGAGGAAAAATGCAAAGCATTTTTTTTTTTTTACCCAGCCGCACAACAACGTTAAGTTGCATGAATCACCCCTTGTAGAACGCCGCCTCAAAAAAAACTTCTGACCTGACAGGGTGTGTGTGTGTGTGTGTTTGGAAGTGTCCGCTAAGCATCCAGGCACACACGCACGTACACACAGGCACCAATGCAAGACAACTACCCCCACAGAGTGATCGCACGGAGGGTGCTTGGAGGGTGGCCCTCACACTGACCTCTGGCCTTTCAGTGGCGAGGCTCACTCACACAGGGCTACTGTTTCTGGAGACATACATAGCCCTTTACAGAATCTGCCTTCTCTCCCAAGACAGTAGTCAGTTTAGCCATCGAGGTGAGGTGTGCGTGTGTGTGTGTTTGGGGAGGGGGGGGGGGGGGGGGTTAACATCGACATCCCAGTTAAAATAGAGCAGGCTTTTAGGGAGATCAATAGAACTACTTGTATTAAGGGACAGCAAAGTAGGAATGGAAAACCTCAAAGGCTGGTTCTGGCACTCAGGTCTGTGGAGCCCCCCCCCCCCTCCTTCCGTCTGTAGGCCACCCTCCCACCCCATGCACAAACAGACATGGAATGCGCTATATAAAGGAGACGCAAAGCTAAGCCTCGCTCGTGTTGGAAAGGGACACGGCATGTTAAGTGGAATTTACTTTTAAAACGGACACCCAGCCTCGGGTTACGGCCAGCTGTAACACAAGACCTAGGCAGAGACTTCACAGCAGGTCATCAAATGCCTGGAAGGCCTTTAAAACCGTTCTCCAACTCAGCTGTCCTTATAAATAGAGGGGAAACAGGCAGGATAGCGAGGGCCACAACACCTGGTCGTGCCTGTTTATTTGTATGTTGCGACAGCCAAAATCAAAGGAAGGCGAAAATCCCCCAAAACAAAACAGGGGCAATTTTCAAAACACGTCTTGAAAGACACTTTGAAGTTTGTATGATGTTTAATTGCTGGGAGGGAACAGAGAACATATCTCATGTGCTAAGAATCTGTTGCAGTTAGGACGGAATAGTTTGAGCACCGGTAGCAGTCAATATAGAAATGGCAGCCGCAGAACCCCAGTCAGGCTTGCAATGGCTTTAACCACCAGACACTTTATTTAGAGGGCCACGTGGGTCTGACACTGATGTCTTTATTCCACACTGGGACGCATCGGGGACTGAGTGACAGAGTCCAGACACAGGCATGACAGCAAGGCGATTTTTACGAGGGCAACTCGGAGCAAGCTAAGCTATGGGCCAAGCTGAACTTAGCCTTTGCCGCTTGTTTGGCACGCGCGGTATGGCATTGTGCAAGTCGGCGGCGGCGGCCTCCGCCTGTACAGCGGGAGCTCCAGATGTGTGACTTATGGGAGGTCATGATGTATAAATAAACACGCTGGCATGTCGCTGTGAATAGCTAGGGCATTACTACCGCCCCCCCCCCCCCCCCCCCACGCAACGTGCGGACCACATGCTGCGGGTCCCAGGCCCCCCTGACTCGTTTATCGCCAACCCGACAACTGCCCGAAACCTTGTGAGAGAGCTTATGAGTCAGGCTTTCACACTTACTGTTGAACCTCTGCCTCACATTCCAAACGCATGGCCTGACCTTGTGACAAAAAGTGTGTGTGTGTGTGTGTGGAGGGGGGGGGGGGTCTTAGTGGACGTGTTCAATTACATACAATTCACTGTGTGTTACCTGAGTCAGTCATGTGGCTAAGTGTTGGACGGAAGGGAGGTGGAGAGGGAGGGGAAGGAGAAGCCTGCTGCCCTCTGGCCCTCCATGGCCCATATGGGACCCTCGTTAAATGAAAGCTCGGCATACACAAACAAACAGCTCAATTACCTCTCTGATGCTGTGGACACCAGGGGTCTGGCTGACGGTTATCCCTCTACTGCCATTTACTCTCCGCCTCGTCCTCCAAATCACGGCACCGTAGTCATTAGCCAACAAAGATTTCATGGCCACTAACGACACCAGTATACACCAAAGACATCTAATTAGCACTAGTGACACCCTAAAAAACAACCTCTTCGGAGGAAGTTGAGCACGCTTTTGCTGTGACTGCGTGGGTGGTAAAAAGGGATTTACTGCAACCACACACAAGGTCATTAAAAGTTATTCCCTGTGCCAAGTAATGCCTAACAGTATTCACTGTACATTAAAATATAATGAAGCAAGTAAAAGCAAATTTGTTTTACATGCAACATTTTCAATTATTCATGAGGGGAAAAAAGACAAACAGTTTTCCCTAGAGCCCTAATCCCATTTTGGAAATCAGCTTGCAATGGCTGCAATGAATACTTCAGTTGTTGTTAAGACGCAGTCTCCTTGGGAGGCCGGGAGCATGGCTAAACTCAATAGGGCAAATCTGAAGTCAAATGCTTCTAAGCCCATGGTGTCACTAGGCAATAGTTAGCCCAGCTCTTGTACAGTATGAGTATTGACATGCGCATATTATGCAGCCAATTGATCCCTTTCATATTGGAGAGAGGCAAGGTTAACAGCTAATTACTGGGCAGCTGGGTCGTTTTAGCAAAGCCATTTCTCGTCAATAAAGCAAACCTGCCTGCTCCCAGATTGAACCGCCTCCTAAATGTCACCATGACAGCTAGAGTCACAAACGAAAAACCTTTCCCCAAGCGGTTAAGTGCCCATACAGTGCTGATAACACTTTGCTTTAATTACCTCCTTGACCTTGAGCAGGAGGCAATCGGTGACACTTTATTTACATGCAACGCCACTAGCTGTTTTACCACCGCAGAGCACTCGAGAGAATAAAACCCTCTCAGCGTGCAACTCGGTGGCAAGTTGGGGCTTGGGCTCGGCTAATGCCGCAGCCCCGACTGGAGACGTCACCTCTCTCTGCCTGCACGCTCCTTTTGGATTATCCCATCAGAGTTCCTCAAACACCATTCACTTTCCTCCACAGAGCGGGAATAAAGCGGATTGGACTCCCCATTTACACCCCAGCCCAGTTTGCATATCATGTCTGTCGACATAAAGAGGCATTTCAGTCAGCGCATGGGATCCCACTGTAAACAGCTGGGGCGATAAAACGTGGATAATCCAACCGGTGGAGCCTAAGAACATCATCCAGGATACATCCACCAGGCCCGTGGAAGAGAGTCTCTCCCCAAAACCTCCCCCACACATACAATCCCACCCCCACGAGCTGCAGCACAAGAGCCAAGAGGAGCTTCATCTACCTCCAACACACAGCCCCTATCCCCCTGCTCTCTCCACACTGCTTAAAAGCTTTACCAGAGAGAGGGGGATTTAATCAAGTGTTAAAAGCTGTGGAGCTCGGCACAGCGGGGGAGGCGCAGCAGAGGCAGACACCGAACAGAGGGATGCTGCTCTCCAGCCGCTCGCGCTCGCTCGCTCTCTGCCATGTCGGCTTTGTTATTCCACATTACGAGCCATCCTTGGAAGCTATCTTGGGCTATAATGGGAGGTGTCCGGCGGCGGAGACGCCCCAGGTAGGTTATTACAGGGAGGAAGGGCTTTTGACGTCGTCTACCTAAGTGTGAGGTGCAGCAGTCGCAGTCGCTGCAGCCCAGCTGGCCTCGTAAACTTGCCCCGTGGTAGTTTTGTGCCGTAAGGGCTCAGGCACGCTTTGCATGTCTTCTGTGTTTTGTCCCGCAGCCACCTACGCCATGCGCCTCCAGTCCAGCCCACACCCACGCCTGTTATTGGCAGCTGACTGCAGGGAAGCATTTTCTGTCTATATTTGTGTGTAGGCGGGCGATGGGGGTGAGGTGGTGGCGAAGACGGTAGGATTGATAGGTGGGGTGGACGGGTCAGGATCTTTACGCTCAGCAGATCAATTCCTGTACATCATTAGAGCTGCATAAACAGATGTGAATGCAAACTTCACCGGTCTGTCAGTCCACTTCCAAGAAAGAAAAAAAAAAAAAAAAAAAAACATCCCTCCATTCCATAGTCTCACTCCTCTTTGCCATCCTTCATTCAGGAAACTGATCGCCAGGCCTTTTCTGACTGCATGCATAATGCCGCAGGCCCTGTAGACAGCATCGTGGAAAGGTTTGCACTTCCTCTCATATTACATCAAGTCTGTGCAGCCATCCAGTGGAGGTGCAGATAGCACACAGGCCACAGGTGGCTCTACCTTCGCATGCTGTAGACTCCTGTTTGTCAAGGTTGTCAGTATTCACAACCCCAACCCTCCTCGCTTGCACTATGGGGTGGAATCCCCCTGGCAGCACTGCAGTATATATCCTACCTTACGTGTCAAGAGGGGGGACGAAACCAAACAAGCCAATACGTAATAAAAAACAAGCTGATGCCACTGTGAACAGCACGGACACTACAAAAACAGGCCACTCGCTGTGGAGAGCGCAGAAAAACACGTCCTCCTCCTCCTGCTGCTGCTGCTGTGAAGCACCACCCTGTTGGCAAGCAGAGAACGACGTAAGCCCGCCCAGTGGCAAAGTGTGAACGCGGCCCAATTATATTTGTCAGCCCCTGTGCACAGCTCCCTTCCCTTCTCTCTCTCACACACACCATGCATGTCTCTCTACACCCCCCAAACTCATGGAGGCCTCTGCCTCCCCCTCAGACACGACAGACAAATAACTGACAGGCCCGATGGGCAGGCCTGGCCTTCCCCAACGCTGCAGCCCTGGGCTCGCCTTCCGCTCGCATTACCGCCGACTGACAGTTCCTGTATTATTATTGTAACGCTGTCTCTCTGTGCCTCGTTTGCAGCTCCGCCGGGCGAAAGGGAAGGCAAGGAAGGCGAAGGCAGAGACGTCTCCGCTCAAAGTCAAGCTGCAGCAGTGCGCTTGGATGAAACCTAACAAGTTTCCAGAGCTTGCATGGAAACCGAGAGCACCGCCTACTGACAACCATAAATGTCTTAACACTAGAGAGGCCTGATAGTTTGGGAGGGGCAAGAAATCACTCTTAGGTTCCATCACCCTTCCAGAATTGATCTAACCTCACATTTCATTTTCTTTGGAATGTACTGCATGAAAGAGATTTCCATCAGCATTCAAACCAAGCACTAGAATTTGTTCAAGTATAATTCTCGAAGAATACTTTAATTGAGGGCTTTGGTACGGATTGATGAAATACAAAATGCTACTTGAGCATCTGAAAATGCTAATGCTTTCAGGACCTGACAAACATCATAGGCAAACATCTCTGTCCATGTGCGGGATGTTTTTTCAACAACACGCCGACCGCTCCTACATGTCAAAACCCAAAACCAGATGTTACCAATCCACGAGGATAAAAACCCACAAGAAATAAGGATAGAGTCCGAAACGGTACACATTAAATATAATCAAAAAGAAACAAAAAAGAAAGAGGCCCACTTGAATTACTTCACATATAATTTAGTTTTCTGGGGGTAGGACAGCTTCTGCCAAGGAAAGCAAGATGAAAAGGCTCTCAAATTATATAGTAAAAACGTCTGAAGGCTGCCTTCTTTCAGTAAGATCATACTTCTACAAAACCATGAGACATGGTCTGAGGCTGCTCAAACACACAGACCGCTTTCAAATTACAGATTAAACAGCTCCCTGGTTTTCACCTTTAAGACAACCAATGCTATTTTAAATGCCATTTTGCACAACCATGTCTCCACCACATTAGTACAAATTCATTACATGATAACAGCTCGTCTTCACACAGCGATGAAGCCAGTGTGAGTTCCCTTTCCTGCCGCTCTGCCCTTGCTGCAGCTTTTTTTTTTTGCATTCCTCTGTTTGCGGAGCCTTTCAACTCTTCGGTGTTGCCACAGTGCTAAATTGCACAGCTGTTCCACAATCTGTGGCGGTGTTAATTACCCTAATGTGAGCGGCAGCTCGTCAGCTCCTCGCTAACGAAGGGGCCTTATGTTTGGTATGTAGGCCCCGTTCCCACCCACTCTCCCCCCAGGCAGCACGGCGGACCACCCGACACATCCGCATCCAGAGGAAAACGCATCTAATTAAACCTCCCCGTCCAAATCTGCTTACTAAAGGGGGGGGGGAAACGCGACGAGATTAAAAGGGGATTTAATACACTGCAAGTGAAAGGGCTTAAGAGGAAATATGAGAGTGCTCAATGGCTAAGATCCTCGGCGATGCTGAAAGGAAGCGGCCTGTAAATCTGAGCCGATCAGTCAGGGCTTGTCAGCTGAATCCTTCAGTGCCTCCAAAGCCTCAGCGGGGGAGACTGACATTTTCTAGAGTCTTCAAGAACGCCCTCCGATTCCCCCCCCCCCCCCCCCACCCCCCCGTCTCTGACAATACATCAAATCGGCAGAAGGAACAAAATAATTTCATCTCGTCTTTTTTATTTAAACACCCCCTACTCGCTTATTTGGCAGGCAGTAATAGACGAGACACAGACACACACACACAAAAAAAACGTCTTCTCAACTAGCCTCTGTAGCCTTCAGCCATCTTTTCTTTGTTCCATCACGTTTCTTTCCTGTTCAATCTTAAGGCGTCTTTTCTAACATTCGGTCGGCAGGGTAAAGACTGTGCTAAAGAAGGCTGCAGCAGGAGGACGCAGACGTAATGAATGTGTGAAAAATGTGCCACGGGATTGCAGCACAGTAGCCCAGAATGATGGGCCACTTAGGCCAACATGACACCTTGGATGCGGTGATGAAGGACTCCCCGGGCCGGTTCATCCCCGCCGCCTCGTTCCTCTATCATTAGAGGCACGAAGTCACATCTGGCTAATGGCACGCCTGGGCTTCGTGCTCAGACACTGTGCCACACCGGGTGTGTTTAATTAAGCCTCATAAAGGTAACAAAAGAGTCACAGTCTGCTCACAGGAAAGCACCGCTTTTTTCAGGGTGGGGGTGGGGGGTGGGGGGGCAAGGGTGGAGGACGAGGTGGAGGTCCACACCTTCCACAATTACAGGCTGACCCCCTCGACGATAGCTCGTAGCTAGTATTCCTTCAAGACGGTTGTGCTAAGAATGTAGAGCTGTACCACATCTTACATGCAATCCTCATTTTTCCTCAGCCTTACGCCATGGCTGGCATACCGCAACAACGGAAACACTGACTGGAAAGGAAGAGGTCCTTGAAATATTGATGAGTCCACCAGCATGTTTTCAAGTGAAACTATGGTCTTTTGTGTAAAAGGCCAGGAGCAAAAAAACAACACAAACAACAACACGACACAGACAGCCGTTGCAAACTCTGAGAGCCTTACGTGCCAACTCCTTGTCTCCTGTGCAGCCAGCCTTGTAAAGCATCATTCACCGTGAGCTGCAAGCATAAAACACAGATTACCCAGCAAGCAACTTGGTGACCTATGACTTCAGCAATACCTGCAGGTATTCTGAAGGCCTTGGCTTACGCTTTTGTGTGTGTGGGGGGTTGACATTTAGTGTGGGGAGGAAAAAAAGACAAAGGGGAAAAGAGAGAGAGAGAGAGAGAGAGAGAGAGAAAACATGAGCCCTAGGACTGCAGAGGAGCTCCGGCCCACATTCAAAAAAATAACATCTGATAGGAAGAGATGGGAGAGAAAATGCTGTGCCGCATTGCTGAAACGCTCCAAAGTCAGGTAGCCTTTCCGAACAAGTCACCGCTAACGGAAAGGTCACTGGTCACTTCTGTTTGGACACAGGCATAAAAATCTTGAACACTAAGCTCAAAATAGCAACAGATCACCTACACTGGGGAACTAGCAGTGAAGGAAAAGTATATAGTATATACATTAACACACACAAACTCCCAGAAATAGACAGATATCCACATAAGTATAGGTATGTCAGAGTTTGTGTTTTCCTTTGCCAATAATTCCATGGCCTTTTCTGGATCCCCATGTTTTATGTATAACTTTAATGCACAAACCAGAGGGACCTCTGCAGAGAACATTTTATCTGGCCTTCTCAGTGTTTTACAGTTTACAGATATCCTCACCTCACCTAGTCACTTGGTAGTTAGCAGAATGTAAATAACATTGCTTCCCTTTGAATGTGTTTGAATGTGTGTTCAAGGCACCTCTAAAGAGACTCAATCTTATGGTGTTCATTTAGTGTTGGGATCCAATCAGTAAATACCATTTTTTGCTACTGGATTTTTTGCTACATAGTCATGAAATACCTAATGCATATCTAATAATGTGGAATGCTTTTTATATGATTTATCCTAACCGAATGCCAATGAACTCCTAAAATAACCTACCTTCACTTGACTCAATGCACAGTTTTACAAGGGGAGAAATCATAAAGATAACAAAGGTGGCGACAAAATGACTCATTTTAAACCACTGCCTTTCCATTGCCTTGAGGTCATACTGCATGAGCTATTTCAGTGCAGTAGCGTAAAGGCCAAGTTGGCCTACATCAACCACTTTCAAAACCAAACCTGGTTTTCAAGCCCTTGCACTATATTCCCCAGGATGGTGGCCAAAGTGCATATAGACATGCTAAGCCAGGGCTTACTTTGGCTTGCTGGGATGTTTGGCTCATTTGATCCCGACTGTAAGGGCATTTTGCAGAGCCTTGTAATCACAAACAAAGCTGAATCTCAGCAAAACTTGAGGATGGAACGTCAATCTGAAGTATTTCATGAAGCTAAGCTTCGCAAAATGTGTGGACAATGAGACTAAGATAAATATAGCTTCACACGGCAACAACAAATGTCGGTTTTGTTTTCCCCGAGACATCCTTCTCCATGTAATGCTCCAGAAATACCTATTTATTCCCCCGTCTGGTTAAAGAGGGCTCAAGATGTTAGACTAACCCCAACCGCAAGGTTTGTCACATCTCCTGGGCTCTGATCTGCTTCAACTCTTACATTACAAATAGCTGGAAGATTTTTCACCCCCTTATCAAGCTTGCCAAGCAGGCCCCTTTCTTATCTCTTTTCCGCTGGAGATAAATAGGGTTTTGAAGATATGAATGAGAGAGCTTTTTGCAAGCTAATTCCAGAACTGCATCTGCAGTAGATTAAAGATTAGCTTCTGGCTCAAGGAAATGGAGAAATACTCCTGGCTTTTTTCCTGTCCGAAGGTGGTGGTGGAGGTGGTTTAGCAGGTGTTGCTATTCTGTTATTTCAGCCATTTCAAAGACCAATCCCTTTTAACGGCTGTTTATCCGAAATGTAAATTTCATTCAAGAGATGGATGGTAATAGAAAACAGACATTTTTAAAAAGGCAATTAATCTCACAGGGGAAACTCCCAGACATCGTGGCAATTTCACAATTGCCATATCATTTCACATTAGGCTGATGGTCTATCAGAATATTTTCCTTAATATCTTAATGGTGACTCTTTTGTCCTACTAAACTCTGTGACCTTTCAAAGCATACTGTTCCCTAAAGCTTAACCCGTGATAAGGAGAGGGCAGGGCATCTCTAATAGCCAGATTTTTAATCTGTTTAGTCTTCTTTACAGCTTTGACTGTGGAACAATGTTCATGCTGAACATGACATAAAATGCACAGCTTTATGTCCTGCTAAATGTAATGTAATGTAATGTAATGTCCTGCTGTCATAAACACCAAAAAGCATCAGCATGCACATGTATTTGGAAGCTGCACAAGCAATGATGAAATACTAATCTTAATGATTTCCTACCCATTTGAATTGTTCTTGTTTAGTTGAATGGCAAGTTATGAGCTAATCTAAGTAAAAGAGTAAACAATATATTGCTATTTAGACTATATTAGGCATGAAGAGACCCGTATCCTAAAAATAACACTTGCTTAATGACATTTATTCATATATTGATATAGACCACAGAGAATCTAAAATGTTTATGGAAACCCAGTCAATTGCATGTTGAAAATACTGAATTCTCCATGGTCAAGTAGAAGGCAGAAATACAGTTTTTCTTTGCAACTTCTATTTTCATGCTACATCACCTACTGTCAAAATGCAATCAACGGTCATTCAGTCACCTATTTTCATAACGTATTGAAGCAAAATTGTACATTTACAGTTTAGAGTTAATCTAGCCTACATGAGATCAAAAACAAACACAATTCAACCACCTAAAATAACCGTAGCCTATAGCATTCGCCTACATGTAAACAATGGTATGGGCTTGTCAATCAACTTTTCCCCCCACAGAAATAAGCTACAAAATACAAAAATACAAGCTTATGTAAAGCAGTAGCCTACGGAGTAGACAACAACAGACGGCCATCACCGAGGGAAGGCTGTGGCTATCCTTGCAAGCCGACAGACTGCGCCGCACACAATACAGGAAGACTGCATCTTAGGCTATATAACCTTGAACCCACGTTCATTCTTTCACGTTTTCGGCTGAAAAAATACTGACTACCTTAACTGTGGCGAATAAGCCTAAATAAATGGCAACATTTTGCAATAGGCTATGCGTTCATGTGAATAAAAAAAAGAGCCATGAACGACAATGCCGAAACGGCTTTTTCAAGTCAGCCTATAATGACTTCAGAGAAAGCTGTATAGCTTACTATTCCGTCTAGTAACCTATGTTCTCTGCCATGATACATTTCATCAACCGAAGGTTGTGAACAAGCTTTCGTAATTATGAATACGCAATAAGAACACAGGTTGGGATAGCCTACTTAAAACATTAAAATCGTACACTTCTTTAGACAACTAAGAATAAACACCATATCAAGCGAAGTCCAAAAAATACGTAGACTAACCAGGTCTATGTTGGACAAGTAAGAATGCAAGTTTGTTTTTCTTTACTTCATCATTGCAGATCAGAAGGGAAACAATGTAACTTGATAATAACAACCTATTGCCTCATGCGTAGCCTTTCTGATATTTAAACACTCTTACCAAAGTCTGCTGCGATTTCCATTAATTTTATTGAAACCCATTGGCTCAAAAATCACTCCAAATAAAATCTAGATCCCGTTAAATCCAAAATAAGAGCAGAGGGTTCGGGTTGAAGAACGACTTGTCCATAGAAGCAGAGCCAATGCGAACCTGTCCCAACAATAAATCTTTACCGAGCGCTTTTCAGCTGCAGTGGCCAAATCTGTCAAACGGCATAAGCATTTTTTTAGCAAGAAAGACTATATTCTTGTAAGTTCAACGCCAGAAAGCGATGCAATTGATCGCTTTATAGATCCCTTGATTTGACCTACGAATAAGTCCAACGCAAGATCTTCTGTAGGTTAGCGCTGTTGAATTCCAAGTCATGAGAGGCTCCGGTGACAGATCATTAACAATAGATTCCGTCCACAAGAAGTATCTCGCACGGTTTTAGGGAAGAGAAAAACGCAGAGTAGACTATTCCACTGCGCTCTGACTTGCTTTGCGCTTTTAATACGAATGACCCCTCGTTTCCTCTTGCTTTCAAAACGGCAGAAAAAGTCCCCGCGAAAGCTGCCTCGGATCTGAGGCTCTCTAGGCACACACGAGAGAGAATGCTGCCTGCTCCCTCCCTCCGCGTTGGTAGGCTAGGCTTCAAGCGGCTGGCTACAGTGGGTGTGTTAATACACAGGATACGACAAGACCAAAGCAATCAATAGCCGAGCAGACCTTTGATTATATTCACAACACCGTCATTTTTACAAATAAGAATATATTTTGACCGTCATCTCCTTTCTTGAATGTGTTAATGTTAACGTTTTATACAGCCTAGATCACTAGAAATAACACA
This sequence comes from Alosa sapidissima, assembly GCF_018492685.1. Lineage (NCBI taxonomy): Eukaryota > Metazoa > Chordata > Actinopteri > Clupeiformes > Clupeidae > Alosa > Alosa sapidissima. The sequence goes on from NC_055964.1 coordinate 17,063,529, forward strand.
TGGAGTGCAATTATTATAATAATTCCTTATAATAATGCCATAATTACTCAATTCTAAATGGACATGCATGGACTTGGGAACATACCAGAGAATGTGTCCATGTCAAATTTGTGATGACACTTTGGAAAACTGAAACCTAAAATATAGACCATGTTTTAAATGTAAAGATAATTAATAAAAAATACAGGGACATGTTAATCTGCTACAAAACCACATCTGAATGAGCCTAGCCTAATATGTTATAATATTTTTAAAAGCTATGCCAAGGTGGAAAATGAAAAGCATCTATAACATGCTTACATAATGTAGGCCTATGTTGCAGGAATTAGCATTCAACTAGCTACAGTAGCTACTAGCTATCTACATGTTGCAAAAACAAGTCTGTTCTTACTGGCAGACTAGCCTCAGCTTACATTGTATCCTACTCCAGGTCCTGAACAAGATACAGGTATTATGTCATCACTGAAATTACATATAAACAATACAGTATACTGTTTTGATTACCCCAAACTGGCAACCATTTAGTATATTCTACACGGCATAGCATGCAGTCAATAAGAGCACTTGGTGGTTTTTGTGTCTGGAATGTGAGGCTTGTAATTATTTCCCAGCTGACTGTAATTATGGGTCATCCCCGGCCCTACAGACTTCCTATTAAAAACATGAGGCATCCAGTGAAAAGCAGCGCTGCTGCTTGCAGACACACAGCTCTTATGACAGGCCGTCTCTAAGGACTTTCGGACTGGCAGCAGGAGCTGGCAAAGCAGCTGGAGAAACTGCCATAAAAGAAATCTTAAAAGACGAGAGGCTTTGTGACAATAAACATTAACAGCTTGTTTGTTGATGGAAGGGTACTTAACTTGATGTTGTGTTTGGGGAAATTGCAAACACTGCACAGTAAAATGAGATGTGAAGTCTGAAATAACAATAACGGCTAAACATCACCAAGACAGCCAATGTTAAATTACCAAATTGTGGCCACTTGGCATGAAAATGTAAAATCGTTCATAAATTGTGTAACCAGTATGCCTTGAATAAATTCTGTAGCACAGCATAACACGTTTGACCTTTTCAGATAAGAATTTGACTATAGCTTTGTTTATTTACAATAATTTATTAAAGGCATGTCGCAGAAGGCTCTGACTGAATGTGTTATCTGCCCTTCAACAGGTCTGAAGTTCATCCATGTGTTGCCTACTAAAGCTTCCAGCCTTGATCTGGAGAACAGTTAATCTCAGGTAAGCCTGGAGTGACAGAGTGGATACGGAGCCCTGTCCAAATATCTGCCCTGTAGAAATAGCATCCGGCATACCAAGCTCAGTCTGCTGGCTCAGTGTCCTCGCCTCCCAAAATAGGTGTGTAGAACTCGTTATGGGGATGATATTCAAATTGAAAAGCCACTGTGCAGTGCATGATCACGGGTACTTGGAATTCATTTATTTATCTATTTTTTCAAATTTATTATACAAGTACAAAATTGGTTCTGCCAGAAATTGATGAAAAGTCATTCCAACTCACTAATCAAGCCAACAAGGAATCATGGTCTATTTTCCTTTCATCCAATTACCTGAACAGAATATGAAACGTCTAGATGAGGTGACTAGATGATGCGTATGTGTGTGTGTCTGTGTGTGTGTGTGCTCACGGATATGTCTGTTGACTTGACTAAATACGATAATTTCAAGATCCTTCATCACAATTCAGACCATTAACAAGATCCTGATAACCTCTTGTGATCTCAGGAGCAAGGTAAAACAGAGCAAACATTTGTTTGATGTCTCAAATTTGTCAAAACAGCTGTATTAATGGATATAGACTATGGTGAGATGTCCTTCCTAATATGCACTTAAGCCAGAAGGAACAAGAAGATCATTAAGAGTAATCTTTTATTCTGTTTCAAATGCATGTTCCCTGAAACATTTGATGCATACTTCCTAGAGGCAAAGGATATGAAAATCCATGATTTATTAATTGGGGGCAAGAATAGCTCTGATATGTCTTTCTACTCCAATACAGTAGTGTTAGATAGCTCCAGCCCTTAACATTCTGACATTTAAAACCTTTTGCTACATGAAGATGTTACTACAAATGGCAAAATATACTTTGGAAGGATAGAATATCAAACTTGAGGTGCACAAGAATCGTTGCTTTAAAACGGGAAGTGTTGCTTGTAAAAGGAAAGACATCTTGTATAACGGTCTGGAAATAAGGGCAGTCAACAGCACTGGGTTTTCATTTGTGCAGAACATTTTGAAGCACTGCTGAGAAAAAAATCTATTTCATCTGTAGGGCATGTCTGACAACTTCTGATACAGTTTAACTTCCTCTGACAGCAATCACTGAGGCCCCCATGGCAAGAAAAAAAAAAACCCAGCAGAAGTCATGTTCAACATGAAAAGCTTCCCAGATTGATTGGGCTGATTTTCGAACAAAAAGCACAACCCATCAGAGGCATTAAAAAGAGAGCTTTTCCAGGGATCGGAAAAGGCTCTTGCCGAGAGGGTAGAGAACCGGGCCGACGAGCACTCGGTTTGCCTCAGGTCGTCTTTCAGCTGCCACTCCCAAAGGCTTCATCCATCAGGTCTCCATCCCAGAGGTGAGGGAGTGTGTGAAGGCTTCATGAGACACTTTATCCTGAGGCTGAACAATCCAGAACAATCCAGTATTGGTTGTTGCCGGGGATAATTACTCTCCATTGATGATAGAATACCCTGGGTATTCACAGCAATTTGCATCTCCGAATGTGGCCGATTGATTGGGATGGGAAAGCAGCGACAACCTGATGAGTGGGGACAGGTTAAAGGCCCATTTTCTATGGAGCATATCCAATGCTCCTCCACCTCTCTGTACCCTCTCACACTCACTCTCTCTCCCTTCAGTTTCTTGAATATGAGAACAAAAGTGGCTAAGAAGGGTGCCTATCGACAGAATCAGCAAGGACTCTGGCGGCTTTACTGTCCCCTGAATGGCTCGTGTCACCTTGACATCTTTTATACTCTTGATGGCGGTTGCCACGGAAAATGTACAAAGAATGTCCTCACTTTCGATTTATGACTGTGGAGCCTACTCTTGCAGAGCAAGTGCAAAGATCTCCACTTCATCCCCTAGACTCTTGGAGAGAAATAAAACCCTATTATGTATTGTGCTTGCATTTAAATTCTTAACATAGCGAGGCCAAGCTATAGCTCTTATGGTCTTAAAAGTGGAAGACCATCAGGGCCTGCTAAGCCTTCTCTGTGGGCCCAACCCTTTTCAAACTTAACTTAAGAAATATTGTATTTGACTGATTCCTTGCATTCCTCTCTTTTTTCTAGATTGCTTTGTTCACCCATTACATAGCCTTGGTTCTCACTTAGAGAGAATTCTGCTCTATAAGAACATCAATCTTGTGCTTATGAAATATTACAAAATTTGCTTGTTCGGAAAATGACATATAAACTCAGGCATGTGCATCAGGCCCAAGATTTTGGATTTTTGGTGGTGAAACACTACAAGAGAACCTCCAACAGGCCCCAGGTCACAGCTGACAAAGTCTTGGGAAAGGGGGAAACAATCCATGCAAGACACCGATCACCCCATCTCCAGATGCTCAACACCATGCAGCTGAATAGGATTTGAGACATCAATGTGACTGCAAAGGCATTACTGATCGAGTGTGATTAGCAACACTTAGCTGAGCAACATCTGAGCTCTCCAAAATGCAATGCAACTCCACAAAAGAAACAATGGGAGGATGAGACAAGTAGACCGAGGAGCATCGGCAGTGGAAGAGTTAAGGGGATGTGGCCAGAGATGACAGCGGATTTGTTATCATGAGGAACACGCAGTAGCCAGCTGAGGGCTGGAGTGAGATTAAATATAGGGTTACCGCAGTGAAGACCTAATCCATTCAGAGACAAATGCCGGGTCTCAGAAGCACATTTGTTGTGCAGCCGGAGGTTTAACAACTGGCATTATAACTCCATTTCTCATCATTAGTGGCCTGTATCAATGTCCCTAAGATAGGGTCAGTGCTGGGAATAGAGGGCCTGAAACAGGGCTGCCAAAGGAGCTGAGTTGAGATGAACAGAATCACAGAGAGACAAATTGTGGATGTCTGAGTGTGGGTGCCCATATTCACATGACACACAACTGTCCAGATCACGCATAAGACATTTTCGTGTTGGTTGTGCATACGTATGTGTACATGTAGTTGTACATATACAGAAGCAGCAGTGTCACCGAAGCACAAGACAAATACAACAGTCAAATGAAAGGCTATTATTGTAGTGAGTGAAATTGAGTGTGTGTGTGTGTGTGTGTGTGTGTGTGTGTGTGTACTTGTGCGCGTGCGCACGTGGCAGCCCAGCTGCCATATGCTGCTGTATTTCACGCCGCAGGGCTGAAAGCGGACACAAGAGCCCCCAGCAGCCAGTCGGTTTCGGTGTCAGATATGTAAATCCACCAGCATTCATGAATGATACAAGGCCCCGCGCAAGCTCGTGCGCCTCAAAGCCTTCACCCGGGTGGATGCAGCAGATGCTTTGATAGATTTAAAGGAGCCGAGGAGTTCCTTTTTCCCTTCTTTACAGCTTACGTGTCATCTTCTCCAGCATAACCACAAGTGTATAATAAGACCCCTTGAGAGAACCGTATAAGAGAAAAGCAACACTTGGGCTTTTCTTTATTTCCAAAAAGAAGATGAAAAACAACACGATCTGATTGCATTCACAGCCTTATTAACTCGGGCTTTCACAAGGAGAAGGATGCTTCTGGGTCGGATTCGGAATTGCGCAGCTGCTGCGCCTCTGCCACTGGTGTCATCACTTCATAATTTGATCAATTATCGTTAAAAAGGAAAACTGCTAAGCAATTCAGCAACATGCTTAGCAAATACTAGAAGAAGAAAACCTTCACTAAAAATAGAAAATAAATTATCACATGACGCTCGAAGGACCAACCACAGTGGAGGTGGTGCATGCTAGCAGGCGCATGAGCCAACACATGAGTGGCCATGCTGAACTGCTAATACAGGAGCACTTATGAAAATCCTGCAGTGTGCAATGAAGATGATTTTACCTTGGGCTCCCCTGAGTGAGTTTACTCTCTTGAGAGATAATTCATTCAATTGACAGTTTTATTGCATTGTGGGAGAATGCTATTATTGAATTAGTCTTTACAGCGCATTACTATAACCTGACGAAAGCTTGTAAAAACATGGCTGAACTTGTCCGTCCTTGTGCCTGTCTGGTGGTATAGCAAAAACCCAGACACATTAATATGTCGAATACAGTCTCTGCATAAGTGCATAATACACACTATGCATTGAAATGCAGCTAGTGTTTCATAAAACAATAAAGTTGACAAATAGAGCCAATGAATTGCTACCCATTGCTTTTGCATGCATTGCTCGAATGCAGCACGTCCCGCCAGCACAACATAAAGTATCTCATCAATTTAATGGCAGTGGCACAAAAGCACATTAAAGAGGGAGTGTCTCAAATAACTGTAGAGTTATTCCATTAATGGCAGTCTCTGAAAGCAGATCATATGAGATACACACATGTGACCTCATACCCCACTGCTTTGCAGAAACAAAAGTACTATATGAATGTTGCATCATTAGTTTTCTTCAAAGTTAAAACAGGAAATCAGACTCTTTAGAGAAAAAAAAGAAGAAACAGGCAAAAAAATCCCCCTGTGAAAAACAAATGAACAACAAGCAAATGGGATGAATTGAGTTAGGAATATCACATTACAATCATTAAATTAAATTTACGACAGTAGATTTCAAATTGAATTACTGAATACAAGCCAGCTGTTTACACCGCCCGGCTCTGTGAACCGTCACCGAACTTCGGAGTTGACTAGGAACTCCAATCTACGGCACAAACCAAAGGTAAACAAACTAGGGTCGGCCTAATTGAATTCAGGTGAGCTTCAAATCCCTGTGCAGTTAAAGGGAGGGAAAAAACGACTCACAGGAGGAAAAATGGAACAAATTTGTCAAAGTTCACACTGGCAGCCGAAAAGTTGGACTTGCGGTCGAGATGCTGGCAGTGGACGTCCCACAGACAACACGAGCATTAACTTCTCTGAATTCAATCAACAGGCAGATGGTCCTACCAGTAAATGTGAGCCATCTATTCATGCCTTAACTGCAATGCTCTTTTGACGTCTCTCGGAGAATGGGCGCTTTATCCCCATTACTTTCTGGTGGCTGCTGTAATATTATACAGCTAATAACAATAATCCAAAGCAGTGCAGCAACATGAGACCCCGAGTCACTTTCACAACATTAACAGTAAAGTGGCTTATTCAATCATGGCCTCAGAAGTCCCACTAAGGCCCATCCTGAATAAAAGAGGGAGTGACTGCCTTCTAACAGCACAGTATTCTTTCCCAGGCTAAGGGTGTGCTGTAGCATAGCTTAAAATAACATACATGTTATATCCATTAACCGCTGGGTTGTACTACAGTATAGACTATATGCCAGTTATCTCAATTAGGTCCAGACAAATAGACGGAACATGAGGGCACAAGGGTGTGTTAATGGCAGAGTAACCCACTGGGCCACTTTAATACCTATGCTTCTTTATGATAAATAAAAGCTGGCCCACTCCCATCAAGCTTCTCCCGGTTTCGGGTAACACGACTCATCTCTCCCTGGACCATTTCTGCAGAGTTTTTAATTCAGTTTAATGAAGATGTCTGCTAATCTTCAGGCTCCTTTGTGCAGCTAATATGGATTAGGCACTTTAGCTGAAGGAGCTGAGAGACGATGCCAGGAAAGCCTCTTTTCATCGCTGTGGTTGCCCTACTCCACACGCACACACACACACACACACACACACACACAACCTCCTCCATCTGCCCACTAGTCTGATGTGACTTTTAGCCCCTTTTCTCCCATGGGATGAACCCTCGAGAACCCCTCTGCCTCTCCAGGGGGGCGGAGGGAATGGGATAGGGGATGCAAGGGGTTGTGGTGGTAGTATGTGAAGGAGATGGGGGGTGGGGGACTCCAGCCAGCCTCCAACCCAGTGCCCCCAAGAGGCCGTGGGGGTTGAGCGTGAGGGGCAAGGAGGCTTTTTTTTCGCTAATTACTGGGGACAGAGCCCATGAGACTGTGGCGAGGCCTCTGACATCAGTTCCATATTGGTCTTTTGTTTCTGTGTTCCATTATGCATCAGCCTGAGCTCTGGCTCCGGTGACTGGACTGGGTCGTGCCTCCACGCTTGTGTTTCATTAGCACGGACTCCAAGACGTGTGTGACACACATAAGTATTCACTTACCCCGGGCAAAGAAAAGGACAAGAAAAAAAAAACCCCGACAGGGTGAAAAAAAAAAAGGAAAAGCTAGTTCTATTAAGCCTCCCTTTGAAATGGTGGATAGATGTGATTTTTTTGGAACTTATCATTTCCCTTGACCCCTTTTGGCTCCATTCACTGTGCAAGGAGAGAACAATAATGCACTGTTGTCCAGCAAAACACTTTACAGGTTATTTAAACTCAATAATACAGAGAAATCCACTAACTAAGTGCAGACATGCTGTGATGCATTAGGGCTGACTGATATGCAGGAGAAGGAGGGGGAAAAAAACAACAGTAGACGTCTGACTGGGTCGGAAAAAACAGAACGGCTCCAGTCAAATGTGAAACCACAAGACTCGCAGAAAATCTAGCTGCTGTGACTGCATGAAGGGGGGCGAACAAACCTTCCAGTATTGAGGTCTAGCAGTTCTCCAGATTTATGGAACTTGGAGCTTAGGTGCAAAGCAAACTCCGCCATGAAAGAAAATGCAAGGGTTCTGACAGACTCCAGGCAAACAGGGTTTCATTTTCAAAGCCAAAGACACAACACGTCCACATCCACAGTTGTTGAACTTTAAAGATTCCTGGAATTCCACGAATACTTTAGTTCTTTAAACGTTACTTTTTACATGCCACGGCATCCTATCCCACACATAAAGACCTCTATCGGGTCAGCCCTTTGGTTTGTAAGTGCATTTTGGTGCATTTTATTTTGCCTAATTGCTTTTGACTACACAGATGGCCCAGTGTAATGACAAACATAAGTGTTTCCTTTTCCCTGTAATTTATGGTGGACTTGTGGGAGTCTCTTTACCATCTAAGCACTGCCGATGATTTAAGCCTCCTCGTCACCATATGTACAGTGTTCCAAACACAAACGGTATTTACACAGCAGACAAGCCGTAAGCAAAAAAGCCTGATTAAAAAAAAACGGGGAGAAGAAACATCACAAGGCTCCCAGATCCCACTGTAATAAGAAGCACAACAAGGCTTACTAACAGCTCTGTCATAAAGACAAACACACACATTAACTAAGATGCTTCTGAGAGGGAAGAAGAGAAGGGACTTTTTTATTTAATGTCTTAAACCTTTAATTGGAGGCTAAGTTATTTCCTCCTCAGGAACTTGGTAACAGTAAGCCCCTGTTGTGTGGCCGCCCTCGCTGCCCCGCACGCTCTCTCTCAGGGGCTCCACATCTGTGATCTTAACCAATTGAGCTCATGAGGGCACAGACCTTGCCCCGACTGCTGACAGGGGTGGCCTCTCAAATTGGGCAGGGAGTCTAATCGTGCTGGAAGGGCCCCTGTCAACCCCCTCCTCACTCCGCCCTGGGTCACAGATGGAAGTGACTAAAGCTGTTTGCTTAAGTCACCTGGGGATATTAATAAAAATCTCTGAGCGTTTTTTTTTTTTAACTTAAGCTAATAACTGGGGAGAGACGCCTCCCTGACAAGTCGCGTCTGGAAATATTATGGTACCAATTTTCTGCTTTTCTGCTTTCGTCTGTCAGGGTGCTGCAGACTATGCCAAGCAGGAAGTGGAGATATCCAGGATCGACGACGGCAGTCACCAGACTGCTTTCTAAACAGCCCCAGGTATGGACACCCCCCTGGGGGACTGGTGTTTTAAGGACTGGAAGAGAATTCACTGAGTTCCAGATAATGTGCACAACTGCCGAGAATATGTGCTCGGGCCAAGGGACTGCAGAAATATAACTAAATCGAATCCTAGTAAAATACAATATCAATAAGAGCAGTTGAACAATACTGGAACTATACAGACATTATTATATTTTCCCACCATTTCTTTGCTGGCGATACTGCCTGACACGCCGTCATGTTGCATGCATAAATCCAATCCTCTCCTCTTGGAGAACAATCAGGCCTCTATTCCTGCAGTTTATAGCCCCATATGCATTTTCACTTCAGATTTATTTAGTGAAGTTGTTCTAGGCTCCAGAGGAATTTTCAGTTCCTCCGAGTTCAATCTATATCTTACAACTGATTTACGTCCTTACAAAACACAAACAAAACTTGTACTCCCTCAAGGACCCAGCTGTGCATCAACGCAGTCTCACTCGGTACCGAAAAAGAAATGGAGAGTGAGAGAGTGAGGGAAAGAGGGGGGAGAAACGGCCAAGACCACACTCCCACAGGTAAATCACTGAAAACATGGGGAGAAGCCTACGTTTGACCAAACCGACAGCTCTAGGATGAAACCAAGCAAGCCCAGTCAATCACCACAAGCAGGCCATTTAGGAAAGGCAGTCCCCTGGAAACAAGGAGGAACAAGGTCATTCAACTCGGGGGAGGAGTTGAAACCAAGAGGGAGGGGCCAGAGCCAATGGAATTGACTGGGTTAGACACTTATTCGTCGCCACGGCAACATCGCGATTGTCTGCCGAGCCAGGAACCTCCTCCTGTTCTCCTCCTCCTCCTTCTTCTCCCCCCCCATGAATACGCTCGGCAAAGCTTAGATAACATCCTGTGAGCGCAGCCTGAAACACTCAGCCCTCTCTGCATTGTCTGCTCTGACATGTTGACGGATAGGCGAGACCTGTGCTCTCCCAGTCAGCCCATTAGCTGGGTGGGTGGAGAATTGGGGGGGTTTGGGGTGGTTCAGAGAAAAAGGAGTCCAGAGTGCTGGTGCGTGTCTGGGGCTGGAGGCTGGATGTGGACTGGGCGGGGGGTGGGGGGTTGGAGTGGGCCGAGGCCAGGTTATAAATGAGACTGTCCACTCGGCAGGCTCTCAGCTCCGAGCTGGCCACCGCTGACTGGATGGAGCACCTTGGGCAGCAGGCAAGCGAGAGCGAGGAGTGTGAGAGCGCGAGTGAGCGGGGCGAGTGCGAGGAGTGTGGGAGGTGTGGGGCCTCCCCGCAGGAGCCGTCAGTAATGCACTCGCGCCGGCGGCCGGCCGCTCCTCCGAGGTGCTTTGACAAATGGACTCCTTCAGCAGCGCGGTGTTCAGGGACCGGGCCTGCTGCTCACGGCTGGTTTACCTGCCGCCACGCTCAGTCCCTCATCTCCACCCCCCACATCCTCTGAGCTCACACAGGGCAGAGGGCCTTCACACACACACACACACACACACACACACACACACAAACATACACACACACACAAACAAATGGATTGGCCAAAAGGTGAAAGTCAACAATGGTAATCAAAGAAATGGTGGTGGTCTCCTCAAATGCAAGTCTTCCTTACCACAGCTGCACACACATAAAAATAGAGATGACATAGTGGTGTGTTGAGAGCTAGTCTCTCACAAAATGTGATGAAAACCATTCCTGTTGATTTAAATCTGTAGTGATATAAAACAATGAAAAGCCATTAGGAGTAATTGTAGCAACATTGATATAATGGACGTTTGTAACAGAAAAGAAACCTGTTTGTGGAGTAGGAACTCAACAATTTAGGAGTAATTACCTCGTTTTCTTGAGCTTTGACAGATATGCGCAACCTTATTTTTAACACCCACTTTTTTGGTTGTCTCCTCAGCTTATTATCTGTGGGAAAACCTCATCCTCCTCAGCCACTTTTTACAGCAGCCATCAGCTGTCAGTGTAGCGGCATCGCTGCGGATGTTGACGCGCACGACAACCACCTCGACAGATCTGGAGGTGTGTAAACAACTACGGCGAGTGCATTCGTGTTTTCGCCAGACGGGAGATTGTGACAAATTCCTCACACACGCGCGCGTCTCTAGCGAGTCCTGATGCTTTGGTGTCAGCGCCGAGCTGCTGTCGGCTGCTGACGGAGCCGGAGAAGGCTGCTGTTGCGCTGCCTCTGCCGCCGCGCGCCAAGGTCCCCCTGGGACACGCACGGAACAAGATGTCGCCTGTCAAGCGGGAAACATTTGAAAATAAATAACATCAATGATGATTTGGGCTTGCTTGTCACGAGCATGCACACTTTAAGAAGTGATGCCACTGCTCCGTTGGGAGAGGCAACCCCCCCCCCCCCCCCCCCCCCCAATACCCCCTTTTTTCCAGGACCTGCTTTCTTTCTGCAGCTGTGTGCCATTTCCATCTCCAGATTTCCCCAAACAAAAAACAGAACCCAAGGGAGGATCGCAATATTGGTCCTTACAAGGCGATGACAAGGGAGCGGTGCAGTGATCAATCACAATGGTAACGAGAGGAAATTTAGAATTATCCAAAAATGCTTTCCACCTCTATTCTTGGATGTAAACATGTTTTCAGCGCTCTCTCCCTTATCCCTTAATGGAATGTTTTTCATTGGTTCCTTTTGATGGACGCACTAGAATGACTATGAATATTTATGGGCAGCGAGGGAAGCGAGGCATTATGAATATTTGTGCCTCCCTCTTGCAAGCTAATTGTCCTTAGTAACCATCAGTTACGTTTTAAATTGCTCCTTGATGAAGAGGTCTTAGATAATGTCTATTGCATAAATTTGTGTTTACAATTAACGGACACAAAGGGAGCGAATGATGGACGTGTTTAATATACATATTCCGAATTCTCACATCCTTCAAAACCATTATGGAGAGAGAATTATTCAAGGCCTTCTCCCAAAGTGCACAGAATGATCTGGCCGTATTCCATTAATGCCGTTACATTTCTTCATCATTAGCCGAGATGGAACATTGGGATATTGGAGGGAGCACAAGACACATTTCAAATATTCCCATTCCTTCAGAGAAACCAATGATTGGACCATTCAATAAAATACCTCATAATCACCTAAAAGGAAAATAGTGGCGAGACAGAAACGTCGCTGACATGTTTTGGGCAGAATGGACCACTACAGCAATGGGACACCCAAACGTCTAGTTGAAACAATGGAAATCATCCACCCCCCACCCCCCCTCCCTGTCTTTAAGGAGAAACAGCTGTGTGAATTTTCAGAGCGCAGTCAATTACAGGTCAAGAGTGAAGAAAAATGCACTCGCACATGTGTCCGTCTGCCATGCCTCTATCCAGAGATTACATATCAGAATGTTTCCTTGGCAGACCAGCAAAGGAAAACTTCTCCAAGTATGCAGCTGACGACTCACTTCCTTTGAGTGCTGTTGTAAATTGCGAACGCCAGTCGTGTCCTCTCTCGAGGAGCTGGGGCCATACCTTAAGGACATATCCCTATATCTATAAATATGAACATTTTAGCCAAACTGACAAATATGTTGAGTTGAAAAAGGACTGTTAGCGTGATCTGTTATGCTGTTAGCCATCAAAAAGACCTACACATCCCCTCCCTGTCTTTTGACACTTCTGGACAATGGAAGAGACAGACGAGAATGCCGGGGGCCATTTGGGGGCGAAATCTATCGCAGTACGTCTCCTAACCATTTCTATTAAAGAACAGTGGAAATTCACAACCATACATCTCGCATCCCCCTCAGCGTCAAAACCAAGCACATCACACTCTCTCCATCTGTTAAGGTCACCGCCATCAAGAATTCCGACGCTCAACGCATATCTGTGTATGACTTTAACCTCAGTTCAGGGGCCAATCGATCACCTTTTAAAGAGCTTTAATAGAGAACAGAAGAGGCAGCTGAATAAAATCATACATCATGCCTTTTGAAGCTCCCTCCCATCTCCCACTGCTTGGCTTGATGTGTAAAACATGCAGGAGGGCTGAGAGCAGGCCTTTTTATTTCTGCACTCAGGCAAGGAGACAGGGAAAAGAGAGAGATAGAGAGAGAGAAAGAGAGAGAGAGAGAAAGGGAAGTGAGGCAGAGCGCCAAGCAGTGCAATGGCTGCCTCTCTCTGGCTCTTTAGTTTCTATTTCGCTCTCTTTCTCTAAGGCCCACCTTCGAAAAGCCTTCGCCAAAGCCAAAGGGGGTGGTGGGTGACCAAGGAAACAGTGAGGGTCAAAGAAAGACAGAGAGATCGGGGGGGATGGTGAAAGACACAGACAGACAGAGAGAGAAAGAAAGAAAGAAAGAAAAAGAAAGAGAGAAAAAAGAGCAGAAATCTAGAAACCACAGAGACTAATCATTTGAGATTTGGGCTGATCCCTTTATCTGAGGGCTCAGGCTGGGCCGTGTTCAGAATAACGCATTAGAGAGAGGGGTTAATGAGCAACTTTGACTGCTATCAGGCGAACAGCACACCATGGCCCCTTATAAAATAATCATATCCTTTCGCCTAATTAAAAGGCAATGCTCTTAGCTGCCGAGTGACCCGCGGAACCTCATCGCTTTTGTCTTCCCCTAATGTTCTGGGGCCCGGGGAGAACCAGCGGACCCCACATCCTCCCGTCTCGCTCCCGCCAACCTCGGTCAGGCAGAGGCTCTCCTCCAGATGAATACGCCTCTAATAAGGCTGCCGGTGATTGTCTGCTGACGTTGGCCGCGGCTCGGCGCAGCTCATCTGGAGTCGAGACCAGGGAGAGTTTTAAATAACTCAGCTTCACTAGAGCACCTTTTATATTGCCTTCTCTTCTCTTCCCTTTTGGCCTCCCTCTGTCAGCTGCCCAGCACCCCCCCCCCCCCCCCCCCCTCCCTCCCTCGGTTGCAGAGAGTAATTGACTCTGTGCTATGGTATCAGACGTTCATTGCTAATTTGGAGGCCTGTCTTATCATATTACCAGCGAGTGCAAGGGCCCCCCCTCCTCCTCCTCCCCTTCCCTTCCTAACTGATGCACACTCCTCTCAGCCCCATCACACCTCCTCCCCCTCTTCCTCTCCTTCTCCGGCTCCACACTCTATCCACCTTTCTGTCCCCTTTAAGGTACAATGCAACAAAATAGCTACAGCAGGCATTATTAATGAAGCTGAGGGGGGACTTCATTCTTTATTTATGAGAAGCTAACCAACTGGCAAGCTCTCTGACAGTGCTATTAATGATCTTTAGTAGGCCTCGGGCGAATCCCGGTTCGCCTTTACCCCCTTTCCTTTTTTTCTCTCTCCCTCTCTCCTCCATCGTGGTTTCCTCTTTGCCTCTTTTCTTTTTTGTGTGTCGTCCACCCACTATCTTCCCCATCCCCCCATTTTCGCAATCTACTACAACCCACACGTCATCCTCAGTGCCCTGGATGGGGAGATGGCGCAGAGCTGTAATCTGTATGGTGGATTTAGACGTGGGGGGGGGGGGGGGGGGGGGGGGGGGGGTTAGGGGAGTGGGGGTGGTCTCTGGGGAGCAAGCAGTTGATCAGCTGCAGCCCTGGCAGCGGGAGGCAGACAAATAACAAATGACAGGTCTGTGATTAAATCAAAGCTTCTACTTTAAGTGTTGAAGTATCTGCCTGTCACTAACAATCTAGAGCTTGTTAAACTGCCCCCCTTTCCTCGTGTCCTGGTTGCCCTCCTCCTCCCCTCCCCCTTTCCACTTCCATCAGTCACAGCAGCCACGCATAACCCCCCCCCCACCCCCACCCCACCACCACCACCACACACACACACACACACACTGATCTTTGGAGGAGAACCACAACTTGGAAGAGATTCATGCCCAAACGTGCACGCACACACACACATACACACACACACACACACTTTCTCTCCCAAACACGCTGACACACATCAGGGAATCATATAGTATGCAATGCTACATTTTAAAGGTGGTGGATGCCAATTTAAAAAATGAACGGTAGGATATTTTCCTTTTCCATCATGATGCAAGGGAGAGTAATAATAGCTCATTCGATTGCTGTAATTGAGCCTTTAACCTCCCGAGCAGAGCCAAGATATAATGGCAGGGACTGAATTAAAATACGCATTCCACATCAATTTATTTTACTTCCTTCAATGAACTGCAGCACGTTATTGTGCATAAAAGGCTGTAAAGGTAATAGCTTCATATTTGCAGGAACAGAGGAAACATAAAAGTGATCAGATTTATGACATATGCAGCATATCCAAGAAATGGATAAAATCTATGTTTGTACCCATTTACCAAATGTTAAGTTGTCTACGGTGTGCCATCTTAATACATATATTGTGTGGATGGTTTTACAGGCCTATTCTTACCTCACTACATGAAGTCTCTCACCTCAAGACAAAAGAGTACATACACGTCGGTCTACTGCAGCACGATGCTAGCACAGTTTCAACTGATATGGCCACAAATACAATAACTGTCACCATTTCATCCTCTGTACAATAATGGCAGAGTGAAAACGTGCAGAAACCATCATCAGAGACCAACTGTTACTCTGCCACAATCACAGAATGGACACCAGCATAGGAAGAATAGGAAGCTTACATGTACATTAAGCTTTCAAAACTTATTTCCCCTATGACGGATGTAGCACTGTGCGGAATAATCACAGTGTCATATATCCAATAACCAAGTCCACGGGGCGTCTCTGACTGTGTAGTCCACTGGGCACCAAAACGCCCAGTAAAACCACTCTATATAGTGTGCCTACCATAAGTGACTCTTTTCACGCTACATTAATGTTCTGAAGGCCCTGACTATACACCCAGCGTCGTCATTTTCCGTTCTGTGACCACTGACACCAAAAATCATGGGCTTCCGCCGGGTCAGTGGCGGGAGTCGCCTTCCGTGATGTTTTATGATTTCCACCAGGGTCACTGCCCAAGGTCCTGCCCCGCCTGCTGGACTCCATCGGGGACTTTATGGGCCACTAGTATATATGGTCGCACCGTTAATGCAGGCCCACCTCCAGATGCCCCAGGTTAATGAGGGCAGTAACAATTCCTGGAACAGCTAACATTTACAGGAAGTGCAATAACCAGTTGGTATAAACGGTGGTGGCGGTGAGGGTTGGGAGAGACATCACACTGGGGGACCCATGGGCAGACACATGGTGACCTTATAAAAGGATCCAGCCGAATTGCAGATGCTCCTCTGGCTCTTAACGGTAAAGAAGTGATTGGCTCGCTCTACAGGACATAAGAGGACTGCATCTGGAGTTATTATTGCCTCATTCCACCCATAAAGAAATTCAATAACAATGGAGGACATTGACCATTCAAGTTTGTTTTTATCTTGAGAAGGAGATGATCAAACCATGAAGACCTGTATTTTTGATATTATGTAAGTGTACAGCAGTATGTAGCATTGGGGCTGGAAATATGACGCCTGAAATATCTGCAGGTGGGAGTTGAGCAGGCCACCAATCAATACAGACATATGGATGATTACGGCTTGTGTGCCTACTGTACGTGTGCAGGAGTGTGTGTGTGTCTGTGTATGCGTGTGTGTGAGCTTAGAGCACACAATAAGCTAGCTAGTGCGCAGCGGCAAACCAGTGGTGGCTGCAGGCAAGTCGGGGCCGTGAGAATTACGCTGGCTGACAGATGCTCCGGAGACAAAGTGTGCATGGAGAGCCGTGAAGAGCAATTAATGGAAATGAACCTGTCATGTCATTTGCCGCCCTTTATTAACTTTGTGATCAGTTCAGCGCCCATTTGGTTCGCCCTGTTCAAAGGCCGCCAGCTGAGATGACACGGACGTGGGTCTCTCGCTCGCCGGCGCTGGGATCTGACATCTGATCTCTCCAGCTCCGCGGGTGATAAGAGGTCAGATGGTGTCATTTGACAAAATGAGGAGGGGGGGGGGGGGGGGTGGTCACTTTCCTTATGATCACATCATCATGGTGAATCTGTGTATATGTGTGTGTGTGTGTGTGTGTGTGTGAGGGAGAAAGTGTGTGTATGCGTATGTGTGTGTGTGTGTGTGTGAGAGGGAAGAAGGGAGGGCTCGGGGGGTTGTGATCCTCTTTGAATTTCATTACAGTGTTACGGCATGTTTCATTTATGATGCTCATCGCGGTGTATAATTTATACCTGTCTCGCCGCAACATAACCTGTTATGAGTCATTTCAGAGCTGCTGAAGGTCATTTTCAGTAGCAGGTGGAGAAGAGAAATAGGAGTGGAAGAGAGAGAGAGCGAGATGGGGGGAGGGAGGGAGAGACTGAAAGTGGAGGGGAGCTAGTGAGCAAGAGAGAGAGAGTGAGAGCGAAATATAATAAATCATGGCTTTACACATTTTCATTATTACCATTTTGTATTGCTCCATCTTTATGTCTGCCTCATTACCCCTGTGTGGGTGAGACAGAGTCTGTGACTCAGAGCCACTTCTGACTTGATTACAGATGGACCGGGTGCCCCTGCGTCCTGCCAGGTGAGATTACCACGCCTCTCGCTGTCTGGCACTGATGCCCGCCACCTACCTGCCTACCCCAACCCCCCACACGCCGAAGAGACTGCTGCGATGGGGGCGGGAGAGAGGCCTCGGAGCGCTCGTCTCCTCAATCCCAGCATCCTCTCCTGAGAGCGTTCTGCTAATGTTTCTCCTGTTTTACAACCAGGCGCTTCCTGGAACGGGTCCTACGAGTCATCAAACGCTGCATTAGGAGAGCACTCTCAAGTATTTTTCTACCACTCAGGGCCCCTGATAAATAACTTATGGTGGGAGTGGGGGGGTGGGGTGGGGGGGATTCAAACGTCTTTCCTATTACTAGCCTCTATTCATTTTTAACAGTCCCCAGGGGCGTCCATCCGTCCTGGACTTCAAATGCATACATAAGCGAGCGGCGAGATGCTCAACTCCCTCGTGTCCCTCCCCTGGAAGAGAGGTAGGAGGAAGACAACGATGACAGAGCCAGGGGCTTTGAGCTGCGGCACACTGCAGCACGCTCGACCAGCCATCTCTCCCTGCTCGGTCCTTTCTTCTATCCTCCGAGGAGAGAAACAAAGGAAGCGTTTGAAGCGGAGAGAGAAAAATGTAAGGGGGGGGGGGGGGGGTTGATGGCGACGATGGTGCAGAGGGAAAAGACAGAGAGAGAGTGAGAGAGAGAGAGAGAGAGAGAGATGAGGAGAGGAGAGAGGAGGCATTGGTGGTTTAGGCATCAGAGTCTGTCTCTGAGCTGCCAGTCTCTGTCAAATTACAATGCGTCCGATGAGTCGTTTTTCTCGCTCGCAGTTACAAATTAGTCCATTAAGCTGTCGGCGGCTGTCCCTTTTCTCCATTGAAATGGTGGGATGAGGCAAAGAGGGAGGAGAGAGAGAGAGAGAGAGAGAGAGAGAGAGACAGAGAGACAGAGAGAGTGAGAGAGAGAGAGGCACACAGCGAGTTCCCCATCATCATTTTACTGCTAACTCCCTGGGCCTGGGGAGGAGAAGAGAGCAGATGCGAGGAGACCTTCCAAGGTGGATGATGGCAGTTTGGAGGCGCGTGACAAGACAAAGGAGGGAATAAACGGCTGTAATTGTCATGTGCTGTCAACAGTAATTATCTCTGATGAGATACAGTATGATGGCGCCACGTGCGCGCGTGTTTGGGTTATGAGAAGTAATCCAGATTTTACTTTTTTGCATCAGGAGCAATTCACAGAAGAACCTTCTGTGCACACGGCCCGATGGGTCATGATTCACTCTCCATCGCAGGTAACTTTTAAATAAATAAGATGTGGTAAATTATTAATATTTAGAGAGAATGGCAGTGAGTGCACCATCAAAAATAATCACTCTGGCGACATCTTTAATGCGTATCAAAAACATAACAATGCACATCATTAAAAATGAGCATAACATACCATGGATCTTTGTGCTTTTTTAATATTTTATGAGTCTCCATTCCCAAGCTACCTTGACTTTTAAATGACCTCTGCAGAGAGAGAGCACACGGCACAAAAAGCTCATTGAAGGCCTCCACTATAAATCAAGGCAAGGCATCACTGGCCTTTATATACCTCCCCCTCTGTTTATAAAGGGAATACTCCCATCCTTTCAAACGCTGACTGCTATTCATGCAATCCAGGGGCATTAACTCAGCGGCTCATGTCACGCTGGTCGAGTCCAAACGGTCTTTCTGCCCCCCCCCGGCCCCCCTTCTTGGCTCGTAAGTCTGCCCGCTGGTGCTGCCCGCACTCTTCTGCGCTCCCTCCTATTTTTGTCGCCGACCCTGACGGCAGGGCCCCTGGACGGCCGGCACCGGTGCAGCAAGCAGCATATTTGATTAATCAGGGCTCACTAGCTTTGCGTCAGGAAGAGCGAGAGGCTAATGAAATCATGCAGGAATTAAGTCGTTAAGGGTGGGACTCTCCGCCATCCCTGAAACAACCCCGACCTACCCCCCCCCCCCCCACACACACACACACTCCTCCTCATTCACCACCACCATCTTTATGAAGCAAAGCTAACAGCTTTCATCTGGGCATTCAAAAAAGCTCAACTGACAATGCTCGAATAAGGGGCTGGGGGGGGGGAGGGGGAAGCTATGGGTGTGTGCATGTGTCTATTGGGGGGGGGGGGGAGCTATGGGTGTGTGCATGTGTCTATTGGGGGGGGGAGAAGCTATGGGTGTGTGCATGTGTCTATTGGGGGGGGGGAAGCTATGGGTGTGTGCATGTGTCTATTTGGGGGGGGGGGGGGGAAGCTATGGGTGTGTGCATGTGTCTATTGGAGGGGGGGTGGGGGCAGGACTGTGAACTGGATGTTTGGGGGAGGGCATGTATGTGTGTGTTTGTGTGTGTGTGTGTGGGGGGGGGGGGGGGGTAGTAGGTGGGTTGGACTTAACAAGCAAGGATCTCGCAGATTTAAAGGCACTGCTAAAAATTTATGGAAGCATGTTTGGATGGAGTCCACAGCGAGCAGCTTGGCCAGCTGAGCAACATCACAGTGGGACGCCTAATAAGCCCCACGCAATTTTTCACCCCATATTTTATCAATAAAAAAGCAGTTAAAAAACCCAACCACAGCCGCTGCGCAGCCTGCCATCTGGAGCCTTCTTTCATTTTATAATCCAACCGTCATTAAAATGCTTCTTGGCAGTTTACAGCTCGTTTTCTCTGTACAGATGTGGAACGAATCTTCAGACACTTCTCTGATCAAAGTGCTCTTTCGTCGACGGCAGACACAAAACTTACCACCCTCAGGCTACCAGAGTCCTAGCTGGGGTTACCGCTGCCATTATTTATTTATTTACTCCCAGTTATTTATTTATCAGTGAACTCCCACTAGAGCCTGGGTCAACTCAGAAGCCTGCCCTCCCCCTGCCCCCCTCCCTGTAGCCCCCCCCCCCCCCCCCCCTTCCACCATAATAGTGTTATTTTCGGTGGGTGGTTGAGTCTTGAGCCTTAAGAGCTTTGTGATCTGTGGCTTCAGCTCCAAGACCGCCGCCCTCAGATCCATTTTCAGACCAACAGTAGTAATTTATGTGTCACTCCTTGGCTGAGTGGCCTTGGAACAACCACATTTGCTCCGGCCAAAATAAGTATTCAGACGACTGACAACCAAAGTACATGGTGAGGACATCTCCTCTTCTTTTTTATGCAAACTTAGTCAGCAAGCATTAGTTAAGGTCTGCATTGTCTTATTTATCGATGTTCTCCCTTTGAGCAAAATGGAGTTATTAAACAGAGGCGCATGGCTTGTCTTTTCCTACGGTTTACAGTCTATCGTTGGACATGAATTATTTATCAGGTCTCTCTTGCAAATCTCCAAAGGAGCAGGGAGGTAAAGCAATGCTGCAAGTCAAAAAGGTCTGCTAAATATTAATGTCCTACAAAAGGTGTTTTTCTAATACAAATAATTTTCCATGAAAGAAGAAAAATGATTTTCTGACGATGATGCAACACGAGCAATAGCCTAACCTAACATAGCGGCAATAACATAAGCTAACATATACCTTGAAAAAATAACACCACACATGTGCTAAAAAACACTGTTGTATTTACACACCATTCACAAAGCATTATAAGAATCCATTGGTACCATTACACAACCTTTCCACTATAAGGACTATACACATTATGCAGACCAAACTGAGAAGTACCAGCTCCAAAGGCAGATCAAATGTACTTCACAGAGGCTGGGGCCTCTTTACACCATGTGCTCAAATAAGCTTGCAAGCACATGCATGCATGGTGTGTGTACGTATGTGTGTGTGTGTGTTTGTGTGTGTGTGTGTGTGTGTGTGTGTCTGTGTGTGAGGGGGGAGTAATGAGGGGGAGGCAGACACAAGCCTCTCGATGTGCTTGCTTGCTCGCTCTCTCTCGCTCGCGGTGCCGGGGGTGTTGATTGAGCTCCCCCGAAGCTACTGACGCACATCCCCCTCGTTTGGCAGGCCTCCCTGCCATCAACGCCCGCCCGCGTGCGCTTGCCTGCTCCGGCTGTCAGAGCCATGTGTTAGCTCCTCTCAGAGCATCAACCCCGCTGTCGCTGCTGAGCCAGAGACGAGCCGGGGCCCAGTCGCTCCCCCTCTGGCAGCGCCGCGGGCGCTCCAACTGTAGCAGGTTTCGCGCTAATGAAGTAAAATTAATTTAATCGAGGGCCCCGATAACCTATCCAGGGTGCCAGCCGGGTGGCAGTTGAAATGCCAGCTCCAGCACTGCAGCCTCGACATGGGGAAAAAGGCCACGACTCGTGTGTGTGTGTGTGTGTGTGTGTGTGTGTGTGTGTGTAGGGTGTTAGCACTAAATTTGCTGGAGCTAGGCTACGCAAATGAACCAACCAGAGGGCCACGACTCCTTCAAAAAAAAAAAAGCAGTGGTGAGGGAAACCTACTAGCCTGAAGTCATGAAACTAGCCAGGCATGCCAGATCATTAAAGCCTGCTCGGGAAAGGGGAGACCCTGGCAAACGAGCTTGGGTGGCTGGGATCGTTAGGAACCTGCTTCCACAGGCCTCCTCCCCAGTGCCTTTCAATCCCCTATAAAGTTTTATGAAGGCCTCTTTGATACAATAATTATTTTTTCCTGTAATCTTTCAAAAAAACCCTGCACCTTTCTCCCTCGCCGAGGCACATCAAAGACAGGGGGCACGGCTGTTCACACGAGGGCCTCCACATCTCGTTTTTTTTCTTTTCGCGGGGCCTTAATTGAAGGCAGCTGGGTCTTGTGTGTTTTGGTAAGGCACTACAGCACCGCCTCGCTCTCCCAGGGCCGCCTTGCCTTCCCCCGGCCTCTCAAAGCTCCCCACATCAGACGGCCAAGCCTGCAGAGAGCTCCCGTGGAAGCCAGAGTGACTCCAGGGCTCGTTGGCTTGAGGTTTGGCCCTGTCCCCCTCTCCGACTGGCATATGCGGCGGACATTTGGAGAGGATGTGTGTGTGTTGTTGCTTTTTTTTTCCTTCTTTTTATGCCTTTCTAAAGCGTTGCCGGGGTGCTAAGTGGAAACTGACATGTAGTTTTACAGCATGACACACACTGGGAGAGCCGGACCATGTCAGCGAGGTTTACATCACCATATGCTGCTCTGGTTTACAAAGGGGAGTGTTTTTTTTGGGTCCAAATGGCCCTGGAAATAAATGACATTCAGTCACCAACTCACTCCATGGCTATGCCCCTGCAGTCAAACATATTTGTCATGGTTAATGCTTTTTAACGGCATAATATTTTCCTGCGTTAAGTCAAAGACGACATAGAGCATTAGCGCTGGCATGTAAATAGGCAAGTTCCCATGAAAACACAGCAGGGAGAAGAAAAACAAAATACATCACTTCGGTGACTAATTATAAGTTAACACTTCCTCCCCCTCCTCCTCCTCTAAACAAAGAACAAATCAAAGAACTCACAAAAACGGCTAGCTCAGCTATTAGCCCGGTTTATATAGTGCAATGCCAAACTTTGCACACTTGGTGCTAGCAATGGCTTTTAGGCACAAATTCAAAAGCTTTGTATCTTCGGGGGGAAAATTTGATGTCGAATGGCATGGATTAATGACGACGGGGAGGTATTGTACACTGGCCCAAATTGCATATGCCATTTCTTGGAAAGGAAAACCAAGTCTCACTCACTCTCTCCAGAGTAGCACATGTTGAGTCTCCATGCCCCTGCTCCAAACATACAAACCCTGTCTTCTATTTCAAGACACAGGAAATCTGAAAGTAATTAGAGTCCACCAATGTTTATTGAATAAAAGGCACTTAAGCATTATGTTTACGCAAGATCAGAAATGCTAAAATCTAACACACATACGCATAAGAAACGTCTTTTTTCCCTCAAGACATCTGCAACCAATATGGACTCAATTTTGGTTTTATTACTGATGTGGAAAAATGTTTATAGTGCTTGGCTAGTTATTCAAACACTAGTCCTTAAAAAAACAAAATGGCTGTGATATCCCAAAAATGAGCTTGCCTGAAAACCCCGTTCATCAGCAGAGGAAATATACTCAAGCATTCCAGCACGGATGCCATTTTAAACAGCCTGCTCATCACAGGCTTAACTTAGGATAATCAAACACAACAAGTGAATCATTAAGCCAAGAGCACTGGGGTCACTTCAAGCTTCGTCAGAAGATTTGAGCAAAACGCAAACATCTTTTGTTAGTCTGAACCTAATTGTAAATGAATAAAAACAGGCCGGTAAGGTCAGACCTTAGATACCCTGCTCTCATTAGTAAGACTAGCCAATATCTAGAAAGGTACAAGCTTGACAGAAACATGGAAATTGGTTCCTAATTGGCTCCAATATATTGTAAATCTCAAGGAGTTTGTAGAAATTCCAAGATAAAAAACCCAGGCACTAGGAGCTTTGAGAATATATGTGTTGTCTTTGAGGTCTTCTCTAGACCATAACATTTAAGAAAATCTATGAAAAACACTGCTTAAGGTGCTTTGTTCTGGACATTTGGGTTTCTCTGATGGACACTTTCTCTCAGTGAAATGTCCTTGGGTCTGCTTTGGTTTGGCTCGTCACAGGGTCTGCCTATCCTGAGAAATCATTAAAGCATGTTCCTGCTGTGCCTCCTCAGCTGTCTGTCCAGTCCTTTTCAGAAGTGACCATTCCAAAGTCTCAGTGAGAACATTCAAGAACATCCACACAGACGGCCACAGTTTGTAATAAAATCCTGGATCTTTGTCCAGTGACAAAACAATAACCTTCACAAAAGAGTACCCAAACACACATTTGAGACTTGAATACCTCCTCTGGAATTCAAATAGACCTTTAAAGCAGTGATCAAGGCTCACCACACATTTGTGCACCTAATGTACAACAGATGTATCCCTTGACAACCAAAGAAACCCTTCCATTGGAGCTGGAGAAACAGGAGAAGAGAGAACATTGAAAACAGCCTAATATAAATTAGACAGAAAAGTGTTTCCAGACCATTGTAATTACTCTAGAACCAACATGGTGACGCAGGGCTGTGCAAGCCTGCCCTTTTTCCTTGCGGCTGAGACAAACAAAGTCAGACGGGAGAAAAATGACATCTACATATTAAAGTCTCTGTCGTACGTGTCAGTTATAATTTCCCACCGCCTGTGGGGACAGGAATTAAACTAGTCAGTGCCGGTGCGATCTTATTCTTCCTCCATTTTGAATCCGCTCAGGATCCCAAGCTGGGGAGAATATTGCTTGCAAATTGGTTTTAAATTAAAGGCGGCGGCGAGGCATTCTGCTTTCTCAGCTCTTTCCCAGGTGCGCTTAATCTAATTTCATTAAAGAGATGAGGACGGATGATCACTTGTGTCGAAACATTAAGCCGCTTCGTCCTTTTTTTTAAGAACCTCCATAAAAAACTATTAGGCCTGTCAACGACCTGGTGGGTGGGCCGTTTGTTATTGAATATGAAAAGTCAGAGGGGGAACCTGCCGGTGGATGCGGTCTGGGGAGGAGGGTGGAGGGTAAAAGACCACATTATTATTCATTTTCATTTTGCAAACCAAAAGATAAAGGGGGCCGAGAGACGCAGGGAATACAAAAAATGGGTGGGCGGTGGACAAAACGCACAGGCTTTGCTCAGACATGTTGTGCATGTGTAGACGCATGCTACTTTAGGAAAAAAGACTGACACCCCTTGATACAACACCTATACCTAGGAGAATAGTGCCCGACGAGCCATTACTGATAAGCTTTCAGCAAGGCATCATCTATGTGATACTGCATTCATTCTCCACACCGGAAGATAAGAGAAGCAGGAATTAATGTGTCAGTCAAGGTCTTTCCCTTCGCTGCAGGGAAAGTACGACAGGCATTAAGTAGCAGTCATAGGAATATGGTAATGCCTGGAATAGGATAAAATGTCCTGGGAATAGGAAGGAATGAAATTCACTTCTGTGGTTAT